>NC_140645.1:10520027-11120027 GCF_978046115.1 Saccoglossus kowalevskii
TGCGGGGTGTCGTTACAATAACTTAGGTTAAATAAACAAACAACTCCGCCAACATTTCCTTCGCTTTTTCCAACGTTGCACGCTGTTTTCTAACATTTTACAGTCAGTTTATGTGAACGTCTATAGGTTGCTTTCAATTGGCATTTATTAAATTTGTTGACTTTACAGCTGCACGTTTCTATATGCCAACAACTTAGGTCATATATACTGATATATCTACCAAAGTTTACATAACTTTGCACAACTTTGCCATCACTTTGAACAACTTTGCCCGGTGTGTTAACGGCTTTAAACCCACTACGTGCCGATAGCATGTACAACTTGTTCTTGAAAATTAGAAGCAATTTGAAAACTTTTCCTTAATTGTAATAATTACAAAAAATCCACGATTTTCCACTATAAATGATTGCCATCACTGTAAAAAAGAATGCAGGAACGTTGCCTTATATCTTTACTATGTGTGTGATGAAACAAAAACAAAATCAACTGCTCGTTTACTCAGGGAGTCTCCCATGCAAGTACTAACCACGCCCGATCGTGCTTTACTTTAAACATTTCTCGGTCACATAACCACATAGCTGCATGGATTATTTGATGTTAATCCGATTTGGCGGGTATTTCATGTTTTTTGGATGTTTTAAAATCGTTATCACTGGCACAAATTACATTCTAGTATTGACCTATGACCTCTACATACTTGGAGCAACACTACGGTAATTTAACAGCAATTCTCGAAATATTTATTCACATTTTCGAACATTTAACTATGGTACTTGTTATTATGATATCACAGGAAACAATCCCGCTTGAAACAACCAACTTTGCAATCAATTTTCACAACTTTGAAAGCAGTTTGTTGCCGATACTTCGGTTGGCTGTAGTGATAATTTGTTTATATATGAGGCATTCATGTTGCATTTACTTAATGTTTTCTAAATTTAACTGCGGGGGTGTCGTTACAATGACTTAGGTTAAATAAACAAACAACTCCCCCAACATTTCCTTCGCTTTTTCCAACATTGCACGCTGTTTTCTAACATTTTACAGTCAGTTTATGTGAACGTCTATAGGTTGCTTTCAATTGGCATTCATTAAATTTGTTGACTTTACAGCTGCACGTTTCTATATGCCAACAACTTAGGTCATATATACTGATATATCTACCAAAGTTTACATAACTTTGCACAACTTTGCCATCACTTTGAACAACTTTGCCCGGTGTGTTAACGGCTTAAAACTCACTACGTGCCGATAGCATGTACAACTTGTTCTTAAAAATTAGAAGCAATTTGAAAACTTTTCCTTAATTGTAATAATTACAAAAAATCCACGATTTTCCACTATAAATGATTGCCATCACTGTAAAAAAGAATGCAGGAACGTTGCCTTATATCTTTACTATGTGTGTGATGAAACAAAAAAAAATTCAACTGCTCGTTTACTCAGGGAGTCCCCCATGCAAGTACTAACCACGCCCGATCGTGCTTTACTTTAAACATTTGTCGGTCACATAACCACATAGCTGCTTGGATTATTTGAAGTTAAGCCGATTTGGCGGGTATTTCATGTTTTTGGATGTTTTAAAATCGTTATCGCTGGCACAAAGTACATTCTAGTATTGACCTATGACCTCTGCATACTTGGAGCAACACTACGGTAATTTAACAGCAATTCTCGAAATATTTATTCACATTTTCGAACTTTTAACTATGGTACTTGTTATTATGATATCACAGGAAACAATCCCGCTTGAAACAACCAACTTTGCAAACAATTTTCACAACTTTGAAAGCAGTTTGTTGCCGATACTTCGGTTGGCTGTCGTGATAATTTGTTTATATATGAGGAATTCATGTTGCATTTACTTAATGTTTTCTAAATTTAACTGCGGGGGTGTCGTTACAATGACTTAGGTTAAATAAACAAACAACTCCCCCAACATTTCCTTCGCTTTTTCCAACATTGCACGCTGTTTTCTAACATTTTACAGTCAGTTTATGTGAACGTCTATAGGTTGCTTTCAATTGGCATTTATTAAATTTGTTGACTTTACAGCTGCACGTTTCTATATGCCAAAAACTTAGGTCATATATACTGATATATCTACCAAAGTTTACATAACTTTGCACAACTTTGCCATCACTTTGAACAACTTTGCCCGGTGTGTTAACGGCTTAAAACCCACTACGTGCCGATAGCATGTACAACTTGTTCTTGAAAATTAGAAGCAATTTGAAAACTTTTCCTTAATTGTAATAATTACAAAAAATCCACGATTTTCCACTATAAATGATTGCCATCACTGTAAAAAAGAATGCAGGAACGTTGCCTTATATCTTTACTATGTGTGTGATGAAACTAAAAAAAAAATCAACTGCTCGTTTACTCAGGGAGTCTCCCATGCAAGTACTAACCACGCCCGATCGTGCCTTACTTTAAACATGTGTCGGTCACATAACCACATAGCTGCATGGATTATTTGAAGTTAAGCCGATTTGGCGGGTATTTCATGTTTTTGGATGTTTTAAAATCGTTATCGCTGGCACAAAGTACATTCTAGTATTGACCTATGACCTCTACATACTTGGAGCAACACTACGGTAATTTAACAGCAATTCTCGAAATATTTATTCACATTTTCGAACTTTTAACTATGGTACTTGTTATTATGATATCACAGGAAACAATCCCGCTTGAAACAACCAACTTTGCAATCAATTTTCACAACTTTGAAAGCAGTTTGTTGCCGATACATCGGTTGGCTGTAGTGATAATTTGTTTATATATGAGGCATTCATGTTGCATTTACTTAATGTTTTCTAAATTTAACTGCGGGGGTGTCGTTACAATGACTTAGGTTAAATAAACAAACAACTCCCCCAACATTTCCTTCGCTTTTTCCAACATTGCACGCTGTTTTCTAACATTTTACAGTCAGTTTATGTGAACGTCTATAGGTTGCTTTCAATTGGCATTTATTAAATTTGTTGACTTTACAGCTGCACGTTTCTATATGCCAACAACTTAGGTCATATATACTGATATATCTACCAAAGTTTACATAACTTTGCACAACTTTGCCATCACTTTGAACAACTTTGCCCGGTGTGTTAACGGCTTTAAACCCACTACGTGCCGATAGCATGTACAACTTGTTCTTGAAAATTAGAAGCAATTTGAAAACTTTTCCTTAATTGTAATAATTACAAAAAATCCACGATTTTCCACTATAAATGATTGCCATCACTGTAAAAAAGAATGCAGGAACGTTGCCTTATATCTTTACTATGTGTGTGATGAAACAAAAACAAAATCAACTGCTCGTTTACTCAGGGAGTCTCCCATGCAAGTACTAACCACGCCCGATCGTGCTTTACTTTAAACATTTCTCGGTCACATAACCACATAGCTGCATGGATTATTTGATGTTAATCCGATTTGGCGGGTATTTCATGTTTTTTGGATGTTTTAAAATCGTTATCACTGGCACAAATTACATTCTAGTATTGACCTATGACCTCTACATACTTGGAGCAACACTACGGTAATTTAACAGCAATTCTCGAAATATTTATTCACATTTTCGAACATTTAACTATGGTACTTGTTATTATGATATCACAGGAAACAATCCCGCTTGAAACAACCAACTTTGCAATCAATTTTCACAACTTTGAAAGCAGTTTGTTGCCGATACTTCGGTTGGCTGTAGTGATAATTTGTTTATATATGAGGCATTCATGTTGCATTTACTTAATGTTTTCTAAATTTAACTGCGGGGGTGTCGTTACAATGACTTAGGTTAAATAAACAAACAACTCCCCCAACATTTCCTTCGCTTTTTCCAACATTGCACGCTGTTTTCTAACATTTTACAGTCAGTTTATGTGAACGTCTATAGGTTGCTTTCAATTGGCATTCATTAAATTTGTTGACTTTACAGCTGCACGTTTCTATATGCCAACAACTTAGGTCATATATACTGATATATCTACCAAAGTTTACATAACTTTGCACAACTTTGCCATCACTTTGAACAACTTTGCCCGGTGTGTTAACGGCTTAAAACTCACTACGTGCCGATAGCATGTACAACTTGTTCTTAAAAATTAGAAGCAATTTGAAAACTTTTCCTTAATTGTAATAATTACAAAAAATCCACGATTTTCCACTATAAATGATTGCCATCACTGTAAAAAAGAATGCAGGAACGTTGCCTTATATCTTTACTATGTGTGTGATGAAACAAAAACAAAATCAACTGCTCGTTTACTCAGGGAGTCTCCCATGCAAGTACTAACCACGCCCGATCGTGCTTTACTTTAAACATTTCTCGGTCACATAACCACATAGCTGCATGGATTATTTGATGTTAATCCGATTTGGCGGGTATTTCATGTTTTTTGGATGTTTTAAAATCGTTATCACTGGCACAAATTACATTCTAGTATTGACCTATGACCTCTACATACTTGGAGCAACACTACGGTAATTTAACAGCAATTCTCGAAATATTTATTCACATTTTCGAACATTTAACTATGGTACTTGTTATTATGATATCACAGGAAACAATCCCGCTTGAAACAACCAACTTTGCAATCAATTTTCACAACTTTGAAAGCAGTTTGTTGCCGATACTTCGGTTGGCTGTAGTGATAATTTGTTTATATATGAGGCATTCATGTTGCATTTACTTAATGTTTTCTAAATTTAACTGCGGGGGTGTCGTTACAATGACTTAGGTTAAATAAACAAACAACTCCCCCAACATTTCCTTCGCTTTTTCCAACATTGCACGCTGTTTTCTAACATTTTACAGTCAGTTTATGTGAACGTCTATAGGTTGCTTTCAATTGGCATTCATTAAATTTGTTGACTTTACAGCTGCACGTTTCTATATGCCAACAACTTAGGTCATATATACTGATATATCTACCAAAGTTTACATAACTTTGCACAACTTTGCCATCACTTTGAACAACTTTGCCCGGTGTGTTAACGGCTTAAAACTCACTACGTGCCGATAGCATGTACAACTTGTTCTTAAAAATTAGAAGCAATTTGAAAACTTTTCCTTAATTGTAATAATTACAAAAAATCCACGATTTTCCACTATAAATGATTGCCATCACTGTAAAAAAGAATGCAGGAACGTTGCCTTATATCTTTACTATGTGTGTGATGAAACAAAAAAAAATTCAACTGCTCGTTTACTCAGGGAGTCCCCCATGCAAGTACTAACCACGCCCGATCGTGCTTTACTTTAAACATTTGTCGGTCACATAACCACATAGCTGCTTGGATTATTTGAAGTTAAGCCGATTTGGCGGGTATTTCATGTTTTTGGATGTTTTAAAATCGTTATCGCTGGCACAAAGTACATTCTAGTATTGACCTATGACCTCTGCATACTTGGAGCAACACTACGGTAATTTAACAGCAATTCTCGAAATATTTATTCACATTTTCGAACTTTTAACTATGGTACTTGTTATTATGATATCACAGGAAACAATCCCGCTTGAAACAACCAACTTTGCAAACAATTTTCACAACTTTGAAAGCAGTTTGTTGCCGATACTTCGGTTGGCTGTCGTGATAATTTGTTTATATATGAGGAATTCATGTTGCATTTACTTAATGTTTTCTAAATTTAACTGCGGGGGTGTCGTTACAATGACTTAGGTTAAATAAACAAACAACTCCCCCAACATTTCCTTCGCTTTTTCCAACATTGCACGCTGTTTTCTAACATTTTACAGTCAGTTTATGTGAACGTCTATAGGTTGCTTTCAATTGGCATTTATTAAATTTGTTGACTTTACAGCTGCACGTTTCTATATGCCAAAAACTTAGGTCATATATACTGATATATCTACCAAAGTTTACATAACTTTGCACAACTTTGCCATCACTTTGAACAACTTTGCCCGGTGTGTTAACGGCTTAAAACCCACTACGTGCCGATAGCATGTACAACTTGTTCTTGAAAATTAGAAGCAATTTGAAAACTTTTCCTTAATTGTAATAATTACAAAAAATCCACGATTTTCCACTATAAATGATTGCCATCACTGTAAAAAAGAATGCAGGAACGTTGCCTTATATCTTTACTATGTGTGTGATGAAACTAAAAAAAAAATCAACTGCTCGTTTACTCAGGGAGTCTCCCATGCAAGTACTAACCACGCCCGATCGTGCCTTACTTTAAACATGTGTCGGTCACATAACCACATAGCTGCATGGATTATTTGAAGTTAAGCCGATTTGGCGGGTATTTCATGTTTTTGGATGTTTTAAAATCGTTATCGCTGGCACAAAGTACATTCTAGTATTGACCTATGACCTCTACATACTTGGAGCAACACTACGGTAATTTAACAGCAATTCTCGAAATATTTATTCACATTTTCGAACTTTTAACTATGGTACTTGTTATTATGATATCACAGGAAACAATCCCGCTTGAAACAACCAACTTTGCAATCAATTTTCACAACTTTGAAAGCAGTTTGTTGCCGATACATCGGTTGGCTGTAGTGATAATTTGTTTATATATGAGGCATTCATGTTGCATTTACTTAATGTTTTCTAAATTTAACTGCGGGGGTGTCGTTACAATGACTTAGGTTAAATAAACAAACAACTCCCCCAACATTTCCTTCGCTTTTTCCAACATTGCACGCTGTTTTCTAACATTTTACAGTCAGTTTATGTGAACGTCTATAGGTTGCTTTCAATTGGCATTTATTAAATTTGTTGACTTTACAGCTGCACGTTTCTATATGCCAACAACTTAGGTCATATATACTGATATATCTACCAAAGTTTACATAACTTTGCACAACTTTGCCATCACTTTGAACAACTTTGCCCGGTGTGTTAACGGCTTAAAACCCACTTCGTGCCGATAGCATGTACAACTTGTTCTTGAAAATTAGAAGCAATTTGAAAACTTTTCCTTAATTGTAATAATTACAAAAAATCCACGATTTTCCACTATAAATGATTGCCATCACTGTAAAAAAGAATGCAGGAACGTTGCCTTATATCTTTACTATGTGTGTGATGAAACAAAAAAAAATTCAACTGCTCGTTTACTCAGGGAGTCCCCCATGCAAGTACTAACCACGCCCGATCGTGCTTTACTTTAAACATTTGTCGGTCACATAACCACATAGCTGCATGGATTATTTGAAGTTAAGCCGATTTGGCGGGTATTTCATGTTTTTGGATGTTTTAAAATCGTTATCGCTGGCACAAAGTACATTCTAGTATTGATCTATGACCTCTATATACTTGGAGCAACACTACGGTAATTTAACAGCAATTCTCGAAATATTTATTCACATTTTCTAACTTTTAACTATGGTACTTGTTATTGTGATATCTCGGGTATCAATCCCGCTTGAAACAACCAACTTTGCAATCAATTTTCACAACTTTGAAAGCAGTTTGTTGCCGATACTTCGGTTGGCTGTTGTGATAATTTGTTTATATATGAGGCATTCCTGTTGCATTTACTTAATGTTTTCTAAATTTAACTGCGGGGTGTCGTTACAATGACTTAGGTTAAATAAACAAACAACTCCCCCAACATTTCCTTCGCTTTTTCCAACATTGCACGCTGTTTTCTAACATTTTACAGTCAGTTTATGTGAACGTCTATAGGTTGCTTTCAATTGGCATTTATTAAATTCGTTGACTTTACAGCTGCACATTTCTATATGCCAACAACTTAGGTCATATATACTGATATATCTACCAAAGTTTACATAACTTTGCACAACTTTGCCATCACTTTGAACAACTTTGCCCCGTGTGTTAACGGCTTAAAACCCACTACGTGCCGATAGCATGTACAACTTGTTCTTGAAAATTAGAAGCAATTTGAAAACTTTTCCTTAATTGTAATAATTACAAAAAATCCACGATTTTCCACTATAAATGATTGCCATCACTGTAAAAAAGAATGCAGGAACGTTGCCTTATATCTTTACTATGTGTGTGATGAAACAAAACAAAAATTCAACTGCTCGTTTACTCAGGGAGTCTCCCATGCAAGTACTAACCACGCCCGATCGTGCTTTACTTTAAACATTTGTCGGTCACATAACCACATAGCTGCATGGATTATTTGAAGTTAAGCCGATTTGGCGGGTATTTCATGTTTTTGGATGTTTTAAAATCGTTATCGCTGGCACAAAGTACATTCTAGTATTGACCTATGACCTCTACATACTTGGAGCAACACTACGGTAATTTAACAGCAATTCTCGAAATATTTATTCACATTTTCGAACTTTTAACTATGGTACTTGTTATTATGATATCACAGGAAACAATCCCGCTTGAAACAACCAACTTTGCAATCAATTTTCACAACTTTGAAAGCAGTTTGTTGCCGATACTTCGGTTGGCTGTCGTGATAATTTGTTTATATATGAGGAATTCATGTTGCATTTACTTAATGTTTTCTAAATTTAACTGCGGGGGTGTCGTTACAATGACTTAGGTTAAATAAACAAACAACTCCCCCAACATTTCCTTCGCTTTTTCCAACATTGCACGCTGTTTTCTAACATTTTACAGTCAGTTTATGTGAACGTATATAGGTTGCTTTCAATTGGCATTTATTAAATTTGTTGACTTTACAGCTGCACGTTTCTATATGTCAAAAACTTAGGTCATATATACTGATATATCTACCAAAGTTTACATAACTTTGCACAACTTTGCCATCACTTTGAACAACTTTGCCCGGTGTGTTAACGGCTTAAAACCCACTACGTGCCGATAGCATGTACAACTTGTTCTTGAAAATTAGAAGCAATTTGAAAACTTTTCCTTAATTGTAATAATTACAAAAAATCCACGATTTTCCACTATAAATGATTGCCATCACTGTAAAAAAGAATGCAGGAACGTTGCCTTATATTTTTACTATGTGTGTGATGAAACAAAAAAAAATTCAACTGCTCGTTTACTCAGGGAGTCCCCCATGCAAGTACTAACCACGCCCGATCGTGCTTTACTTTAAACATTTGTCGGTCACATAACCACATAGCTGCATGGATTATTTGAAGTTAAGCCGATTTGGCGGGTATTTCATGTTTTTGGATGTTTTAAAATCGTTATCGCTGGCACAAAGTACATTCTAGTATTGATCTATGACCTCTATATACTTGGAGCAACACTACGGTAATTTAACAGCAATTCTCGAAATATTTATTCACATTTTCTAACTTTTAACTATGGTACTTGTTATTGTGATATCTCGGGTATCAATCCCGCTTGAAACAACCAACTTTGCAATCAATTTTCACAACTTTGAAAGCAGTTAGTTGCCGATACTTCGGTTGGCTGTTGTGATAATTTGTTTATATATGAGGCATTCCTGTTGCATTTACTTAATGTTTTCTAAATTTAACTGCGGGGTGTCGTTACAATGACTTAGGTTAAATAAACAAACAACTCCCCCAACATTTCCTTCGCTTTTTCCAACATTGCACGCTGTTTTCTAACATTTTACAGTCAGTTTATGTGAACGTCTATAGGTTGCTTTCAATTGGCATTTATTAAATTCGTTGACTTTACAGCTGCACATTTCTATATGCCAACAACTTAGGTCATATATACTGATATATCTACCAAAGTTTACATAACTTTGCACAACTTTGCCATCACTTTGAACAACTTTGCCCCGTGTGTTAACGGCTTAAAACCCCCTACGTGCCGATAGCATGTACAACTTGTTCTTGAAAATTAGAAGCAATTTGAAAACTTTTCCTTAATTGTAATAATTACAAAAAATCCACGATTTTCCACTATAAATGATTGCCATCACTGTAAAAAAGAATGCAGGAACGTTGCCTTATATCTTTACTATGTGTGTGATGAAACAAAAAAAAAATTCAACTGCTCGTTTACTCAGGGAGTCTCCCATGCAAGTACTAACCACGCCCGATCGTGCTTTACTTTAAACATTTGTCGGTCACATAACCACATAGCTGCATGGATTATTTGAAGTTAAGCCGATTTGGCGGGTATTTCATGTTTTTGGATGTTTTAAAATCGTTATCGCTGGCACAAAGTACATTCTAGTATTGACCTATGACCTCTACATACTTGGAGCAACACTACGGTAATTTAACAGCAATTCTCGAAATATTTATTCACATTTTCGAACTTTTAACTATGGTACTTGTTATTATGATATCACAGGAAACAATCCCGCTTGAAACAACCAACTTTGCAATCAATTTTCACAACTTTGAAAGCAGTTTGTTGCCGATACTTCGGTTGGCTGTCGTGATAATTTGTTTATATATGAGGAATTCATGTTGCATTTACTTAATGTTTTCTAAATTTAACTGCGGGGGTGTCGTTACAATGACTTAGGTTAAATAAACAAACAACTCCCCCAACATTTCCTTCGCTTTTTCCAACATTGCACGCTGTTTTCTAACATTTTACAGTCAGTTTATGTGAACGTCTATAGGTTGCTTTCAATTGGCATTTATTAAATTTGTTGACTTTACAGCTGCACGTTTCTATATGTCAAAAACTTAGGTCATATATACTGATATATCTACCAAAGTTTACATAACTTTGCACAACTTTGCCATCACTTTGAACAACTTTGCCCGGTGTGTTAACGGCTTAAAACCCACTACGTGCCGATAGCATGTACAACTTGTTCTTGAAAATTAGAAGCAATTTGAAAACTTTTCCTTAATTGTAATAATTACAAAAAATCCACGATTTTCCACTATAAATGATTGCCATCACTGTAAAAAAGAATGCAGGAACGTTGCCTTATATCTTTACTATGTGTGTGATGAAACAAAAAAAAAACCAACTGCTCGTTTACTCAGGGAGTCTCCCATGCAAGTACTAACCACGCCCGATCGTGCTTTACTTTAAACATTTGTCGGTCACATAACCACATAGCTGCATGGATTATTTGAAGTTAAGCCGTTTTGGCGGGTATTTCATGTTTTTGGATGTTTTAAAATCGTTATCGCTGGCACAAAGTACATTCTAGTATTGATCTATGACCTATATATACTTGGAGCAACACTACGGTAATTTAACAGCAATTGTCGAAATATTTATTCACATTTTCTAACTTTTAACTATGGTACTTGTTATTGTGATATCTCGGGTATCAATCCCGCTTGAAACAACCAACTTTGCAATCAATTTTCACAACTTTGAAAGCAGTTTGTTGCCGATACTTCGGTTGGCTGTTGTGATAATTTGTTTATATATGAGGCATTCCTGTTGCATTTACTTAATGTTTTCTAAATTTAACTGCGGGGTGTCGTTACAATGACTTAGGTTAAATAAACAAACAACTCCCCCAACATTTCCTTCGCTTTTTCCAACATTGCACGCTGTTTTCTAACATTTTACAGTCAGTTTATGTGAACGTCTATAGGTTGCTTTCAATTGGCATTTATTAAATTCGTTGACTTTACAGCTGCACATTTCTATATGCCAACAACTTAGGTCATATATACTGATATATCTACCAAAGTTTACATAACTTTGCACAACTTTGCCATCACTTTGAACAACTTTGCCCCGTGTGTTAACGGCTTAAAACCCACTACGTGCCGATAGCATGTACAACTTGTTCTTGAAAATTAGAAGCAATTTGAAAACTTTTCCTTAATTGTAATAATTACAAAAAATCCACGATTTTCCACTATAAATGATTGCCATCACTGTAAAAAAGAATGCAGGAACGTTGCCTTATATCTTTACTATGTGTGTGATGAAACAAAAAAAAAATTCAACTGCTCGTTTACTCAGGGAGTCTCCCATGCAAGTACTAACCACGCCCGATCGTGCTTTACTTTAAACATTTGTCGGTCACATAACCACATAGCTGCATGGATTATTTGAAGTTAAGCCGATTTGGCGGGTATTTCATGTTTTTGGATGTTTTAAAATCGTTATCGCTGGCACAAAGTACATTCTAGTATTGACCTATGACCTCTACATACTTGGAGCAACACTACGGTAATTTAACAGCAATTCTCGAAATATTTATTCACATTTTCGAACTTTTAACTATGGTACTTGTTATTATGATATCACAGGAAACAATCCCGCTTGAAACAACCAACTTTGCAATCAATTTTCACAACTTTGAAAGCAGTTTGTTGCCGATACTTCGGTTGGCTGTAGTGATAATTTGTTTATATATGAGGCATCCATGTTGCATTTACTTAATGTTTTCTAAATTTAACTACGGGGGTGTCGTTACAATTACTTAGGTTAAATAAACAAACAACTCCCCCAACATTTCCTTCGCTTTTTCCAACATTGCACGCTGTTTTCTAACATTTTACAGTCAGTTTATGTGAACGTCTATAGGTTGCTTTCAATTGGCATTTATTAAATTTGTTGACTTTACAGCTGCACGTTTCTATATGTCAAAAACTTAGGTCATATATACTGATATATCTACCAAAGTTTACATAACTTTGCACAACTTTGCCATCACTTTGAACAACTTTGCCCGGTGTGTTAACGGCTTAAAACCCACTACGTGCCGATAGCATGTACAACTTGTTCTTGAAAATTAGAAGCAATTTGAAAACTTTTCCTTAATTGTAATAATTACAAAAAATCCACGATTTTCCACTATAAATGATTGCCATCACTGTAAAAAAGAATGCAGGAACGTTGCCTTATATCTTTACTATGTGTGTGATGAAACAAAAAAAAATCAACTGCTCGTTTACTCAGGGAGTCTCCCATGCAAGTACTAACCACGCCCGATCGTGCTTTACTTTAAACATTTGTCGGTCACATAACCACATAGCTGCATGGATTATTTGAAGTTAAGCCGTTTTGGCGGGTATTTCATGTTTTTGGATGTTTTAAAATCGTTATCGCTGGCACAAAGTACATTCTAGTATTGATCTATGACCTATATATACTTGGAGCAACACTACGGTAATTTAACAGCAATTGTCGAAATATTTATTCACATTTTCTAACTTTTAACTATGGTACTTGTTATTGTGATATCTCGGGTATCAATCCCGCTTGAAACAACCAACTTTGCAATCAATTTTCACAACTTTGAAAGCAGTTTGTTGCCGATACTTCGGTTGGCTGTTGTGATAATTTGTTTATATATGAGGCATTCCTGTTGCATTTACTTAATGTTTTCTAAATTTAACTGCGGGGTGTCGTTACAATGACTTAGGTTAAATAAACAAACAACTCCCCCAACATTTCCTTCGCTTTTTCCAACATTGCACGCTGTTTTCTAAAATTTTACTGTCAGTTTATGTGAACGTCTATAGGTTGCTTTCAATTGGCATTTATTAAATTTGTTGACTTTACAGCTGCACGTTTCTATATGCCAACAACTTAGGTCATATATACTGATATATCTACCAAAGTTTACATAACTTTGTACAACTTTGCCATCACTTTGAACAACTTTGCCCGGTGTGTTAACGGCTTAAAACCCACTACGTGCCGATAGCATGTACAACTTGTTCTTGAAAATTAGAATCAATTTGAAAACTTTTCCTTAATTGTAATAATTACAAAAAATCCACGATTTTCCACTATAAATGATTGCCATCACTGTAAAAATGAATGCAGGAACGTTGCCTTATATCTTTACTATGTGTGTGATGAAACAAAAAAAAATCAACTGCTCGTTTACTCAGGGAGTCTCCCATGCAAGTACAAACGACGCCCGATCGTGCTTTACTTTAAACATTTGTCGGTCACATAACCACATAGCTGCATGGATTATTTGAAGTTAAGCCGTTTTGGCGGGTATTTCATGTTTTTGGATGTTTTAAAATCGTTATCGCTGGCACAAAGTACATTCTAGTATTGATCTATGACCTATATATACTTGGAGCAACACTACGGTAATTTAACAGCAATTGTCGAAATATTTATTCACATTTTCTAACTTTTAACTATGGTACTTGTTATTGTGATATCTCGGGTATCAATCCCGCTTGAAACAACCAACTTTGCAATCAATTTTCACAACTTTGAAAGCAGTTTGTTGCCGATACTTCGGTTGGCTGTTGTGATAATTTGTTTATATATGAGGCATTCCTGTTGCATTTACTTAATGTTTTCTAAATTTAACTGCGGGGTGTCGTTACAATGACTTAGGTTAAATAAACAAACAACTCCCCCAACATTTCCTTCGCTTTTTCCAACATTGCACGCTGTTTTCTAAAATTTTACTGTCAGTTTATGTGAACGTCTATAGGTTGCTTTCAATTGGCATTTATTAAATTTGTTGACTTTACAGCTGCACGTTTCTATATGCCAACAACTTAGGTCATATATACTGATATATCTACCAAAGTTTACATAACTTTGTACAACTTTGCCATCACTTTGAACAACTTTGCCCGGTGTGTTAACGGCTTAAAACCCACTACGTGCCGATAGCATGTACAACTTGTTCTTGAAAATTAGAAGCAATTTGAAAACTTTTCCTTAATTGTAATAATTACAAAAAATCCACGATTTTCCACTATAAATGATTGCCATCACTGTAAAAATGAATGCAGGAACGTTGCCTTATATCTTTAATATGTGTGTGATGAAACAACAAAAAAATCAACTGCTCGTTTACTCAGGGAGTCTCCCATGCAAGTACAAACCACGCCCGATCGTGCTTTACTTTAAACATTTGTCGGTCACATAACCACATAGCTGCATGGATTATTTGAAGTTAAGCCGATTTGGCGGGTATTTCATGTTTTTGGATGTTTTAAAATCGTTATCGCTGGCACAAAGTACATTCTAGTATTGATCTATGACCTCTATATACTTGGAGCAACACTACGGTAATTTAACAGCAATTCTCGAAATATTTATTCACATTTTCTAACTTTTAACTATGGTACTTGTTATTGTGATATCTCGGGTATCAATCCCGCTTGAAACAACCAACTTTGCAATCAATTTTCACAACTTTGAAAGCAGTTTGTTGCCGATACTTCGGTTGGCTGTTGTGATAATTTGTTTATATATGAGGCATTCCTGTTGCATTTACTTAATGTTTTCTAAATTTAACTGCGGGGTGTCGTTACAATGACTTAGGTTAAATAAACAAACAACTCCCCCAACATTTCCTTCGCTTTTTCCAACATTGCACGCTGTTTTCTAAAATTTTACTGTCAGTTTATGTGAACGTCTATAGGTTGCTTTCAATTGGCATTTATTAAATTTGTTGACTTTACAGCTGCACGTTTCTATATGCCAACAACTTAGGTCATATATACTGATATATCTACCAAAGTTTACATAACTTTGTACAACTTTGCCATCACTTTGAACAACTTTGCCCGGTGTGTTAACGGCTTAAAACCCACTACGTGCCGATAGCATGTACAACTTGTTCTTGAAAATTAGAAGCAATTTGAAAACTTTTCCTTAATTGTAATAATTACAAAAAATCCACGATTTTCCACTATAAATGATTGCCATCACTGTAAAAAAGAATGCAGGAACGTTGCCTTATATCTTTACTATGTGTGTGATGAAACAAAAAAAAAATCAACTGCTCGTTTACTCAGGGAGTCTCCCATGCAAGTACAAACCACGCCCGATCGTGCTTTACTTTAAACATTTGTCGGTCACATAACCACATAGCTGCATGGATTATTTGAAGTTAAGCCGATTTGGCGGGTATTTCATGTTTTTGGATGTTTTAAAATCGTTATCGCTGGCACAAAGTACATTCTAGTATTGATCTATGACCTCTATATACTTGGAGCAACACTACGGTAATTTAACAGCAATTCTCGAAATATTTATTCACATTTTCTAACTTTTAACTATGGTACTTGTTATTGTGATATCTCGGGTATCAATCCCGCTTGAAACAACCAACTTTGCAATCAATTTTCACAACTTTGAAAGCAGTTTGTTGCCGATACTTCGGTTGGCTGTTGTGATAATTTGTTTATATATGAGGCATTCGAGTTGCATTTACTTAATGTTTTCTAAATTTAACTGCGGGGTGTCGTTACAATGACTTAGGTTAAATAAACAAACAACTCCCCCAACATTTCCTTCGCTTTTTCCAACATTGCACGCTGTTTTCTAACATTTTACAGTCAGTTTATGTGAACGTCTATAGGTTGCTTTCAATTGGCATTTATTAAATTTGTTGACTTTACAGCTGCACGTTTCTATATGCCAACAACTTAGGTCATATATACTGATATATCTACCAAAGTTTACATAACTTTGCACAACTTTGCCATCACTTTGAACAACTTTGCCCGGTGTGTTAACGGCTTAAAACCCACTACGTGCCGATAGCATGTACAACTTGTTCTTGAAAATTAGAAGCAATTTGAAAACTTTTCCTTAATTGTAATAATTACAAAAAATCCACGATTTTCCACTATAAATGATTGCCATCACTGTAAAAAAGAATGCAGGAACGCTGCCTTATATCTTTACTATGTGTGTGATGAAACAAAAAAAAAATTCAACTGCTCGTTTACTCAGGGATTCTCCCATGCAAGTACTAACCACGCCCGATCGTGCTTTACTTTAAACATTTGTCGGTCACATAACCACATAGCTGCATGGATTATTTGAAGTTAAGCCGATTTGGCGGGTATTTCATGTTTTTGGATGTTTTAAAATCGTTATCGCTGGCACAAAGTACATTCTAGTATTGACCTATGACCTCTACATACTTGGAGCAACACTACGGTAATTTAACAGCAATTCTCGAAATATTTATTCACATTTTCGAACTTTTAACTATGGTACTTGTTATTATGATATCACAGGAAACAATCCCGCTTGAAACAACCAACTTTGCAATCAATTTTCACAACTTTGAAAGCAGTTTGTTGCCGATACTTCGGTTGGCTGTCGTGATAATTTGTTTATATATGAGGAATTCATGTTGCATTTACTTAATGTTTTCTAAATTTAACTGCGGGGGTGTCGTTACAATGACTTAGGTTAAATAAACAAACAACTCCCCCAACATTTCCTTCGCTTTTTCCAACATTGCACGCTGTTTTCTAACATTTTACAGTCAGTTTATGTGAACGTCTATAGGTTGCTTTCAATTGGCATTTATTAAATTTGTTGACTTTACAGCTGCACGTTTCTATATGTCAAAAACTTAGGTCATATATACTGATATATCTACCAAAGTTTACATAACTTTGCACAACTTTGCCATCACTTTGAACAACTTTGCCCGGTGTGTTAACGGCTTAAAACCCACTACGTGCCGATAGCATGTACAACTTGTTCTTGAAAATTAGAAGCAATTTGAAAACTTTTCCTTAATTGTAATAATTACAAAAAATCCACGATTTTCCACTATAAATGATTGCCATCACTGTAAAAAAGAATGCAGGAACGTTGCCTTATATCTTTACTATGTGTGTGATGAAACAAAAAAAAATCAACTGCTCGTTTACTCAGGGAGTCTCCCATGCAAGTATTAAGCACGCCCGATCGTGCTTTACTTTAAACATTTGTCGGTCACATAACCACATAGCTGCATGGATTATTTGAAGTTAAGCCGTTTTGGCGGGTATTTCATGTTTTTGGATGTTTTAAAATCGTTATCGCTGGCACAAAGTACATTCTAGTATTGATCTATGACCTATATATACTTGGAGCAACACTACGGTAATTTAACAGCAATTGTCGAAATATTTATTCACATTTTCTAACTTTTAACTATGGTACTTGTTATTGTGATATCTCGGGTATCAATCCCGCTTGAAACAACCAACTTTGCAATCAATTTTCACAACTTTGAAAGCAGTTTGTTGCCGATACTTCGGTTGGCTGTTGTGATAATTTGTTTATATATGAGGCATTCCTGTTGCATTTACTTAATGTTTTCTAAATTTAACTGCGGGGTGTCGTTACAATGACTTAGGTTAAATAAACAAACAACTCCCCCAACATTTCCTTCGCTTTTTCCAACATTGCACGCTGTTTTCTAAAATTTTACTGTCAGTTTATGTGAACGTCTATAGGTTGCTTTCAATTGGCATTTATTAAATTTGTTGACTTTACAGCTGCACGTTTCTATATGCCAACAACTTAGGTCATATATACTGATATATCTACCAAAGTTTACATAACTTTGTACAACTTTGCCATCACTTTGAACAACTTTGCCCGGTGTGTTAACGGCTTAAAACCCACTACGTGCCGATAGCATGTACAACTTGTTCTTGAAAATTAGAAGCAATTTGAAAACTTTTCCTTAATTGTAATAATTACAAAAAATCCACGATTTTCCACTATAAATGATTGCCATCACTGTAAAAATGAATGCAGGAACGTTGCCTTATATCTTTACTATGTGTGTGATGAAACAAAAAAAAAATCAACTGCTCGTTTACTCAGGGAGTCTCCCATGCAAGTACAAACCACGCCCGATCGTGCTTTACTTTAAACATTTGTCGGTCACATAACCACATAGCTGCATGGATTATTTGAAGTTAAGCCGATTTGGCGGGTATTTCATGTTTTTGGATGTTTTAAAATCGTTATCGCTGGCACAAAGTACATTCTAGTATTGATCTATGACCTCTATATACTTGGAGCAACACTACGGTAATTTAACAGCAATTCTCGAAATATTTATTCACATTTTCTAACTTTTAACTATGGTACTTGTTATTGTGATATCTCGGGTATCAATCCCGCTTGAAACAACCAACTTTGCAATCAATTTTCACAACTTTGAAAGCAGTTTGTTGCCGATACTTCGGTTGGCTGTTGTGATAATTTGTTTATATATGAGGCATTCCTGTTGCATTTACTTAATGTTTTCTAAATTTAACTGCGGGGTGTCGTTACAATGACTTAGGTTAAATAAACAAACAACTCCCCCAACATTTCCTTCGCTTTTTCCAACATTGCACGCTGTTTTCTAACATTTTACAGTCAGTTTATGTGAACGTCTATAGGTTGCTTTCAATTGGCATTTATTAAATTTGTTGACTTTACAGCTGCACGTTTCTATATGCCAACAACTTAGGTCATATATACTGATATATCTACCAAAGTTTACATAACTTTGCACAACTTTGCCATCACTTTGAACAACTTTGCCCGGTGTGTTAACGGCTTAAAACCCACTACGTGCCGATAGCATGTACAACTTGTTCTTGAAAATTAGAAGCAATTTGAAAACTTTTCCTTAATTGTAATAATTACAAAAAATCCACGATTTTCCACTATAAATGATTGCCATCACTGTAAAAAAGAATGCAGGAACGTTGCCTTATATCTTTACTATGTGTGTAATGAAACAAAAAAAAATCATCTGCTCGTTTACTCAGGGAGTCTCCCATGAAAGTACTAACCACGCCCGATCGTGCTTTACTTTAAACATTTGTCGGTCACATAACCACATAGCTGCATGGATTATTTGAAGTTAAGCCGATTTGGCGGGTATTTCATGTTTTTGGATGTTTTAAAATCGTTATGGCTGGAACAAAGTACATTCTAGTATTGATCTATGACCTCTATATACTTGGAGCAACACTACGGTAATTTAACAGCAATTCTCGAAATATTTATTCACATTTTCTAACTTTTAACTATGGTACTTGTTATTGTGATATCTCGGGTATCAATCCCGCTTGAAACAACCAACTTTGCAATCAATTTTCACAACTTTGAAAGCAGTTTGTTGCCGATACTTCGGTTGGCTGTTGTGATAATTTGTTTATATATGAGGCATTCCTGTTGCATTTACTTAATGTTTTCTAAATTTAACTGCGGGGTGTCGTTACAATGACTTAGGTTAAATAAACAAACAACTCCCCCAACATTTCCTTCGCTTTTTCCAACATTGCACGCTGTTTTCTAACATTTTACAGTCAGTTTATGTGAACGTCTATAGGTTGCTTTCAATTGGCATTTATTAAATTTGTTGACTTTACAGCTGCACGTTTCTATATGCCAACAACTTAGGTCATATATACTGATATATCTACCAAAGTTTACATAACTTTGCACAACTTTGCCATCACTTTGAACAACTTTGCCCGGTGTGTTAACGGCTTAAAACCTACTACGTGCCGATAGCATGTACAACTTGTTCTTGAAAATTAGAAGCAATTTGAAAACTTTTCCTTAATTGTAATAATTACAAAAAATCCACGATTTTCCACTATAAATGATTGCCATCACTGTAAAAAAGAATGCAGGAACGTTGCCTTATATCTTTACTATGTGTGTAATGAAACAAAAAAAAATCATCTGCTCGTTTACTCAGGGAGTCTCCCATGAAAGTACTAACCACGCCCGATCGTGCTTTACTTTAAACATTTGTCGGTCACATAACCACATAGCTGCATGGATTATTTGAAGTTAAGCCGATTTGGCGGGTATTTCATGTTTTTGGATGTTTTAAAATCGTTATCGCTGGCACAAAGTACATTCTAGTATTGACCTATGACCTATACATACTTGGAGCAACACTACGGTAATTTAACAGCAATTCTCGAAATATTTATTCACATTTTCGAACTTTTAACTATGGTACTTGTTATTATGATATCACAGGAAACAATCCCGCTTGAAACAACCAACTTTGCAATCAATTTTCACAACTTTGAAAGCAGTTTGTTGCCAATACTTCGGTTGGCTGTAGTGATAATTTGTTTATATATGAGGCATTCATGTTGCATTTACTTAATGTTTTCTAAATTTAACTGCGGGGGTGTCGTTACAATGACTTAGGTTAAATAAACAAACAACTCTCCCAACATTTCCTTCGCCTTTTCCAACATTGCACGCTGTTTTCTAACATTTTACAGTCAGTTTATGTGAACGTCTATAGGTTGCTTTCAATTGGCATTTATTAAATTTGTTGACTTTACAGCTGCACGTTTCTATATGCCAACAACTTAGGTCATATATACTGATATATCTACCAAAGTTTACATAACTTTGCACAACTTTGCCATCACTTTGAACAACTTTGCCCGGTGTGTTAACGGCTTAAAACCCACTACGTGCCGATAGCATGTACAACTTGTTCTTGAAAATTAGAAGCAATTTGAAAACTTTTTCTTAATTGTAATAATTACAAAAAATCCACGATTTTCCACTATAAATGATTGCCATCACTGTAAAAAAGAATGCAGGAACGCTGCCTTATATCTTTACTATGTGTGTGATGAAACAAAAAAAAAATCAACTGCTCGTTTACTCAGGGAGTCTCCCATGCAAGTACTAACCACGCCCGATCGTGCTTTACTTTAAACATTTGTCGGTCACATAACCACATAGCTGCATGGATTATTTGAAGTTAAGCCGATTTGGCGGGTATTTCATGTTTTTGGATGTTTTAAAATCGTTATCGCTGGCACAAAGTACATTCTAGTATTGATCTATGACCTCTATATACTTGGAGCAACACTACGGTAATTTAACAGCAATTCTCGAAATATTTATTCACATTTTCGAACTGTTAACTATGGTACTTGTTATTATGTTATCTCGGGTATCAATCCCGCTTGAAACAACCAACTTTGCAATCAATTTTCACAACTTTGAAAGCAGTTTGTTGCCGATACTTCGGTTGGCTGTAGTGATAATTTGTTTATATATGAGGCATTCATGTTGCATTTACTTAATGTTTTCTAAATTTAACTGCGGGGGTGTCGTTACAATGACTTAGGTTAAATAAACAAACAACTCCCCCAACATTTCCTTCGCCTTTTCCAACATTGCACGCTGTTTTCTAACATTTTACAGTCAGTTTATGTGAACGTCTATAGGTTGCTTTCAATTGGCATTTATTAAATTTGTTGACTTTACAGCTGCACGTTTCTATATGCCAACAACTTAGGTCATATATACTGATATATCTACCAAAGTTTACATAACTTTGCACAACTTTGCCATCACTTTGAACAACTTTGCCCGGTGTGTTAACGGCTTAAAACCCACTACGTGCCGATAGCATGTACAACTTGTTCTTGAAAATTAGAAGCAATTTGAAAACTTTTCCTTAATTGTAATAATTACAAAAAATCCACGATTTTCCACTATAAATGATTGCCATCACTGTAAAAAAGAATGCAGGAACGCTGCCTTATATCTTTACTATGTGTGTGATGAAACAAAAAAAAAATCAACTGCTCGTTTACTCAGGGAGTCTCCCATGCAAGTACTAACCACGCCCGATCGTGCTTTACTTTAAACATTTGTCGGTCACATAACCACATAGCTGCATGGATTATTTGAAGTTAAGCCGATTTGGCGGGTATTTCATGTTTTTGGATGTTTTAAAATCGTTATCGCTGGCACAAAGTACATTCTAGTATTGATCTATGACCTCTATATACTTGGAGCAACACTACGGTAATTTAACAGCAATTCTCGAAATATTTATTCACATTTTCGAACTGTTAACTATGGTACTTGTTATTATGTTATCTCGGGTATCAATCCCGCTTGAAACAACCAACTTTGCAATCAATTTTCACAACTTTGAAAGCAGTTTGTTGCCGATACTTCGGTTGGCTGTAGTGATAATTTGTTTATATATGAGGCATTCATGTTGCATTTACTTAATGTTTTCTAAATTTAACTGCGGGGGTGTCGTTACAATGACTTAGGTTAAATAAACAAACAACTCCCCCAACATTTCCTTCGCCTTTTCCAACATTGCACGCTGTTTTCTAACATTTTACAGTCAGTTTATGTGAACGTCTATAGGTTGCTTTCAATTGGCATTTATTAAATTTGTTGACTTTACAGCTGCACGTTTCTATATGCCAACAACTTAGGTCATATATACTGATATATCTACCAAAGTTTACATAACTTTGCACAACTTTGCCATCACTTTGAACAACTTTGCCCGGTGTGTTAACGGCTTAAAACCCACTACGTGCCGATAGCATGTACAACTTGTTCTTGAAAATTAGAAGCAATTTGAAAACTTTTCCTTAATTGTAATAATTACAAAAAATCCACGATTTTCCACTATAAATGATTGCCATCACTGTAAAAAAGAATGCAGGAACGCTGCCTTATATCTTTACTATGTGTGTGATGAAACAAAAAAAAAATCAACTGCTCGTTTACTCAGGGAGTCTCCCATGCAAGTACTAACCACGCCCGATCGTGCTTTAGTTTAAACATTTGTCGGTCACATAACCACATAGCTGCATGGATTATTTGAAGTTAAGCCGATTTGGCGGGTATTTCATGTTTTTGGATGTTTTAAAATCGTTATCGCTGGCACAAAGTACATTCTAGTATTGATCTATGACCTCTATATACTTGGAGCAACACTACGGTAATTTAACAGCAATTCTCGAAATATTTATTCACATTTTCGAACTGTTAACTATGGTACTTGTTATTATGTTATCTCGGGTATCAATCCCGCTTGAAACAACCAACTTTGCAATCAATTTTCACAACTTTGAAAGCAGTTTGTTGCCGATACTTCGGTTGGCTGTAGTGATAATTTGTTTATATATGAGGCATTCATGTTGCATTTACTTAATGTTTTCTAAATTTAACTGCGGGGGTGTCGTTACAATGACTTAGGTTAAATAAACAAACAACTCCCCCAACATTTCCTTCGCCTTTTCCAACATTGCACGCTGTTTTCTAACATTTTACAGTCAGTTTATGTGAACGTCTATAGGTTGCTTTCAATTGGCATTTATTAAATTTGTTGACTTTACAGCTGCACGTTTCTATATGCCAACAACTTAGGTCATATATACTGATATATCTACCAAAGTTTACATAACTTTGCACAACTTTGCCATCACTTTGAACAACTTTGCCCGGTGTGTTAACGGCTTAAAACCCACTACGTGCCGATAGCATGTACAACTTGTTCTTGAAAATTAGAAGCAATTTGAAAACTTTTCCTTAATTGTAATAATTACAAAAAATCCACGATTTTCCACTATAAATGATTGCCATCACTGTAAAAAAGAATGCAGGAACGCTGCCTTATATCTTTACTATGTGTGTGATGAAACAAAAAAAAATCAACTGCTCGTTTACTCAGGGAGTCTCCCATGCAAGTACTAACCACGCCCGATCGTGCTTTAGTTTAAACATTTGTCGGTCACATAACCACATAGCTGCATGGATTATTTGAAGTTAAGCCGATTTGGCGGGTATTTCATGTTTTTGGATGTTTTAAAATCGTTATCGCTGGCACAAAGTACATTCTAGTATTGATCTATGACCTCTATATACTTGGAGCAACACTACGGTAATTTAACAGCAATTCTCGAAATATTTATTCACATTTTCGAACTGTTAACTATGGTACTTGTTATTATGTTATCTCGGGTATCAATCCCGCTTGAAACAACCAACTTTGCAATCAATTTTCACAACTTTGAAAGCAGTTTGTTGCCGATACTTCGGTTGGCTGTTGTGATAATTTGTTTATATATGAGGCATTCCTGTTGCATTTACTTAATGTTTTCTAAATTTAACTGCGGGGTGTCGTTACAATGACTTAGGTTAAATAAACAAACAACTCCCCCAACATTTCCTTCGCCTTTTCCAACATTGCACGCTGTTTTCTAACATTTTACAGTCAGTTTATGTGAACGTCTATAGGTTGCTTTCAATTGGCATTTACTAAATTTGTTGACTTTACAGCTGCACGTTTCTATATGCCAACAACTTAGGTCATATATACTGATATATCTACCAAAGTTTACATAACTTTGCACAACTTTGCCATCACTTTGAACAACTTTGCCCGGTGTGTTAACGGCTTAAAACCCACTACGTGCCGATAGCATGTACAACTTGTTCTTGAAAATTAGAAGCAATTTGAAAACTTTTCCTTAATTGTAATAATTACAAAAAATCCACGATTTTCCACTATAAATGATTGCCATCACTGTAAAAAAGAATGCAGGAACGCTGCCTTATATCTTTACTATGTGTGTGATGAAACAAAAAAAAAATCAACTGCTCGTTTACTCAGGGAGTCTCCCATGCAAGTACTAACCACGCCCGATCATGCTTTACTTTAAACATTTGTCGGTCACATAACCACATAGCTGCATGGATTATTTGAAGTTAAGCCGATTTGGCGGGTATTTCATGTTTTTGGATGTTTTAAAATCGTTATCGCTGGCACAAAGTACATTCTAGTATTGATCTATGACCTCTATATACTTGGAGCAACACTACGGTAATTTAACAGCAATTCTCGAAATATTTATTCACATTTTCGAACTGTTAACTATGGTACTTGTTATTATGTTATCTCGGGTATCAATCCCGCTTGAAACAACCAACTTTGCAATCAATTTTCACAACTTTGAAAGCAGTTTGTTGCCGATACTTCGGTTGGCTGTTGTGATAATTTGTTTATATATGAGGCATTCCTGTTGCATTTACTTAATGTTTTCTAAATTTAACTGCGGGGTGTCGTTACAATGACTTAGGTTAAATAAACAAACAACTCCCCCAACATTTCCTTCGCCTTTTCCAACATTGCACGCTGTTTTCTAACATTTTACAGTCAGTTTATGTGAACATCTATAGGTTGCTTTCAATTGGCATTTATTAAATTTGTTGACTTTACAGCTGCACGTTTCTATATGCCAACAACTTAGGTCATATATACTGATATATCTACCAAAGTTTACATAACTTTGCACAACTTTGCCATCACTTTGAACAACTTTGCCCGGTGTGTTAACGGCTTAAAACCCACTACGTGCCGATAGCATGTACAACTTGTTCTTGAAAATTAGAAGCAATTTGAAAACTTTTCCTTAATTGTAATAATTACAAAAAATCCACGATTTTCCACTATAAATGATTGCCATCACTGTAAAAAAGAATGCAGGAACGCTGCCTTATATCTTTACTATGTGTGTGATGAAACAAAAAAAAAATCAACTGCTCGTTTACTCAGGGAGTCTCCCATGCAAGTACTAACCACGCCCGATCGTGCTTTACTTTAAACATTTGTCGGTCACATAACCACATAGCTGCATGGATTATTTGAAGTTAAGCCGATTTGGCGGGTATTTCATGTTTTTGGATGTTTTAAAATCGTTATCGCTGGCACAAAGTACATTCTAGTATTGATCTATGACCTCTATATACTTGGAGCAACACTACGGTAATTTAACAGCAATTCTCGAAATATTTATTCACATTTTCCAACTGTTAACTATGGTACTTGTTATTATGTTATCTCGGGTATCAATCCCGCTTGAAACAACCAACTTTGCAATCAATTTTCACAACTTTGAAAGCAGTTTGTTGCCGATACTTCGGTTGGCTGTTGTGATAATTTGTTTATATATGAGGCATTCCTGTTGCATTTACTTAATGTTTTCTAAATTTAACTGCGGGGTGTCGTTACAATGACTTAGGTTAAATAAACAAACAACTCCCCCAACATTTCCTTCGCCTTTTCCAACATTGCACGCTGTTTTCTAACATTTTACAGTCAGTTTATGTGAACGTCTATAGGTTGCTTTCAATTGGCATTTATTAAATTCGTTGACTTTACAGCTGCACGTTTCTATATGCCAACAACTTAGGTCATATATACTGATATATCTACCAAAGTTTACATAACTTTGCACAACTTTGCCATCACTTTGAACAACTTTGCCCGGTGTGTTAACGGCTTAAAACCCACTACGTGCCGATAGCATGTACAACTTGTTCTTGAAAATTAGAAGCAATTTGAAAACTTTTCCTTAATTGTAATAATTACAAAAAATCCACGATTTTCCACTATAAATGATTGCCATCACTGTAAAAAAGAATGCAGGAACGCTGCCTTATATCTTTACTATGTGTGTGATGAAACAAAAAAAAAATCAACTGCTCGTTTACTCAGGGAGTCTCCCATGCAAGTACTAACCACGCCCGATCGTGCTTTACTTTAAACATTTGTCGGTCACATAACCACATAGCTGCATGGATTATTTGAAGTTAAGCCGATTTGGCGGGTATTTCATGTTTTTGGATGTTTTAAAATCGTTATCGCTGGCACAAAGTACATTCTAGTATTGATCTATGACCTCTATATACTTGGAGCAACACTACGGTAATTTAACAGCAATTCTCGAAATATTTATTCACATTTTCGAACTGTTAACTATGGTACTTGTTATTATGTTATCTCGGGTATCAATCCCGCTTGAAACAACCAACTTTGCAATCAATTTTCACAACTTTGAAAGCAGTTTGTTGCCGATACTTCGGTTGGCTGTTGTGATAATTTGTTTATATATGAGGCATTCCTGTTGCATTTACTTAATGTTTTCTAAATTTAACTGCGGGGTGTCGTTACAATGACTTAGGTTAAATAAACAAACAACTCCCCCAACATTTCCTTCGCCTTTTCCAACATTGCACGCTGTTTTCTAACATTTTACAGTCAGTTTATGTGAACGTCTATAGGTTGCTTTCAATTGGCATTTATTAAATTTGTTGACTTTACAGCTGCACGTTTCTATATGCCAACAACTTAGGTCATATATACTGATATATCTACCAAAGTTTACATAACTTTGCACAACTTTGCCATCACTTTGAACAACTTTGCCCGGTGTGTTAACGGCTTAAAACCCACTACGTGCCGATAGCATGAACAACTTGTTCTTGAAAATTAGAAGCAATTTGAAAACTTTTCCTTAATTGTAATAATTACAAAAAATCCACGATTTTCCACTATAAATGATTGCCATCACTGTAAAAAAGAATGCAGGAACGTTGCCTTATATCTTTACTATGTGTGTGATGAAACAAAAAAAAAATCAACTGGTCGTTTACTCAGGGAGTCTCCCATGCAAGTACTAACCACGCCCGATCGTGCTTTACTTTAAACATTTGTCGGTCACATAACCACATAGCTGCATGGATTATTTGAAGTTAAGCCGATTTGGCGGGTATTTCATGTTTTTGGATGTTTTAAAATCGTTATCGCTGGCACAAAGTACATTCTAGTATTGATCTATGACCTCTATATACTTGGAGCAACACTACGGTAATTTAACAGCAATTCTCGAAATATTTATTCACATTTTTGAACTTTTAACTATGGTACTTGTTATTATGATATCTCGGGTATCAATCCCGCTTGAAACAACCAACTTTGCAATCAATTTTCACAACTTTGAAATCAGTTTGTTGCCGATACTTCGGTTGGCTGTTGTGATAATTTGTTTATATATGAGGCATTCCTGTTGCATTTACTTAATGTTTTCTAAATTTAACTGCGGGGTGTCGTTACAATGACTTAGGTTAAATAAACAAACAACTCCCCCAACATTTCCTTCGCCTTTTCCAACATTGCACGCTGTTTTCTAACATTTTACAGTCAGTTTATGTGAACGTCTATAGGTTGCTTTCAATTGGCATTTATTAAATTTGTTGACTTTACAGCTGCACGTTTCTATATGCCAACAACTTAGGTCATATATACTGATATATCTACCAAAGTTTACATAACTTTGCACAACTTTGCCATCACTTTGAACAACTTTGCCCGGTGTGTTAACGGCTTAAAACCCACTACGTGCCGATAGCATGTACAACTTGTTCTTGAAAATTAGAAGCAATTTGAAAACTTTTCCTTAATTGTAATAATTACAAAAAATCCACGATTTTCCACTATAAATGATTGCCATCACTGTAAAAAAGAATGCAGGAACGCTGCCTTATATCTTTACTATGTGTGTGATGAAACAAAAAAAAAATCAACTGCTCGTTTACTCAGGGAGTCTCCCATGCAAGTACTAACCACGCCCGATCGTGCTTTACTTTAAACATTTGTCGGTCACATAACCACATAGCTGCATGGATTATTTGAAGTTAAGCCGATTTGGCGGGTATTTCATGTTTTTGGATGTTTTAAAATCGTTATCGCTGGCACAAAGTACATTCTAGTATTGATCTATGACCTCTATATACTTGGAGCAACACTACGGTAATTTAACAGCAATTCTCGAAATATTTATTCACATTTTCCAACTGTTAACTATGGTACTTGTTATTATGTTATCTCGGGTATCAATCCCGCTTGAAACAACCAACTTTGCAATCATTTTTCACAACTTTGAAAGCAGTTTGTTGCCGATACTTCGGTTGGCTGTTGTGATAATTTGTTTATATATGAGGCATTCCTGTTGCATTTACTTAATGTTTTCTAAATTTAACTGCGGGGTGTCGTTACAATGACTTAGGTTAAATAAACAAACAACTCCCCCAACATTTCATTCGCCTTTTCCAACATTGCACGCTGTTTTCTAACATTTTACAGTCAGTTTATGTGAACGTCTATAGGTTGCTTTCAATTGGCATTTATTAAATTTGTTGACTTTACAGCTGCACGTTTCTATATGCCAACAACTTAGGTCATATATACTGATATATCTACCAAAGTTTACATAACTTTGCACAACTTTGCCATCACTTTGAACAACTTTGCCCGGTGTGTTAACGGCTTAAAACCCACTACGTGCCGATAGCATGTACAACTTGTTCTTGAAAATTAGAAGCAATTTGAAAACTTTTCCTTAATTGTAATAATTACAAAAAATCCACGATTTTCCACTATAAATGATTGCCATCACTGTAAAAAAGAATGCAGGAACGCTGCCTTATATCTTTACTATGTGTGTGATGAAACAAAAAAAAAATCAACTGCTCGTTTACTCAGGGAGTCTCCCATGCAAGTACTAACCACGCCCGATCGTGCTTTAGTTTAAACATTTGTCGGTCACATAACCACATAGCTGCATGGATTATTTGAAGTTAAGCCGATTTGGCGGGTATTTCATGTTTTTGGATGTTTTAAAATCGTTATCGCTGGCACAAAGTACATTCTAGTATTGATCTATGACCTCTATATACTTGGAGCAACACTACGGTAATTTAACAGCAATTCTCGAAATATTTATTCACATTTTTGAACTTTTAACTATGGTACTTGTTATTATGATATCTCGGGTATCAATCCCGCTTGAAACAACCAACTTTGCAATCAATTTTCACAACTTTGAAAGCAGTTTGTTGCCGATACTTCGGTTGGCTGTTGTGATAATTTGTTTATATATGAGGCATTCCTGTTGCATTTACTTAATGTTTTCTAAATTTAACTGCGGGGTGTCGTTACAATGACTTAGGTTAAATAAACAAACAACTCCCCCAACATTTCCTTCGCTTTTTCCAACATTGCACGCTGTTTTCTAACATTTTACAGTCAGTTTATATGAACGTCTATAGGTTGCTTTCAATTGGCATTTATTAAATTTGTTGACTTTACAGCTGCACGTTTCTATATGCCAACAACTTAGGTCATATATACTGATATATCTACCAAAGTTTACATAACTTTGCACAACTTTGCCATCACTTTGAACAACTTTGCCCGGTGTGTTAACGGCTTAAAACCCACTACGTGCCGATAGCATGTACAACTTGTTCTTGAAAATTAGAAGCAATTTGAAAGCTTTTCCTTAATTGTAATAATTACAAAAAATCCACGATTTTCCACTATAAATGATTGCCATCACTGTAAAAAAGAATGCAGGAACGTTGCCGTATATCTTTACTATGTGTGTGATGAAAAAAAAAAATCAACTGCTCGTTTACTCCGGGTGTCTCCCATGCAAGTACTAACCACGCCCGATCGTGCTTTACTTTAAACATTTGTCGGTCACATAACCACATAGCTGCATGGATTATTTGAAGTTAAGCCGATTTGGCGGGTATTTCATGTTTTTGTATGTTTTAAAATCGTTATCGCTGGCACAAAGTACATTCTAGTATTGATCTATGACCTCTATATACTTGGAGCAACACTACAGTAATTTAACAGCAATTCTCGAAATATTTATTCACATTTTCGAACTTTTAACTATGGTACTTGTTATTATGATATCTCGGGTATCAATCCCGCTTGAAACAACAAACTTTGCAATCAATTTTCACAACTTTGAAAGCAGTTTGTTGCCGATACTTCGGTTGGCTGTTGTGATAATTTGTTTATATATGAGGCATTCCTGTTGCATTTGCTTAATGTTTTCTAAACTTAACTGCGGGGTGTCGTTACAATGACTTAGGTTAAATAAACAAACAACTCCCCCAACATTTCCTTCGCTTTTTCCAACATTGCACGCTGTTTTCTAACATTTTACAGTCAGTTTATGTGAACGTCTATAGGTTGCTTTCAATTGGCATTTATTAAATTTGTTGACTTTACAGCTGCACGTTTCTATATGCCAACAACTTAGGTCATATATACTGATATATCTACCAAAGTTTACATAACTTTGCACAACTTTGCCATCACTTTGAACAACTTTGCCCGGTGTGTTAACGGCTTAAAACCCACTACGTGCCGATAGCATGTACAACTTGTTCTTGAAAATTAGAAGCAATTTGAAAACTTTTCCTTAATTGTAATAATTACAAAAAATCCACGATTTTCCACTATAAATGATTGCCATCACTGTAAAAAAGAATGCAGGAACGTTGCCTTATATCTTTACTATGTGTGTGATGAAACAAAAAAAATCAACTGCTCGTTTACTCAGGGAGTCTCCCATGCAAGTACTAACCACGCCCGATCGTGCTTTACTTTAAACATGTGTCGGTCACATAACCACATAGCTGCATTGATTATTTGAAGTTAAGCCGATTTGGCGGGTATTTCATGTTTTTGGATGTTTTAAAATCGTTATCGCTGGCACAAAGTACATTCTAGTATTGACCTATGACCTCTACATACTTAGAGCAACACTACGGTAATTTAACAGCAATTCTCGAAATATTTATTCACATTTTCGAACTTTTAACTATGGTACTTGTTATTATGATATCTCGGGTATCAATCCCGCTTGAAACAACCAACTTTGCAATCAATTTTCACAACTTTGAAAGCAGTTTGTTGCCGATACTTCGGTTGGCTGTTGTGATAATTTGTTTATATATGAGGCATTCCTGTTGCATTTACTTAATGTTTTCTAAATTTAACTGCGGGGTGTCGTTACAATGACTTAGGTTAAATAAACAAACAACTCCCCCAACGTTTCCTTCGCTTTTTCCAACATTGCACGCTGTTTTCTAACATTTTACAGTCAGTTTATATGAACGTCTATAGGTTGCTTTCAATTGGCATTTATTAAATTTGTTGACTTTACAGCTGCACGTTTCTATATGCCAACAACTTAGGTCATATATACTGATATATCTACCAAAGTTTACATAACTTTGCACAACTTTGCCATCACTTTGAACAACTTTGCCCGGTGTGTTAACGGCTTAAAACCCACTACGTGCCGATAGCATGTACAACTTGTTCTTGAAAATTAGAAGCAATTTGAAAGCTTTTCCTTAATTGTAATAATTACAAAAAATCCACGATTTTCCACTATAAATGATTGCCATCACTGTAAAAAAGAATGCAGGAACGTTGCCGTTTATCTTTACTATGTGTGTGATGAAAAAAAAAAAATCAACTGCTCGTTTACTCCGGGTGTCTCCCATGCAAGTACTAACCACGCCCGATCGTGCTTTACTTTAAACATTTGTCGGTCACATAACCACATAGCTGCATGGATTATTTGAAGTTAAGCCGATTTGGCGGGTATTTCATGTTTTTGTATGTTTTAAAATCGTTATCGCTGGCACAAAGTACATTCTAGTATTGATCTATGACCTCTATGTACTTGGAGCAACACTACAGTAATTTAACAGCAATTCTCGAAATATTTATTCACATTTTCGAACTTTTAACTATGGTACTTGTTATTATGATATCTCGGGTATCAATCCCGCTTGAAACAACAAACTTTGCAATCAATTATCACAACTTTGAAAGCAGTTTGTTGCCGATACTTCGGTTGGCTGTTGTGATAATTTGTTTATATATGAGGCATTCCTGTTGCATTTGCTTAATGTTTTCTAAACTTAACTGCGGGGTGTCGTTACAATGACTTAGGTTAAATAAACAAACAACTCCCCCAACATTTCCTTCGCTTTTTCCAACATTGCACGCTGTTTTCTAACATTTTACAGTCAGTTTATGTGAACGTCTATAGGTTGCTTTCAATTGGCATTTATTAAATTTGTTGACTTTACAGCTGCACGTTTCTATATGCCAACAACTTAGGTCATATATACTGATATATCTACCAAAGTTTACATAACTTTGCACAACTTTGCCATCACTTTGAACAACTTTGCCCGGTGTGTTAACGGCTTAAAACCCACTACGTGCCGATAGCATGTACAACTTGTTCTTGAAAATTAGAAGCAATTTGAAAACTTTTCCTTAATTGTAATAATTACAAAAAATCCACGATTTTCCACTATAAATGATTGCCATCACTGTAAAAAAGAATGCAGGAACGTTGCCTTATATCTTTACTATGTGTGTGATGAAACAAAAAAAATCAACTGCTCGTTTACTCAGGGAGTCTCCCATGCAAGTACTAACCACGCCCGATCGTGCTTTACTTTAAACATTTGTCGGTCACATAACCACATAGCTGCATTGATTATTTGAAGTTAAGCCGATTTGGCGGGTATTTCATGTTTTTGGATGTTTTAAAATCGTTATCGCTGGCACAAAGTACATTCTAGTATTGACCTATGACCTCTACATACTTGGAGCAACACTACGGTAATTTAACAGCAATTATCGAAATATTTATTCACATTTTCGAACTTTTAACTATGGTACTTGTTATTATGATATCTCGGGTATCAATCCCGCTTGAAACAACCAACTTTGCAATCAATTTTCACAACTTTGAAAGCAGTTTGTTGCCGATATTTCGGTTGGCTGTCGTGATAATTTGTTTATATATGAGGCATTCATGTTGCATTTACTTAATGTTTTCTAAATTTAACTGCGGGGGTGTCGTTACAATGACTTAGGTTAAATAAACAAACAAATCCGCCAGCATTTCCTTCGCTTTTTCCAACATTGCACGCTGTTTACTAACATTTTACAGTCAGTTTATGTGAACGTCTATAGGTTGCTTTCAATTGGCATTTATTAAATTTGTTGACTTTACAGCTGCACGTTTCTATATGCCAACAACGTAGGTCATATATACTGATATATCTACCAAAGTTTACATAACTTTGCACAACTTTGCCATCACTTTGAACAACTTTGCCCGGTGTGTTAATGGCTTAAAACCCACTACGTGCCGATAGCATGTACAACTTGTTCTTGAAAATTAGAAGCAATTTGAAAACTTTTCCTTAATTATAATAGTTACAAACAATCCACGATTTTCCACTATAAATGATTTCCATCACTGTAAAAAAGAATGCAGGAACGTTGCCTTATATCTTTACTATGTGTGTGATGAAACAAAAAAATACCAACTGCTCGTTTACTCAGGGAGTCTCCCATGCAAGTACTAACCACGCCCGATCGTGCTTTACTTTAAACATTTCTTGTTCACATAACCAACATAGCTGCATGGATTACTTACAGTTAAGCCGATTTGGCGGGTATTTCATGTTTTTGGATGTTTTAAAATCGTTATCGCTGGCACAAAGTTCCTTCTAGTATTGACCTATGACCTCTACATACTTGGAGCAACACTACGGTAATTTAACAGCAATTCTCGAAATATTTATTCACATTTTCGAACTTTTAACTATAGTACTTGTTATTATGATATCTCGGGTATCAATCCCGCTTGAAACAACCAACTTTGCAATCAATTTTCACAACTTTGAAAGCAGTTTGTTGCCGATACTTCGGTTGGCTGTTGTGATAATTTGTTTATAAATGAGGCATTCTTGTTGCATTTACTTAATGTTTTCTAAATTTAACTGCGGGGGTGTCGTTACAATGACTTAGGTTAAATAAACAAACAACTCCCCCAACATTTCCTTCGCTTTTTCCAACATTGCACGCTGTTTTCTAACATTTTACAGTCAGTTTATGTGAACGTCTATAGGTTGCTTTCAATTGGCATTTATTAAATTTGTTGACTTTACAGCTGCACGTTTCTATATGCCAACAACGTAGGTCATATATACTGATATATCTACCAAAGTTTACATAACTTTGCACAACTTTGCCATCACTTTGAACAACTTTGCCCGGTGTGTTAATGGCTTAAAACCCACTACGTGCTGATAGCATGTACAACTTGTTCTTGAAAATTAGAAGCAATTTGAAAACTTTTTTTTAATTATAATAGTTACAAACAATCCACGATTTTCCACTATAAATGATTGCCATCACTGTAAAAAAGAATGCAGGAACGTTGCCTTATATCTTTACTATGTGTGTGATGAAACAAAAAAAAAACCAACTGCTCGTTTACTCAGGGAGTCTCCCATGCAAGTACTAACCACGCCCGATCGTGCTTTACTTTAAACATTTCTTGTTCACATAACCAACATAGCTGCATGGATTACTTACAGTTAAGCCGATTTGGCGGGTATTTCATGTTTTTGGATGTTTTAAAATCGTTATCGCTAGCACAAAGTTCCTTCTAGTATTGACCTATGACCTCTACATACTTGGAGCAACACTACGGTAATTTAACAGCAATTCTCGAAATATTTATTCACATTTTCGAACTTTTAACTATGGTACTTGTTATTATGATATCTCGGGTATCAATCCCGCTTGAAACAACCAACTTTGCAATCAATTTTCACAACTTTGAAAGCAGTTTGTTGCCGATACTTCGGTTGGCTGTTGTGATAATTTGTTTATATATGAGGCATTCTTGTTGCATTTACTTAATGTTTTCTAAATTTAACTGCGGGGGTGTCGTTACAATGACTTAGGTTAAATAAACAAACAACTCCCCCAACATTTCCTTCGCTTTTTCCAACATTGCACGCTGTTTTCTAACATTTTACAGTCAGTTTATGTGAACGTCTATAGGTTGCTTTCAATTGGCATTTATTAAATTTGTTGACTTTACAGCTGCACGTTTCTATATGCCAACAACGTAGGTCATATATACTGATATATCTACCAAAGTTTACATAACTTTGCACAACTTTGCCATCACTTTGAACAAGTTTGCCCGGTGTGTTAATGGCTTAAAACCCACTACGTGCCGATAGCATGTACAACTTGTTCTTGAAAATTAGAAGCAATTTGAAAACTTTTCCTTAATTATAATAGTTACAAACAATCCACGATTTTCCACTATAAATGATTGCCATCACTGTAAAAAAGAATGCAGGAACGTTGCCTTATATCTTTAATATGTGTGTGATGAAACAAAAAAAAACCAACTGCTCGTTTACTCAGGGAGTCTCCCATGCAAGTACTAACCACGCCCGATCGTGCTTTACTTTAAACATTTCTTGTTCACATAACCAACATTGCTGCATGGATTACTTACAGTTAAGCCGATTTGGCGGGTATTTCATGTTTTTGGATGTTTTAAAATCGTTATCGCTGGCACAAAATTCCTTCTAGTATTGACCAATGACCTCTACATACTTGGAGCAACACTACGGTAATTTAACAGCAATTCTCGAAATATTTATTCACATTTTCGAACTTTTAACTATAGTACTTGTTATTATGATATATCGGGTATCAATCCCGCTTGAAACAACCAACTTTGCAATCAATTTTCACAACTTTGAAAGCAGTTTGTTGCCGATACTTCGGTTGGCTGTTGTGATAATTTGTTTATATATGAGGCATTCTTGTTGCATTTACTTAATGTTTTCTAAATTTAACTGCGGGGGTGTCGTTACAATGACTTAGGTTAAATAAACAAACAACTCCCCCAACATTTCCTTCGCTTTTTCCAACATTGCACGCTGTTTTCTAACATTTTACAGTCAGTTTATGTGAACGTCTATAGGTTGCTTTCAATTGGCATTTATTAAATTTGTTGACTTTACAGCTGCACGTTTCTATATGCCAACAACGTAGGTCATATATACTGATATATCTACCAAAGTTTACATAACTTTGCACAACTTTGCCATCACTTTGAACAACTTTGCCCGGTGTGTTAAGGGCTTAAAACCCACTACGTGCCGATAGCATGTACAACTTGTTCTTGAAAATTAGAAGCAATTTGAAAACTTTTCCTTAATTATAATAGTTACAAACAATCCACGATTTTCCACTATAAATGATTGCCATCACTGTAAAAAAGAATGCAGGAACGTTGCCTTATATCTTTACTATGTGTGTGATGAAACAAAAAAAAACCAACTGCTCGTTTACTCAGGGAGTCTCCCATGCAAGTACTAACCACGCCCGATCGTGCTTTACTTTAAACATTTCTTGTTCACATAACCAACACAGCTACATGGATTACTTACAGTTAAGCCGATTTGGCGGGTATTTCATGTTTTTGGATGTTTTAAAATCGTTATCGCTGGCACAAAGTTCCTTCTAGTATTGACCTATGACCTCTACATACTTGGAGCAACACTACGGTAATTTAACAGCAATTCTCGAAATATTTATTCACATTTTCGAACTTTTAACTATGGTACTTGTTATTATGATATCTCGGGTATCAATCCCGCTTGAAACAACCAACTTTGCAATCAATTTTCACAACTTTGAAAGCAGTTTGTTGCCGATACTTCGGTTGGCTGTTGTGATAATTTGTTTATATATGAGGCATTCTTGTTGCATTTACTTAATGTTTTCTAAATTTAACTGCGGGGGTGTCGTTACAATGACTTAGGTTAAATAAACAAACAACTCCCCCAGCATTTCCTTCGCTTTTTCCAACATTGCACGCTGTTTTCTAACATTTTACAGTCAGTTTATGTGAACGTCTATAGGTTGCTTTCAATTGGCATTTATTAAATTTGTTGACTTTACAGCTGCACGTTTCTATATGCCAACAACGTAGGTCATATTTACTGATATATCTACCAAAGTTTACATAACTTTGCACAACTTTGCCATCAATTTGAACAACTTTGCCCGGTGTGTTAATGGCTTAAAACCCACTACGTGCCGATAGCATGTACAACTTGTTCTTGAAAATTAGAAGCAATTTGAAAACTTTTCCTTAATTATAATAGTTACAAACAATCCACGATTTTCCACTATAAATGATTGCCATCACTGTAAAAAAGAATGCAGGAACGTTGCCTTATATCTTTACTATGTGTGTGATGAAACAAAAAAAAACCAACTGCTCGTTTACTCAGGGAGTCTCCCATGCAAGTACTAACCACGCCCGATCGTGCTTTACTTTAAACATTTCTTGTTCACATAACCAACATAGCTGCATGGATTACTTACAGTTAAGCCGATTTGGCGGGTATTTCATGTTTTTGGATGTTTTAAAATCGTTATCGCTGGCACAAAATTCCTTCTAGTATTGACCAATGACCTCTACATACTTGGAGCAACACTACGGTAATTTAACAGCAATTCTCGAAATATTTATTCACATTTTCGAACTTTTAACTATGGTACTTGTTATTATGATATATCGGGTATCAATCCCGCTTGAAACAACCAACTTTGCAATCAATTTTCACAACTTTGAAAGCAGTTTGTTGCCGATACTTCGGTTGGCTGTTGTGATAATTTGTTTATATATGAGGCATTCTTGTTGCATTTACTTAATGTTTTCTAAATTTAACTGCGGGGGTGTCGTTACAATGACTTAGGTTAAATAAACAAACAACTCCCCCAACATTTCCTTCGCTTTTTCCAACATTGCACGCTGTTTTCTAACATTTTACAGTCAGTTTATGTGAACGTCTATAGGTTGCTTTCAATTGGCATTTATTAAATTTGTTGACTTTACAGCTGCACGTCTCTATATGCCAACAACTTAGGTCATATATACTGATATATCTACCGAAGTTTACATAACTGTGCACAACTTTGCCATCACTTTGAACAAGTTTGCCCGGTGTGTTAATGGCTTAAAACCCACTACGTGCCGATAGCATGTACAACTTGTTCTTGAAAATTAGAAGCAATTTGAAAACTTTTCCTTAATTATAATAGTTACAAACAATCCACGATTTTCCACTATAAATGATTGCCATCACTGTAAAAAAGAATGCAGGAACGTTGCCTTATATCTTTACTATGTGTGTGATGAAACAAAAAAAAAAACAACTGCTCGTTTACTCAGGGAGTCTCCCATGCAAGTACTAACCACGCCCGATAGTGCTTTACTTTATACATTTCTTGTTCACATAACCAACATAGCTACATGGATTACTTACAGTTAAGCCGATTTGGGGGGTATTTCATGTTTTTGGATGTTTTAAAATCGTTATCGCTGGCACAAAGTTCCTTCTAGTATTGACCTATGACCTCTACATACTTGGAGCAACACTACGGTAATTTAACAGCAATTCTCGAAATATTTATTCACATTTTCGAACTTTTAACTATGGTACTTGTTATTATGATATCTCGGGTATCAATCCCGCTTGAAACAACCAACTTTGCAATCAATTTTCACAACTTTGAAAGCAGTTTGTTGCCGATACTTCGGTTGGCTGTTGTGATAATTTGTTTATATATGAGGCATTCTTGTTGCATTTACTTAATGTTTTCTAAATTTAACTGCGGGGGTGTCGTTACAATGACTTAGGTTAAATAAACAAACAACTCCCCCAACATTTCCTTCGCTTTTTCCAACATTGCACGCTGTTTTCTAACATTTTACAGTCAGTTTATGTGAACGTCTATAGGTTGCTTTCAATTGGCATTTATTAAATTTGTTGACTTTACAGCTGCACGTTTCTATATGCCAACAACGTAGGTCATATATACAGATATATCTACCAAAGTTTACATAACTTTGCACAACTTTGCCATCACTTTGAACAACTTTGCCCGGTGTGTTAAGGGCTTAAAACCCACTACGTGCCGATAGCATGTACAACTTGTTCTTGAAAATTAGAAGCAATTTGAAAACTTTTCCTTAATTATAATAGTTACAAACAATCCACGATTTTCCACTATAAATGATTGCCATCACTGTAAAAAAGAATGCAGGAACGTTGCCTTATATCTTTACTATGTGTGTGATGAAACAAAAAAAAACCAACTGCTCGTTTACTCAGGGAGTCTCCCATGCAAGTACTAACCACGCCCGATCGTGCTTTACTTTAAACATTTCTTGTTCACATAACCAACATAGCTACATGGATTACTTACAGTTAAGCCGATTTGGCGGGTATTTCATGTTTTTGGATGTTTTAAAATCGTTATCGCTGGCACAAAGTTCCTTCTAGTATTGACCTATGACCTCTACATACTTGGAGCAACACTACGGTAATTTAACAGCAATTCTCGAAATATTTATTCACATTTTCGAACTTTTAACTATGGTACTTGTTATTATGATATCTCGGGTATCAATCCCGCTTGAAACAACCAACTTTGCAATCAATTTTCACAACTTTGAAAGCAGTTTGTTGCCGATACTTCGGTTGGCTGTTGTGATAATTTGTTTATATATGAGGCATTCTTGTTGCATTTACTTAATGTTTTCTAAATTTAACTGCGGGGGTGTCGTTACAATGACTTAGGTTAAATAAACAAACAACTCCCCCAACATTTCCTTCGCTTTTTCCAACATTGCACGCTGTTTTCTAACATTTTACAGTCAGTTTATGTGAACGTCTATAGGTTGCTTTCAATTGGCATTTATTAAATTTGTTGACTTTACAGCTGCACGTTTCTATATGCCAACAACGTAGGTCATATTTACTGATATATCTACCAAAGTTTACATAACTTTGCACAACTTTGCCATCACTTTGAACAACTTTGCCCGGTGTGTTAATGGCTTAAAACCCACTACGTGCCGATAGCATGTACAACTTGTTCTTGAAAATTAGAAGCAATTTGAAAACTTTTCCTTAATTATAATAGTTACAAACAATCCACGATTTTCCACTATAAATGATTGCCATCACTGTAAAAAAGAATGCAGGAACGTTGCCTTATATCTTTACTATGTGTGTGATGAAACAAAAAAAAACCAACTGCTCGTTTACTCAGGGAGTCTCCCATGCAAGTACTAACCACGCCCGATCGTGCTTTACTTTAAACATTTCTTGTTCACATAACCAACATAGCTACATGGATTACTTACAGTTAAGCCGATTTGGCGGGTATTTCATGTTTTTGGATGTTTTAAAATCGTTATCGCTGGCACAAAGTTCCTTCTAGTATTGACCTATGACCTCTACATACTTGGAGCAACACTACGGTAATTTAACAGCAATTCTCGAAATATTTATTCACATTTTCGAACTTTTAACTATGGTACTTGTTATTATGATATCTCGGGTATCAATCCCGCTTGAAACAACCAACTTTGCAATCAATTTTCACAACTTTGAAAGCAGTTTGTTGCCGATACTTCGGTTGGCTGTTGTGATAATTTGTTTATATATGAGGCATTCTTGTTGCATTTACTTAATGTTTTCTAAATTTAACTGCGGGGGTGTCGTTACAATGACTTAGGTTAAATAAACAAACAACTCCCCCAACATTTCCTTCGCTTTTTCCAACATTGCACGCTGTTTTCTAACATTTTACAGTCAGTTTATGTGAACGTCTATAGGTTGCTTTCAATTGGCATTTATTAAATTTGTTGACTTTACAGCTGCACGTTTCTATATGCCAACAACGTAGGTCATATTTACTGATATATCTACCAAAGTTTACATAACTTTGCACAACTTTGCCATCAATTTGAACAACTTTGCCCGGTGTGTTAATGGCTTAAAACCCACTACGTGCCGATAGCATGTACAACTTGTTCTTGAAAATTAGAAGCAATTTGAAAACTTTTCCTTAATTATAATAGTTACAAACAATCCACGATTTTCCACTATAAATGATTGCCATCACTGTAAAAAAGAATGCAGGAACGTTGCCTTATATCTTTACTATGTGTGTGATGAAACAAAAAAAAACCAACTGCTCGTTTACTCAGGGAGTCTCCCATGCAAGTACTAACCACGCCCGATCGTGCTTTACTTTAAACATTTCTTGTTCACATAACCAACATAGCTGCATGGATTACTTACAGTTAAGCCGATTTGGCGGGTATTTCATGTTTTTGGATGTTTTAAAATCGTTATCGCTGGCACAAAATTCCTTCTAGTATTGACCAATGACCTCTACATACTTGGAGCAACACTACGGTAATTTAACAGCAATTCTCGAAATATTTATTCACATTTTCGAACTTTTAACTATGGTACTTGTTATTATGATATATCGGGTATCAATCCCGCTTGAAACAACCAACTTTGCAATCAATTTTCACAACTTTGAAAGCAGTTTGTTGCCGATACTTCGGTTGGCTGTTGTGATAATTTGTTTATATATGAGGCATTCTTGTTGCATTTACTTAATGTTTTCTAAATTTAACTGCGGGGGTGTCGTTACAATGACTTAGGTTAAATAAACAAACAACTCCCCCAACATTTCCTTCGCTTTTTCCAACATTGCACGCTGTTTTCTAACATTTTACAGTCAGTTTATGTGAACGTCTATAGGTTGCTTTCAATTGGCATTTATTAAATTTGTTGACTTTACAGCTGCACGTCTCTATATGCCAACAACTTAGGTCATATATACTGATATATCTACCGAAGTTTACATAACTGTGCACAACTTTGCCATCACTTTGAACAAGTTTGCCCGGTGTGTTAATGGCTTAAAACCCACTACGTGCCGATAGCATGTACAACTTGTTCTTGAAAATTAGAAGCAATTTGAAAACTTTTCCTTAATTATAATAGTTACAAACAATCCACGATTTTCCACTATAAATGATTGCCATCACTGTAAAAAAGAATGCAGGAACGTTGCCTTATATCTTTACTATGTGTGTGATGAAACAAAAAAAAAACAACTGCTCGTTTACTCAGGGAGTCTCCCATGCAAGTACTAACCACGCCCGATAGTGCTTTACTTTATACATTTCTTGTTCACATAACCAACATAGCTACATGGATTACTTACAGTTAAGCCGATTTGGGGGGTATTTCATGTTTTTGGATGTTTTAAAATCGTTATCGCTGGCACAAAGTTCCTTCTAGTATTGACCTATGACCTCTACATACTTGGAGCAACACTACGGTAATTTAACAGCAATTCTCGAAATATTTATTCACATTTTCGAACTTTTAACTATGGTACTTGTTATTATGATATCTCGGGTATCAATCCCGCTTGAAACAACCAACTTTGCAATCAATTTTCACAACTTTGAAAGCAGTTTGTTGCCGATACTTCGGTTGGCTGTTGTGATAATTTGTTTATATATGAGGCATTCTTGTTGCATTTACTTAATGTTTTCTAAATTTAACTGCGGGGGTGTCGTTACAATGACTTAGGTTAAATAAACAAACAACTCCCCCAACATTTCCTTCGCTTTTTCCAACATTGCACGCTGTTTTCTAACATTTTACAGTCAGTTTATGTGAACGTCTATAGGTTGCTTTCAATTGGCATTTATTAAATTTGTTGACTTTACAGCTGCACGTTTCTATATGCCAACAACGTAGGTCATATATACTGATATATCTACCAAAGTTTACATAACTTTGCACAACTTTGCCATCACTTTGAACAACTTTGCCCGGTGTGTTAAGGGCTTAAAACCCACTACGTGCCGATAGCATGTACAACTTGTTCTTGAAAATTAGAAGCAATTTGAAAACTTTTCCTTAATTATAATAGTTACAAACAATCCACGATTTTCCACTATAAATGATTGCCATCACTGTAAAAAAGAATGCAGGAACGTTGCCTTATATCTTTACTATGTGTGTGATGAAACAAAAAAAAACCAACTGCTCGTTTACTCAGGGAGTCTCCCATGCAAGTACTAACCACGCCCGATCGTGCTTTACTTTAAACATTTCTTGTTCACATAACCAACATAGCTACATGGATTACTTACAGTTAAGCCGATTTGGCGGGTATTTCATGTTTTTGGATGTTTTAAAATCGTTATCGCTGGCACAAAGTTCCTTCTAGTATTGACCTATGACCTCTACATACTTGGAGCAACACTACGGTAATTTAACAGCAATTCTCGAAATATTTATTCACATTTTCGAACTTTTAACTATGGTACTTGTTATTATGATATCTCGGGTATCAATCCCGCTTGAAACAACCAACTTTGCAATCAATTTTCACAACTTTGAAAGCAGTTTGTTGCCGATACTTCGGTTGGCTGTTGTGATAATTTGTTTATATATGAGGCATTCTTGTTGCATTTACTTAATGTTTTCTAAATTTAACTGCGGGGGTGTCGTTACAATGACTTAGGTTAAATAAACAAACAACTCCCCCAACATTTCCTTCGCTTTTTCCAACATTGCACGCTGTTTTCTAACATTTTACAGTCAGTTTATGTGAACGTCTATAGGTTGCTTTCAATTGGCATTTATTAAATTTGTTGACTTTACAGCTGCACGTTTCTATATGCCAACAACGTAGGTCATATTTACTGATATATCTACCAAAGTTTACATAACTTTGCACAACTTTGCCATCACTTTGAACAACTTTGCCCGGTGTGTTAATGGCTTAAAACCCACTACGTGCCGATAGCATGTACAACTTGTTCTTGAAAATTAGAAGCAATTTGAAAACTTTTCCTTAATTATAATAGTTACAAACAATCCACGATTTTCCACTATAAATGATTGCCATCACTGTAAAAAAGAATGCAGGAACGTTGCCTTATATCTTTACTATGTGTGTGATGAAACAAAAAAAAACCAACTGCTCGTTTACTCAGGGAGTCTCCCATGCAAGTACTAACCACGCCCGATCGTGCTTTACTTTAAACATTTCTTGTTCACATAACCAACATAGCTACATGGATTACTTACAGTTAAGCCGATTTGGCGGGTATTTCATGTTTTTGGATGTTTTAAAATCGTTATCGCTGGCACAAAGTTCCTTCTAGTATTGACCTATGACCTCTACATACTTGGAGCAACACTACGGTAATTTAACAGCAATTCTCGAAATATTTATTCACATTTTCGAACTTTTAACTATGGTACTTGTTATTATGATATCTCGGGTATCAATCCCGCTTGAAACAACCAACTTTGCAATCAATTTTCACAACTTTGAAAGCAGTTTGTTGCCGATACTTCGGTTGGCTGTTGTGATAATTTGTTTATATATGAGGCATTCTTGTTGCATTTACTTAATGTTTTCTAAATTTAACTGCGGGGGTGTCGTTACAATGACTTAGGTTAAATAAACAAACAACTCCCCCAACATTTCCTTCGCTTTTTCCAACATTGCACGCTGTTTTCTAACATTTTACAGTCAGTTTATGTGAACGTCTATAGGTTGCTTTCAATTGGCATTTATTAAATTTGTTGACTTTACAGCTGCACGTTTCTATATGCCAACAACGTAGGTCATATTTACTGATATATCTACCAAAGTTTACATAACTTTGCACAACTTTGCCATCACTTTGAACAACTTTACCCGGTGTGTTAATGGCTTAAAACCCACTACGTGCCGATAGCATGTACAACTTGTTCTTGAAAATTAGAAGCAATTTGAAAACTTTTCCTTAATTATAATAGTTACAAACAATCCACGATTTTCCACTATAAATGATTGCCATCACTGTAAAAAAGAATGCAGGAACGTTGCCTTATATCTTTACTATGTGTGTGATGAAACAAAAAAAAACCAACTGCTCGTTTACTCAGGGAGTCTCCCATGCAAGTACTAACCACGCCCGATCGTGCTTTACTTTAAACATTTCTTGTTCACATAACCAACATAGCTACATGGATTACTTACAGTTAAGCCGATTTGGCGGGTATTTCATGTTTTTGGATGTTTTAAAATCGTTATCGCTGGCACAAAGTTCCTTCTAGTATTGACATATGACCTCTACATACTTGGAGCAACACTACGGTAATTTAACAGCAATTCTCGAAATATTTATTCACATTTTCGAACTTTTAACTATGGTACTTGTTATTATGATATCTCGGGTATCAATCCCGCTTGAAACAACCAACTTTGCAATCAATTTTCACAACTTTGAAAGCAGTTTGTTGCCGATACTTCGGTTGGCTGTTGTGATAATTTGTTTATATATGAGGCATTCTTGTTGCATTTACTTAATGTTTTCTAAATTTAACTGCGGGGGTGTCGTTACAATGACTTAGGTTAAATAAACAAACAACTCCCCCAACATTTCCTTCGCTTTTTCCAACATTGCACGCTGTTTTCTAACATTTTACAGTCAGTTTATGTGAACGTCTATAGGTTGCTTTCAATTGGCATTTATTAAATTTGTTGACTTTACAGCTGCACGTTTCTATATGCCAACAACGTAGGTCATATTTACTGATATATCTACCAAAGTTTACATAACTTTGCACAACTTTGCCATCACTTTGAACAACTTTGCCCGGTGTGTTAATGGCTTAAAACCCACTACGTGCCGATAGCATGTACAACTTGTTCTTGAAAATTAGAAGCAATTTGAAAACTTTTCCTTAATTATAATAGTTACAAACAATCCACGATTTTCCACTATAAATGATTGCCATCACTGTAAAAAAGAATGCAGGAACGTTGCCTTATATCTTTACTATGTGTGTGATGAAACAAAAAAAAACCAACTGCTCGTTTACTCAGGGAGTCTCCCATGCAAGTACTAACCACGCCCGATCGTGCTTTACTTTAAACATTTCTTGTTCACATAACCAACATAGCTGTATGGATTACTTACAGTTAAGCCGATTTGGCGGGTATTTCATGTTTTTGGATGTTTTAAAATCGTTATCGCTGGCACAAAGTTCCTTCTATTATTGACCTATGACCTCTACATACTTGGAGCAACACTACGGTAATTTAACAGCAATTCTCGAAATATTTATTCACATTTTCGAACTTTTAACTATGGTACTTGTTATTATGATATCACAGGAAACAATCCCGCTTGAAACAACCAACTTTGCAATCAATTTTCACAACTTTGAAAGCAGTTTGTTGCCGATACTTCGGTTGGCTGTAGTGATAATTTGTTTATATATGAGGCATTCATGTTGCATTTACTTAATGTTTTCTAAATTTAACTGCGGGGGTGTCGTTACAATGACTTAGGTTAAATAAACAAACAACTCCCCCAACATTTCCTTCGCTTTTTCCAACATTGCACGCTGTTTTCTAACATTTTACAGTCAGTTTATGTGAACGTCTATAGGTTGCTTTCAATTGGCATTTATTAAATTTGTTGACTTTACAGCTGCACGTTTCTATATGCCAACAACTTAGGTCTTATATACTGATATATCTACCAAAGTTTACATAACTTTGCACAACTTTGCCATCACTTTGAACAACTTTGCCCAGTGGGTTAATGGCTTAAAACCCACTACGTGCCGATAGCATGTACAACTTGTTCTTGAAATTAGAAGCAATTTGAAAACTTTTCCTTAATTGTAATAATTACAAAAAATCCACGATTTTCCACTATAAATGATTGCCATCACTGTAAAAAGAATGCAGGAACGTTGCCTTATATCTTTACTATGTGTGTGATGAAACAAAAAAAAAATCAACTGCTCGTTTACTCAGGGAGTCTCCCATGCAAGTACTAACCACGCCCGATCGTGCTTTACTTTAAACATTTGTCGGTCACATAACCACATAGCTGCATGGATTATTTGAAGTTAAGCCGATTTGGCGGGTATTTCATGTTTTTGGATGTTTTAAAATCGTTATCGCTGGCAACAAAGTTCCTTCTATTATTGACCTATGACCTCTACATACTTGGAGCAACACTACGGTAATTAACAGCAATTCTCGAAATATTTATTCACATTTTCGAACTTTTAACTATGGTACTTGTTATTATGATATCACAGGAAACAATCCCGCTTGAAACAACCAACTTTGCAATCAATTTTCACAACTTTGAAAGCAGTTTGTTGCCGATACTTCGGTTGGCTGTAGTGATAATTTGTTTATATATGAGGCATTCATGTTGCATTTACTTAATGTTTTCTAAATTTAACTGCGGGGGTGTCGTTACAATGACTTAGGTTAAATAAACAAACAACTCCCCCAACATTTCCTTCGCTTTTTCCAACATTGCACGCTGTTTTCTAACATTTTACAGTCAGTTTATGTGAACGTCTATAGGTTGCTTTCAATTGGCATTTATTAAATTTGTTGACTTTACAGCTGCACGTTTCTATATGCCAACAACTTAGGTCATATATACTGATATATCTACCAAAGTTTACATAACTTTGCACAACTTTGCCATCACTTTGAACAACTTTGCCCGGTGGGTTAATGGCTTAAAACCCACTACGTGCCGATAGCATGTACAACTTGTTCTTGAAAATTAGAAGCAATTTGAAAACTTTTCCTTAATTGTAATAATTACAAAAAATCCACGATTTTCCACTATAAATGATTGCCATCACTGTAAAAAAGAATGCAGGAACGTTGCCTTATATCTTTACTATGTGTGTGATGAAACAAAAAAAAAATCAACTGCTCGTTTACTCAGGGAGTCTCCCATGCAAGTACTAACCACGCCCGATCGTGCTTTACTTTAAACATTTGTCGGTCACATAACCACATAGCTGCATGGATTATTTGAAGTTAAGCCGATTTGGCGGGTATTTCATGTTTTTGGATGTTTTAAAATCGTTATCGCTGGCACAAAGTACATTCTAGTATTGACCTATGACCTCTACATACTTGGAGCAACACTACGGTAATTTAACAGCAATTCTCGAAATATTTATTCACATTTTCGAACTTTTAACTATGGTACTTGTTATTATGATATCACAGGAAACAATCCCGCTTGAAACAACCAACTTTGCAATCAATTTTCACAACTTTGAAAGCAGTTTGTTGCCGATACTTCGGTTGGCTGTAGTGATAATTTGTTTATATATGAGGCATTCATGTTGCATTTACTTAATGTTTTCTAAATTTAACTGCGGGGGTGTCGTTACAATGACTTAGGTTAAATAAACAAACAACTCCGCCAACATTTCCTTCGCTTTTTCCAACATTTCACGCTGTTTTCTAACATTTTACAGTCAGTTTATGTGAACGTCTTTAGGTTGCTTTCAATTGGCATTTATTAAATTTGTTGACTTTACAGCTGCACGTTTCTATATGCCAACAACTTAGGTCATATATACTGATATATCAACCAAAGTTTACATAACTTTGCACAACTTTGCCATCACTTTGAACAACTTTGCCCGGTGTGTTAACGGCTTAAAACCCACTACGTGCCGATAGCATGTACAACTTGTTCTTGAAAATTAGAAGCAATTTGAAAACTTTTCCTTAATTATAATAGTTACAAACAATCCACGATTTTCCACTATAAATGATTGCCATCACTGTAAAAAAGAATGCAGGAACGTTGCCTTATATCTTTACTATGTGTGTGATGAAACAAAAAAAAAATTCAACTGCTCGTTTACTCAGGGAGTCTCCCATGCAAGTACTAACCACGCCCGATCGTGCTTTACTTTAAACATTTCTTGTTCACATAACCAACATAGCTGCATGGATTACTTACAGTTAAGCCGATTTGGCGGGTATTTCATGTTTTTGGATGTTTTAAAATCGTTATCGCTGGCACAAAGTTCCTTCTAGTATTGACCTATGACCTCTACATACTTGGAGCAACACTACGGTAATTTAACAGCAATTCTCGAAATATTTATTGACATTTTCGAACTTTTAACTATGGTACTTGTTATTATGATATCACAGGAAACAATCCCGCTTGAAACAACCAACTTTGCAATCAATTTTCACAACTTTGAAAGCAGTTTGTTGCCGATACTTCGGTTGGCTGTCGTGATAATTTGTTTATATATGAGGAATTCATGTTGCATTTACTTAATGTTTTCTAAATTTAACTGCGGGGGTGTCGTTACAATGACTTAGGTTAAATAAACAAACAACTCCCCCAACATTTCCTTCGCCTTTTCCAACATTGCACGCTGTTTTCTAACATTTTACAGTCAGTTTATGTGAACGTCTATAGGTTGCTTTCAATTGGCATTTATTAAATTCGTTGACTTTACAGCTGCACGTTCTATATGCCAACAACTTAGGTCATATATACTGATATATCTACCAAAGTTTACATAACTTTGCACAACTTTGCCGTCACTTTGAACAACTTTGCCCGGCGGGTTAACGGCTTAAAACCCACTACGTGCCGATAGCATGTACAACTTGTTCTTGAAAATTAGAAGCAATTTAAAAACTTTTCCTTAATTGTTATAATTACAAAAATCCACGATTTTCCACTATAAATGATTGCCATCACTGTAAAAAAGAATGCAGGAACGTTTCCTTATATCTTTACTATGTGTGTGATGAAAACAAAAAAAAATCAACTGCTCGTTTACTCAGGGAGTCTCCCATGCAAGTACTAACCACGCCCGATCGTGCTTTAATTTAAACATTTGTCGGTCACATAACCACATAGCTGCATGGATTATTTGAAGTTAAGCCGATTTGGCGGGTATTTCATGTTTTTGGATGTTTTAAAATCGTTATCGATGGCACAAAGTACATTCTAGTATTGACCTATGACCTCTACATACTTGGAGCAACACTACGGTAATTTAACAGCAATTCTCGAAATATTTATTCACATTTTCGAACTTTTAACTATGGTACTTGTTATTATGATATCTCAGGAAACAATCCCGCTTGAAACAACCAACTTTGCAATCAATTTTCACAACTTTGAAAGCAGTTTGTTGCCGATACTTCGGTTGGCTGTTGTGATAATTTGTTTATATACGAGGCATTCATGTTGCATTTACTTAATATTTTCTAAATTTAACTGCGGGGGTGTCGTTACAATGACTTAGGTTAAATAAACAAACAACTCCCCAAACATTTCCTTCGCTTTTTCCAACATTGCACGCTGTTTTCTAACATTTTACAGTCAGTTTATGTGAACGTCTATAGGTTGCTTTCAATTGGCATTTATTAAATTTGTTGACTTTACAGCTGCACGTTTCTATATGCCAACAACTTAGGTCATATATACTGATATATCTACCAAAGTTTACATAACTTTGCACAATTTTGCCATCACTTTGAACAACTTTGCCCGGTGGGTTAACGGCTTAAAACCCACTACGTGCCGATAGCATCTACAACTTGTTCTTGAAAATTAGAAGCAATTTGAAAACATTTCCTAAATTATAATAGTTACAAACAATCCACGATTTTCCACTATAAATGATTGCCATCACTGTAAAAAAGAATGCAGGAACGTTGCCTTATATCTTTACTATGTGTGTGATGAAACAAAAAAAAAATCAACTGCTCGTTTACTCAGAGAGTCTCCCATGCAAGTACTAACCACGCCCGATCGTGCTTTAATTTAAACATTTGTCGGTCACATAACCACATAGCTGCATGGATTATTTGAAGTTAAGCCGATTTGGCGGGTATTTCATGTTTTTGGATGTTTTAAAATCGTTATCGATGGCACAAAGTACATTCTAGTATTGACCTATGACCTCTACATACTTGGAGCAACACTACGGTAATTTAACAGCAATTCTCGAAATATTTATTCACATTTTCGAACTTTTAACTATGGTACTTGTTATTATGATATCTCAGGAACAATCCCGCTTGAAACAACCAACTTTGCAATCAATTTTCACAACTTTGAAAGCAGTTTGTTGCCGATACTTCGGTTGGCTGTTGTGATAATTTGTTTATATACGAGGCATTCATGTTGCATTTACTTAATATTTTCTAAATTTAACTGCGGGGGTGTCGTTACAATGACTTAGGTTAAATAAACAAACAACTCCCCAAACATTTCCTTCGCTTTTTCCAACATTGCACGCTGTTTTCTAACATTTTACAGTCAGTTTATGTGAACGTCTATAGGTTGCTTTCAATTGGCATTTATTAAATTTGTTGACTTTACAGCTGCACGTTTCTATATGCCAACAACTTAGGTCATATATACTGATATATCTACCAAAGTTTACATAACTTTGCACAATTTTGCCATCACTTTGAACAACTTTGCCCGGTGGGTTAACGGCTTAAAACCCACTACGTGCCGATAGCATCTACAACTTGTTCTTGAAAATTAGAAGCAATTTGAAAACATTTCCTTAATTATAATAGTTACAAACAATCCACGATTTTCCACTATAAATGATTGCCATCACTGTAAAAAAGAATGCAGGAACGTTGCCTTATATCTTTACTATGTGTGTGATGAAACAAAAAAAAAATCAACTGCTCGTCTACTCAGAGAGTCTCCCATGCAAGTACTAACCACGCCCGATCGTGCTTTAATTTAAACATTTGTCGGTCACATAACCACATAGCTGCATGGAGTATTTGAAGTTATGCCGATTTGGCGGGTATTTCATGTTTTTGGATGTTTTAAAATCGTTATCGATGGCACAAAGTACATTCTAGTATTGACCTATGACCTCTACATACTTGGAGCAACACTACGGTAATTTAACAGCAATTCTCGAAATATTTATTCACATTTTCGAACTTTTAACTATGGTACTTGTTATTATGATATCTCAGGAAACAATCCCGCTTGAAACAACCAACTTTGCAATCAATTTTCACAACTCTGAAAGCAGTTTGTTGCCGATACTTCGGTTGGCTGTTGTGATAATTTGTTTATATACGAGGCATTCATGTTGCATTTACTTAATATTTTCTAAATTTAACTGCGGGGGTGTCGTTACAATGACTTAGGTTAAATAAACAAACAACTCCCCAAACATTTCCTTCGCTTTTTCCAACATTGCACGCTGTTTTCTAACATTTTACAGTCAGTTTATGTGAACGTCTATAGGCTGCTTTCAATTGGCATTTATTAAATTTGTTGACTTTACAGCTGCACGTTTCTATATGCCAACAACTTAGGTCATATATACTGATATATCTACCAAAGTTTACATAACTTTGCACAATTTTGCCATCACTTTGAACAACTTTGCCCGGTGGGTTAACGGCTTAAAACCCACTACGTGCCAATAGCATCTACAACTTGTTCTTGAAAATTAGAAGCAATTTGAAACATTTCCTTAATTATAATAGTTACAAACAATCCACGATTTTCCACTATAAATGATTGCCATCACTGTAAAAAAGAATGCAGGAACGTTGCCTTATATCTTTACTATGTGTGTGATGAAACAAAAAAAAAATCAACTGCTCGTTTACTCAGAGAGTCTCCCATGCAAGTACTAACCACGCCCGATCGTGCTTTAATTTAAACATTTGTCGGTCACATAACCACATAGCTGCATGGATTATTTGAAGTTAAGCCGATTTGGCGGGTATTTCATGTTTTTGGATGTTTTAAAATCGTTATCGATGGCACAAAGTACATTCTAGTATTGACCTATGACCTCTACATACTTGGAGCAACACTACGGTAATTTAACAGCAATTCTCGAAATATTTATTCACATTTTCGAACTTTTAACTATGGTACTTGTTATTATGATATCTCAGGAAACAATCCCGCTTGAAACAACCAACTTTGCAATCAATTTTCACAACTTTGAAAGCAGTTTGTTGCCGATACTTCGGTTGGCTGTTGAGATAATTTGTTTATATACGAGGCATTCATGTTGCATTTACTTAATATTTTCTAAATTTAACTGCGGGGGTGTCATTACAATGACTTAGGTTAAATAAACAAACAACTCCGCCAACATTTCCTTCGCTTTTTCCAACATTTCACGCTGTTTTCTAACATTTTACAGTCAGTTTATGTGAACGTCTATAGGTTGCTTTCAATTGGCATTTATTAAATTTGTTGACTTTACAGCTGCACGTTTCTATATGCCAACAACTTAGGTCATATATACTGATATATCTACCAAAGTTTACATAACTTTGCACAACTTTGCCATCACTTTGAACAACTTTGCCCGGTGTGTTAACGGCTTAAAACCCACTACGTGCCGATAGCATGTACAACTTGTTCTTGAAAATTAGAAGCAATTTGAAAACTTTTCCTTAATTGTAATAATTACAAAAAATCCACGATTTTCCACTATAAATGATTGCCATCACTGTAAAAAAGAATGCAGGAACGTTGCCTTATATCTTTACTATGTGTGTGATGAAACAAAAAAAAAATCAACTGCTCGTTTACTCAGGGAGTCTCCCATGCAAGTACTAACCACGCCCGATCGTGCTTTACTTTAAACATTTGTCGGTCACATAACCACATAGCTGCATGGATTATTTGAAGTTAAGCCGATTTGGCGGGTATTTCATGTTTTTGGATGTTTTAAAATCGTTATCGCTGGCACAAAGTACATTCTAGTATTGACCTATGACCTCTACATACTTGGAGCAACACTACGGTAATTTAACAGCAATTCTCGAAATATTTATTCACATTTTCGAACTTTTAACTATGGTACTTGTTATTATGATATCACAGGAAACAATCCCGCTTGAAACAACCAACTTTGCAATCAATTTTCACAACTTTGAAAGCAGTTTGTTGCCGATACTTCGGTTGGCTGTAGTGATAATTTGTTTATATATGAGGCATTCATGTTGCATTTACTTAATGTTTTCTAAATTTAACTGCGGGGGTGTCGTTACAATGACTTAGGTTAAATAAACAAACAACTCCCCCAACATTTCCTTCGCTTTTTCCAACGTTGCACGCTGTTTTCTAACATTTTACAGTCAGTTTATGTGAACGTCTATAGGTTGCTTTCAATTGGCATTTTTTAAATTCGTTGACTTTACAGCTGCACATTTCTATATGCCAACAACTTAGGTCATATATACTGATATATCTACCAAAGTTTACATAACTTTGCACAATTTTGCCATCACTTTGAACAACTTTGCCCGGTGGGTTAACGGCTTAAAACCCACTACGTGCCAATAGCATCTACAACTTGTTCTTGAAAATTAGAAGCAATTTGAAACATTTCCTTAATTATAATAGTTACAAACAATCCACGATTTTCCACTATAAATGATTGCCATCACTGTAAAAAAGAATGCAGGAACGTTGCCTTATATCTTTACTATGTGTGTGATGAAACAAAAAAAAAATCAACTGCTCGTTTACTCAGAGAGTCTCCCATGCAAGTACTAACCACGCCCGATCGTGCTTTAATTTAAACATTTGTCGGTCACATAACCACATAGCTGCATGGATTATTTGAAGTTAAGCCGATTTGGCGGGTATTTCATGTTTTTGGATGTTTTAAAATCGTTATCGATGGCACAAAGTACATTCTAGTATTGACCTATGACCTCTACATACTTGGAGCAACACTACGGTAATTTAACAGCAATTCTCGAAATATTTATTCACATTTTCGAACTTTTAACTATGGTACTTGTTATTATGATATCTCAGGAAACAATCCCGCTTGAAACAACCAACTTTGCAATCAATTTTCACAACTTTGAAAGCAGTTTGTTGCCGATACTTCGGTTGGCTGTTGAGATAATTTGTTTATATACGAGGCATTCATGTTGCATTTACTTAATATTTTCTAAATTTAACTGCGGGGGTGTCATTACAATGACTTAGGTTAAATAAACAAACAACTCCGCCAACATTTCCTTCGCTTTTTCCAACATTTCACGCTGTTTTCTAACATTTTACAGTCAGTTTATGTGAACGTCTATAGGTTGCTTTCAATTGGCATTTATTAAATTTGTTGACTTTACAGCTGCACGTTTCTATATGCCAACAACTTAGGTCATATATACTGATATATCTACCAAAGTTTACATAACTTTGCACAACTTTGCCATCACTTTGAACAACTTTGCCCGGTGTGTTAACGGCTTAAAACCCACTACGTGCCGATAGCATGTACAACTTGTTCTTGAAAATTAGAAGCAATTTGAAAACTTTTCCTTAATTGTAATAATTACAAAAAATCCACGATTTTCCACTATAAATGATTGCCATCACTGTAAAAAAGAATGCAGGAACGTTGCCTTATATCTTTACTATGTGTGTGATGAAACAAAAAAAAAATCAACTGCTCGTTTACTCAGGGAGTCTCCCATGCAAGTACTAACCACGCCCGATCGTGCTTTACTTTAAACATTTGTCGGTCACATAACCACATAGCTGCATGGATTATTTGAAGTTAAGCCGATTTGGCGGGTATTTCATGTTTTTGGATGTTTTAAAATCGTTATCGCTGGCACAAAGTACATTCTAGTATTGACCTATGACCTCTACATACTTGGAGCAACACTACGGTAATTTAACAGCAATTCTCGAAATATTTATTCACATTTTCGAACTTTTAACTATGGTACTTGTTATTATGATATCACAGGAAACAATCCCGCTTGAAACAACCAACTTTGCAATCAATTTTCACAACTTTGAAAGCAGTTTGTTGCCGATACTTCGGTTGGCTGTAGTGATAATTTGTTTATATATGAGGCATTCATGTTGCATTTACTTAATGTTTTCTAAATTTAACTGCGGGGGTGTCGTTACAATGACTTAGGTTAAATAAACAAACAACTCCCCCAACATTTCCTTCGCTTTTTCCAACATTGCACGCTGTTTTCTAACATTTTACAGTCAGTTTATGTGAACGTCTATAGGTTGCTTTCAATTGGCATTTATTAAATTTGTTGACTTTACAGCTGCACGTTTCTATATGCCAACAACTTATGTCATATATACTGATATATCTACCAAAGTTTACATAACTTTGCACAACTTTGCCATCATTTTGAACAACTTTGCCCGGTGGGTTAACGGCTTAAAACCCACTACGTGCCGATAGCATGTACAACTTGTTCTTGAAAATTAGAAGCAATTTGAAAACTTTTCCTTAATTGTAATAATTACAAAAAATCCACGATTTTCCACTATAAATGATTGCCATCACTGTAAAAAAAGAATGCAGGAACGTTGCCTTATATCTTTACTATGTGTGTGATGAAACAAAAAAAAATCAACTGCTCGTTTACTCAGGGAGTCTCCCATGCAAGTACTAACCACGCCCGATCGTGCTTTACTTTAAACATTTGTCGGTCACATAACCACATAGCTGCATGGATTATTTGAAGTTAAGCCGATTTGGCGGGTATTTCATGTTTTTGGATGTTTTAAAATCGTTATCGCTGGCACAAAGTACATTCTAGTATTGACCTATGACCTCTACATACTTGGAGCAACACTACGGTAATTTAACAGCAATTCTCGAAATATTTATTCACATTTTCGAACTTTTAACTATGGTACTTGTTATTATGATATCTCAGGAAACAATCCCGCTTGAAACAACCAACTTTGCAATCAATTTTCACAACTTTGAAAGCAGTTTGTTGCCGATACTTCGGTTGGCTGTTGTGATAATTTGTTTATATACGAGGCATTCATGTTGCATTTACTTAATATTTTCTAAATTTAACTGCGGGGGTGTCGTTACAATGACTTAGGTTAAATAAACAAACAACTCCCCAAACATTTCCTTCGCTTTTTCCAACATTGCACGCTGTTTTCTAACATTTTACAGTCAGTTTATGTGAACGTCTATAGGTTGCTTTCAATTGGCATTTATTAAATTTGTTGACTTTACAGCTGCACGTTTCTATATGCCAACAACTTAGGTCATATATACTGATATATCTACCAAAGTTTACATAACTTTGCACAATTTTGCCATCACTTTGAACAACTTTGCCCGGTGGGTTAACGGCTTAAAACCCACTACGTGCCGATAGCATCTACAACTTGTTCTTGAAAATTAGAAGCAATTTGAAAACATTTCCTTAATTATAATAGTTACAAACAATCCACGATTTTCCACTATAAATGATTGCCATCACTGTAAAAAAGAATGCAGGAACGTTGCCTTATATCTTTACTATGTGTGTGATGAAACAAAAAAAAAATCAACTGCTCGTTTACTCAGAGAGTCTCCCATGCAAGTACTAACCACGCCCGATCGTGCTTTAATTTAAACATTTGTCGGTCACATAACCACATAGCTGCATGGATTATTTGAAGTTAAGCCGATTTGGCGGGTATTTCATGTTTTTGGATGTTTTAAAATCGTTATCGATGGCACAAAGTACATTCTAGTATTGACCTATGACCTCTACATACTTGGAGCAACACTACGGTAATTTAACAGCAATTCTCGAAATATTTATTCACATTTTCGAACTTTTAACTATGGTACTTGTTATTATGATATCTCAGGAAACAATCCCGCTTGAAACAACCAACTTTGCAATCAATTTTCACAACTTTGAAAGCAGTTTGTTGCCGATACTTCGGTTGGCTGTTGAGATAATTTGTTTATATACGAGGCATTCATGTTGCATTTACTTAATATTTTCTAAATTTAACTGCGGGGGTGTCATTACAATGACTTAGGTTAAATAAACAAACAACTCCGCCAACATTTCCTTCGCTTTTTCCAACATTTCACGCTGTTTTCTAACATTTTACAGTCAGTTTATGTGAACGTCTATAGGTTGCTTTCAATTGGCATTTATTAAATTTGTTGACTTTACAGCTGCACGTTTCTATATGCCAACAACTTAGGTCATATATACTGATATATCTACCAAAGTTTACATAACTTTGCACAACTTTGCCATCACTTTGAACAACTTTGCCCGGTGTGTTAACGGCTTAAAACCCACTACGTGCCGATAGCATGTACAACTTGTTCTTGAAAATTAGAAGCAATTTGAAAACTTTTCCTTAATTGTAATAATTACAAAAAATCCACGATTTTCCACTATAAATGATTGCCATCACTGTAAAAAAGAATGCAGGAACGTTGCCTTATATCTTTACTATGTGTGTGATGAAACAAAAAAAAAATCAACTGCTCGTTTACTCAGGGAGTCTCCCATGCAAGTACTAACCACGCCCGATCGTGCTTTACTTTAAACATTTGTCGGTCACATAACCACATAGCTGCATGGATTATTTGAAGTTAAGCCGATTTGGCGGGTATTTCATGTTTTTGGATGTTTTAAAATCGTTATCGCTGGCACAAAGTACATTCTAGTATTGACCTATGACCTCTACATACTTGGAGCAACACTACGGTAATTTAACAGCAATTCTCGAAATATTTATTCACATTTTCGAACTTTTAACTATGGTACTTGTTATTATGATATCACAGGAAACAATCCCGCTTGAAACAACCAACTTTGCAATCAATTTTCACAACTTTGAAAGCAGTTTGTTGCCGATACTTCGGTTGGCTGTAGTGATAATTTGTTTATATATGAGGCATTCATGTTGCATTTACTTAATGTTTTCTAAATTTAACTGCGGGGGTGTCGTTACAATGACTTAGGTTAAATAAACAAACAACTCCCCCAACATTTCCTTCGCTTTTTCCAACATTGCACGCTGTTTTCTAACATTTTACAGTCAGTTTATGTGAACGTCTATAGGTTGCTTTCAATTGGCATTTATTAAATTTGTTGACTTTACAGCTGCACGTTTCTATATGCCAACAACTTAGGTCATATATACTGATATATCTACCAAAGTTTACATAACTTTGCACAACTTTGCCATCACTTTGAACAACTTTGCCCGGTGTGTTAACGGCTTAAAACCCACTACGTGCCGATAGCATGTACAACTTGTTCTTGAAAATTAGAAGCAATTTGAAAACTTTTCCTTAATTGTAATAATTACAAAAAATCCACGATTTTCCACTATAAATGATTGCCATCACTGTAAAAAAGAATGCAGGAACGTTGCCTTATATCTTTACTATGTGTGTGATGAAACAAAAAAAAAATCAACTGCTCGTTTACTCAGGGAGTCTCCCATGCAAGTACTAACCACGCCCGATCGTGCTTTACTTTAAACATTTGTCGGTCACATAACCACATAGCTGCATGGATTATTTGAAGTTAAGCCGATTTGGCGGGTATTTCATGTTTTTGGATGTTTTAAAATCGTTATCGCTGGCACAAAGTACATTCTAGTATTGACCTATGACCTCTACATACTTGGAGCAACACTACGGTAATTTAACAGCAATTCTCGAAATATTTATTCACATTTTCGAACTTTTAACTATGGTACTTGTTATTATGATATCACAGGAAACAATCCCGCTTGAAACAACCAACTTTGCAATCAATTTTCACAACTTTGAAAGCAGTTTGTTGCCGATACTTCGGTTGGCTGTAGTGATAATTTGTTTATATATGAGGCATTCATGTTGCATTTACTTAATGTTTTCTAAATTTAACTGCGGGGGTGTCGTTACAATGACTTAGGTTAAATAAACAAACAACTCCCCCAACATTTCCTTCGCTTTTTCCAACATTGCACGCTGTTTTCTAACATTTTACAGTCAGTTTATGTGAACGTCTATAGGTTGCTTTCAATTGGCATTTATTAAATTTGTTGACTTTACAGCTGCACGTTTCTATATGCCAACAACTTAGGTCATATATATTGATATATCTACCAAAGTTTACATAACTTTGCACAACTTTGCCATCATTTTGAACAACTTTGCCCGGTGGGTTAACGGCTTAAAACCCACTACGTGCCGATAGCATGTACAACTTGTTCTTGAAAATTAGAAGCAATTTGAAAACTTTTCCTTAATTGTAATAATTACAAAAAATCCACGATTTTCCACTATAAATGATTGCCATCACTGTAAAAAAGAATGCAGGAACGTTGCCTTATATCTTTACTATGTGTGTGATGAAACAAAAAAAAAATCAACGGCTCGTTTACTCAGGGAGTCTCCCATGCAAGTACTAACCACGCCCGATCGTGCTTTACTTTAAACATTTGTCGGTCACATAACCACATAGCTGCATGGATTATTTGAAGTTAAGCCGATTTGGCGGGTATTTCATGTTTTTGGATGTTTTAAAATCGTTATCGCTGGCACAAAGTACATTCTAGTATTGACCTATGACCTCTACATACTTGGAGCAACACTACGGTAATTTAACAGCAATTCTCGAAATATTTATTCACATTTTCGAACTTTTAACTATAGTACTTGTTATTATGATATCACAGGAAACAATCCCGCTTGAAACATCCAACTTTGCAATCAATTTTCACAACTTTGAAAGCAGTTTGTTGCCGATACTTCGGTTGGCTGTAGTGATAATTTGTTTATATATGAGGCATTCATGTTGCATTTACTTAATGTTTTCTAAATTTAACTGCGGGAGTGTCGTTACAATGACTTAGGTTAAATAAACAAACAACTCCCCCAACATTTCCTTCGCTTTTTCCAACATTGCACGCTGTTTTCTAACATTTTAAAGTCAGTTTATGTGAACGTCTATAGGTTGCTTTCAATTGGCATTTATTAAATTCGTTGACTTTACAGCTGCACGTTCTATATGCCAACAACTTAGGTCATATATACTGATATATCTACCAAAGTTTACATAACTTTGCACAACTTTGCCGTCACTTTGAACAACTTTGCCCGGCGGGTTAACGGCTTAAAACCCACTACGTGCCGATAGCATGTACAACTTGTTCTTGAAAATTAGAAGCAATTTGAAAACTTTTCCTTAATTGTTATAATTACAAAAAATCCACGATTTTCCACTATAAATGATTGCCATCACTGTAAAAAAGAATGCAGGAACGTTGCCTTATATCTTTACTATGTGTGTGATGAAACAAAAAAAAATCAACTGCTCGTTTACTCAGGGAGTCTCCCATGCAAGTACTAACCACGCCCGATCGTGCTTTAATTTAAACATTTGTCGGTCACATAACCACATAGCTGCATGGATTATTTGAAGTTAAGCCGATTTGGCGGGTATTTCATGTTTTTGGATGTTTTAAAATCGTTATCGATGGCACAAAGTACATTCTAGTATTGACCTATGACCTCTACATACTTGGAGCAACACTACGGTAATTTAACAGCAATTGTCGAAATATTTATTCACATTTTCGAACTTTTAACTATGGTACTTGTTATTATGATATCTCAGGAAACAATCCCGCTTGAAACAACCAACTTTGCAATCAATTTTCACAACTTTGAAAGCAGTTTGTTGCCGATACTTCGGTTGGCTGTTGTGATAATTTGTTTATATACGAGGCATTCATGTTGCATTTACTTAATATTTTCTAAATTTAACTGCGGGGGTGTCGTTACAATGACTTACGTTAAATAAACAAACAACTCCCCAAACATTTCCTTCGCTTTTTCCAACATTGCACGCTGTTTTCTAACATTTTACAGTCAGTTTATGTGAACGTCTATAGGTTGCTTTCAATTGGCATTTATTAAATTTGTTGACTTTACAGCTGCACGTTTCTATATGCCAACAACTTAGGTCATATATACTGATATATCTACCAAAGTTTACATAACTTTGCACAATTTTGCCATCACTTTGAACAACTTTGCCCGGTGGGTTAACGGCTTAAAACCCACTACGTGCCGATAGCATCTACAACTTGTTCTTGAAAATTAGAAGCAATTTGAAAACATTTCCTTAATTATAATAGTTACAAACAATCCACGATTTTCCACTATAAATGATTGCCATCACTGTAAAAAAGAATGCAGGAACGTTGCCTTATATCTTTACTATGTGTGTGATGAAACAAAAAAAAAATCAACTGCTCGTTTACTCAGAGAGTCTCCCATGCAAGTACTAACCACGCCCGATCGTGCTTTAATTTAAACATTTGTCGGTCACATAACCACATAGCTGCATGGATTATTTGAAGTTAAGCCGATTTGGCGGGTATTTCATGTTTTTGGATGTTTTAAAATCGTTATCGATGGCACAAAGTACATTCTAGTATTGACCTATGACCTCTACATACTTGGAGCAACACTACGGTAATTTAACAGCAATTCTCGAAATATTTATTCACATTTTCGAACTTTTAACTATGGTACTTGTTATTATGATATCTCAGGAAACAATCCCGCTTGAAACAACCAACTTTGCAATCAATTTTCACAACTTTGAAAGCAGTTTGTTGCCGATACTTCGGTTGGCTGTTGAGATAATTTGTTTATATACGAGGCATTCATGTTGCATTTACTTAATATTTTCTAAATTTAACTGCGGGGGTGTCATTACAATGACTTAGGTTAAATAAACAAACAACTCCGCCAACATTTCCTTCGCTTTTTCCAACATTTCACGCTGTTTTCTAACATTTTACAGTCAGTTTATGTGAACGTCTATAGGTTGCTTTCAATTGGCATTTATTAAATTTGTTGACTTTACAGCTGCACGTTTCTATATGCCAACAACTTAGGTCATATATACTGATATATCTACCAAAGTTTACATAACTTTGCACAACTTTGCCATCATTTTGAACAACTTTGCCCGGTGGGTTAACGGCTTAAAACCCACTACGTGCCGATAGCATGTACAACTTGTTCTTGAAAATTAGAAGCAATTTGAAAACTTTTCCTTAATTGTAATAATTACAAAAAATCCACGATTTTCCACTATAAATGATTGCCATCACTGTAAAAAAGAATGCAGGAACGTTGCCTTATATCTTTACTATGTGTGTGATGAAACAAAAAAAAAATCAACGGCTCGTTTACTCAGGGAGTCTCCCATGCAAGTACTAACCACGCCCGATCGTGCTTTACTTTAAACATTTGTCGGTCACATAACCACATAGCTGCATGGATTATTTGAAGTTAAGCCGATTTGGCGGGTATTTCATGTTTTTGGATGTTTTAAAATCGTTATCGCTGGCACAAAGTACATTCTAGTATTGACCTATGACCTCTACATACTTGGAGCAACACTACGGTAATTTAACAGCAATTCTCGAAATATTTATTCACATTTTCGAACTTTTAACTATAGTACTTGTTATTATGATATCACAGGAAACAATCCCGCTTGAAACATCCAACTTTGCAATCAATTTTCACAACTTTGAAAGCAGTTTGTTGCCGATACTTCGGTTGGCTGTAGTGATAATTTGTTTATATATGAGGCATTCATGTTGCATTTACTTAATGTTTTCTAAATTTAACTGCGGGAGTGTCGTTACAATGACTTAGGTTAAATAAACAAACAACTCCCCCAACATTTCCTTCGCTTTTTCCAACATTGCACGCTGTTTTCTAACATTTTAAAGTCAGTTTATGTGAACGTCTATAGGTTGCTTTCAATTGGCATTTATTAAATTTGTTGACTTTACAGCTGCACGTTTCTATATGCCAACAACTTAGGTCATATATACTGATATATCTACCAAAGTTTACATAACTTTGCACAATTTTGCCATCACTTTGAACAACTTTGCCCGGTGGGTTAACGGCTTAAAACCCACTACGTGCCGATAGCATCTACAACTTGTTCTTGAAAATTAGAAGCAATTTGAAAACATTTCCTTAATTATAATAGTTACAAACAATCCACGATTTTCCACTATAAATGATTCCCATCACTGTAAAAAAGAATGCAGGAACGTTGCCTTATATCTTTACTATGTGTGTGATGAAACAAAAAAAAATCAACTGCTCGTTTACTCAGGGAGTCTCCCATGCAAGTACTAACCACGCCCGATCGTGCTTTAATTTAAACATTTGTCGGTCACATAACCACATAGCTGCATGGATTATTTGAAGTTAAGCCGATTTGGCGGGTATTTCATGTTTTTGGATGTTTTAAAATCGTTATCGATGGCACAAAGTACATTCTAGTATTGACCTATGACCTCTACATACTTGGAGCAACACTACGGTAATTTAACAGCAATTCTCGAAATATTTATTCACATTTTCGAACTTTTAACTATGGTACTTGTTATTATGATATCTCAGGAAACAATCCCGCTTGAAACAACCAACTTTGCAATCAATTTTCACAACTTTGAAAGCAGTTTGTTGCCGATACTTCGGTTGGCTGTTGTGATAATTTGTTTATATACGAGGCATTCATGTTGCATTTACTTAATATTTTCTAAATTTAACTGCGGGGGTGTCGTTACAATGACTTAGGTTAAATAAACAAACAACTCCCCCAACATTTCCTTCGCTTTTTCCAACATTGCACGCTGTTTTCTAACATTTTACAGTCAGTTTATGTGAACGTCTATAGGTTGCTTTCAATTGGCATTTATTAAATTTGTTGACTTTGCAGCTGCACGTTTCTATATGCCAACAACTTAGGTCATATATACTGATATATCTACCAAAGTTTACATATCTTTGCACAACTTTGCCATCATTTTGAACAACTTTGCCCGGTGGGTTAACGGCTTAAAACCCACTACGTGCCGATAGCATGTACAACTTGTTCTTGAAAATTAGAAGCAATTTGAAAACTTTTCATTAATTGTAATAATTACAAAAAATCCACGATTTTCCACTATAAATGATTGCCATCACTGTAAAAAAGAATGCAGGAACGTTGCCTTATATCTTTACTATGTGTGTGATGAAACAAAAAAAAAATCAACGGCTCGTTTACTCAGGGAGTCTCCCATGCAAGTACTAACCACGCCCGATCGTGCTTTACTTTAAACATTTGTCGGTCACATAACCACATAGCTGCATGGATTATTTGAAGTTAAGCCGATTTGGCGGGTATTTCATGTTTTTGGATGTTTTAAAATCGTTATCGCTGGCACAAAGTACATTCTAGTATTGACCTATGACCTCTACATACTTGGAGCAACACTACGGTAATTTAACAGCAATTCTCGAAATATTTATTCACATTTTCGAACTTTTAACTATAGTACTTGTTATTATGATATCACAGGAAACAATCCCGCTTGAAACATCCAACTTTGCAATCAATTTTCACAACTTTGAAAGCAGTTTGTTGCCGATACTTCGGTTGGCTGTAGTGATAATTTGTTTATATATGAGGCATTCATGTTGCATTTACTTAATGTTTTCTAAATTTAACAGCGGGAGTGTCGTTACAATGACTTAGGTTAAATAAACAAACAACTCCCCCAACATTTCCTTCGCTTTTTCCAACATTGCACGCTGTTTTCTAACATTTTACAGTCAGTTTATGTGAACGTCTATAGGTTGCTTTCAATTGGCATTTATTAAATTTGTTGACTTTACAGCTGCACGTTTCTATATGCCAACAACTTAGGTCATATATACTGATATATCTACCAAAGTTTACATAACTTTGCACAACTTTGCCATCACTTTGAACAACTTTGCCCGGTGTGTTAACGGCTTAAAACCCACTACGTGCCGATAGCATGTACAACTTGTTCTTGAAAATTTGAAGCAATTTGAAAACTTTTCCTTAATTGTAATAATTACAAAAAATCCACGATTTTCCACTATAAATGATTGCCATCACTGTAAAAAAGAATGCAGGAACGTTGCCTTATATCTTTACTATATGTGTGATGAAACAAAAAAAAAATCAACTGCTCGTTTACTCAGGGAGTCTCCCATGCAAGTACTAACCACGCCCGATCGTGCTTTACTTTAAACATTTGTCGGTCACATAACCACATAGCTGCATGGATTATTTGAAGTTAAGCCGATTTGGCGGGTATTTCATGTTTTTGGATGTTTTAAAATCGTTATCGCTGGCACAAAGTACATTCTAGTATTGACCTATGACCTCTACATACTTGGAGCAACACTACGGTAATTTAACAGCAATTCTCGAAATATTTATTCACATTTTCGAACTTTTAACTATAGTACTTGTTATTATGATATCACAGGAAACAATCCCGCTTGAAACATCCAACTTTGCAATCAATTTTCACAACTTTGAAAGCAGTTTGTTGCCGATACTTCGGTTGGCTGTAGTGATAATTTGTTTATATATGAGGCATTCATGTTGCATTTACTTAATGTTTTCTAAATTTAACTGCGGGGGTGTCGTTACAATGACTTAGGTTAAATAAACAAACAACTCCGCCAACATTTCCTTCGCTTTTTCCAACATTTCACGCTGTTTTCTAACATTTTACAGTCAGTTTATGTGAACGTCTATAGGTTGCTTTCAATTGGCATTTATTAAATTTGTTGACTTTACAGCTGCACGTTTCTATATGCCAACAACTTAGGTCATATATACCGGTATATCTACCAAAGTTTACATAACTTTGCACAACTTTGCCATCACTTTGAACAACTTTGCCCGGTGTGTTAACGGCTTAAAACCCACTACGTGCCGATAGCATGTACAACTTGTTCTTGAAAATTAGAAGCAATTTGAAAACTTTTCCTTAATTGTAATAATTACAAAAAATCCACGATTTTCCACTATAAATGATTGCCATCACTGTAAAAAAGAATGCAGGAACGTTGCCTTATATCTTTACTATGTGTGTGATGAAACAAAAAAAAATCAACTGCTCGTTTACTCAGGGAGTCTCCCATGCAAGTACTAACCACGCCCGATCGTGCTTTACTTTAAACATTTGTCGGTCACATAACCACATAGCTGCATGGATTATTTGAAGTTAAGCCGATTTGGCGGGTATTTCATGTTTTTGGATGTTTTAAAATCGTTATCGCTGGCACAAAGTACATTCTAGTATTGACCTATGACCTCTACATACTTGGAGCAACACTACGGTAATTTAACAGCAATTCTCGAAATATTTATTCACATTTTCGAACTTTTAACTATGGTACTTGTTATTATGATATCACAGGGAACAATCCCGCTTGAAACAACCAACTTTGCAATCAATTTTCACAACTTTGAAAGCAGTTTGTTGCCGATACTTCGGTTGGCTGTAGTGATAATTTGTTTATATATGAGGCATTCATGTTGCATTTACTTAATGTTTTCTAAATTTAACTGCGGGGGTGTCGTTACAATGACTTAGGTTAAATAAACAAACAACTCCCCCAACATTTCCTTCGCTTTTTCCAACATTGCACGCTGTTTTCTAACATTTTACAGTCAGTTTATGTGAACGTCTATAGGTTGCTTTCAATTGGCATTTATTAAATTTGTTGACTTTACAGCTGCACGTTTCTATATGCCAACAACTTAGGTCATATATACTGATATATCTACCAAAGTTTACATAACTTTGCACAACTTTGCCATCACTTTGAACAACTTTGCCCAACTTTGCCCGGTGGGTTAACGGCTTAAAACCCACTACGTGCCGATAGCATCTACAACTTGTTCTTGAAAATTAGAAGCAATTTGAAAACATTTCCTTAATTATAATAGTTACAAACAATCCACGATTTTCCACTATAAATGATTGCCATCACTGTAAAAAAGAATGCAGGAACGTTGCCTTATATCTTTACTATGTGTGTGATGAAACAAAAAAAAATCAACTGCTCGTTTACTCAGGGAGTCTCCCATGCAAGTACTAACCACGCCCGATCGTGCTTTAATTTAAACATTTGTCGGTCACATAACCACATAGCTGCATGGATTATTTGAAGTTAAGCCGATTTGGCGGGTATTTCATGTTTTTGGATGTTTTAAAATCGTTATCGATGGCACAAAGTACATTCTAGTATTGACCTATGACCTCTACATACTTGGAGCAACACTACGGTAATTTAACAGCAATTCTCGAAATATTTATTCACATTTTCGAACTTTTAACTATGGTACTTGTTATTATGATATCTCAGGAAACAATCCCGCTTGAAACATCCAACTTTGCAATCAATTTTCACAACTTTGAAAGCAGTTTGTTGCCGATACTTCGGTTGGCTGTAGTGATAATTTGTTTATATATGAGGCATTCATGTTGCATTTACTTAATGTTTTCTAAATTTAACTGCGGGAGTGTCGTTACAATGACTTAGGTTAAATAAACAAACAACTCCCCCAACATTTCCTTCGCTTTTTCCAACATTGCACGCTGTTTTCTAACATTTTAAAGTCAGTTTATGTGAACGTCTATAGGTTGCTTTCAATTGGCATTTATTAAATTTGTTGACTTTACAGCTGCACGTTTCTATATGCCAACAACTTAGGTCATATATACTGATATATCTACCAAAGTTTACATAACTTTGCACAATTTTGCCATCACTTTGAACAACTTTGCCCGGTGGGTTAACGGCTTAAAACCCACTACGTGCCGATAGCATCTACAACTTGTTCTTGAAAATTAGAAGCAATTTGAAAACATTTCCTTAATTATAATAGTTACAAACAATCCACGATTTTCCACTATAAATGATTCCCATCACTGTAAAAAAGAATGCAGGAACGTTGCCTTATATCTTTACTATGTGTGTGATGAAACAAAAAAAAATCAACTGCTCGTTTACTCAGGGAGTCTCCCATGCAAGTACTAACCACGCCCGATCGTGCTTTAATTTAAACATTTGTCGGTCACATAACCACATAGCTGCATGGATTATTTGAAGTTAAGCCGATTTGGCGGGTATTTCATGTTTTTGGATGTTTTAAAATCGTTATCGATGGCACAAAGTACATTCTAGTATTGACCTATGACCTCTACATACTTGGAGCAACACTACGGTAATTTAACAGCAATTCTCGAAATATTTATTCACATTTTCGAACTTTTAACTATGGTACTTGTTATTATGATATCTCAGGAAACAATCCCGCTTGAAACAACCAACTTTGCAATCAATTTTCACAACTTTGAAAGCAGTTTGTTGCCGATACTTCGGTTGGCTGTTGTGATAATTTGTTTATATACGAGGCATTCATGTTGCATTTACTTAATATTTTCTAAATTTAACTGCGGGGGTGTCGTTACAATGACTTAGGTTAAATAAACAAACAACTCCCCCAACATTTCCTTCGCTTTTTCCAACATTGCACGCTGTTTTCTAACATTTTACAGTCAGTTTATGTGAACGTCTATAGGTTGCTTTCAATTGGCATTTATTAAATTTGTTGACTTTGCAGCTGCACGTTTCTATATGCCAACAACTTAGGTCATATATACTGATATATCTACCAAAGTTTACATATCTTTGCACAACTTTGCCATCATTTTGAACAACTTTGCCCGGTGGGTTAACGGCTTAAAACCCACTACGTGCCGATAGCATGTACAACTTGTTCTTGAAAATTAGAAGCAATTTGAAAACTTTTCATTAATTGTAATAATTACAAAAAATCCACGATTTTCCACTATAAATGATTGCCATCACTGTAAAAAAGAATGCAGGAACGTTGCCTTATATCTTTACTATGTGTGTGATGAAACAAAAAAAAAATCAACGGCTCGTTTACTCAGGGAGTCTCCCATGCAAGTACTAACCACGCCCGATCGTGCTTTACTTTAAACATTTGTCGGTCACATAACCACATAGCTGCATGGATTATTTGAAGTTAAGCCGATTTGGCGGGTATTTCATGTTTTTGGATGTTTTAAAATCGTTATCGCTGGCACAAAGTACATTCTAGTATTGACCTATGACCTCTACATACTTGGAGCAACACTACGGTAATTTAACAGCAATTCTCGAAATATTTATTCACATTTTCGAACTTTTAACTATAGTACTTGTTATTATGATATCACAGGAAACAATCCCGCTTGAAACATCCAACTTTGCAATCAATTTTCACAACTTTGAAAGCAGTTTGTTGCCGATACTTCGGTTGGCTGTAGTGATAATTTGTTTATATATGAGGCATTCATGTTGCATTTACTTAATGTTTTCTAAATTTAACAGCGGGAGTGTCGTTACAATGACTTAGGTTAAATAAACAAACAACTCCCCCAACATTTCCTTCGCTTTTTCCAACATTGCACGCTGTTTTCTAACATTTTACAGTCAGTTTATGTGAACGTCTATAGGTTGCTTTCAATTGGCATTTATTAAATTTGTTGACTTTACAGCTGCACGTTTCTATATGCCAACAACTTAGGTCATATATACTGATATATCTACCAAAGTTTACATAACTTTGCACAACTTTGCCATCACTTTGAACAACTTTGCCCGGTGTGTTAACGGCTTAAAACCCACTACGTGCCGATAGCATGTACAACTTGTTCTTGAAAATTTGAAGCAATTTGAAAACTTTTCCTTAATTGTAATAATTACAAAAAATCCACGATTTTCCACTATAAATGATTGCCATCACTGTAAAAAAGAATGCAGGAACGTTGCCTTATATCTTTACTATATGTGTGATGAAACAAAAAAAAAATCAACTGCTCGTTTACTCAGGGAGTCTCCCATGCAAGTACTAACCACGCCCGATCGTGCTTTACTTTAAACATTTGTCGGTCACATAACCACATAGCTGCATGGATTATTTGAAGTTAAGCCGATTTGGCGGGTATTTCATGTTTTTGGATGTTTTAAAATCGTTATCGCTGGCACAAAGTACATTCTAGTATTGACCTATGACCTCTACATACTTGGAGCAACACTACGGTAATTTAACAGCAATTCTCGAAATATTTATTCACATTTTCGAACTTTTAACTATAGTACTTGTTATTATGATATCACAGGAAACAATCCCGCTTGAAACATCCAACTTTGCAATCAATTTTCACAACTTTGAAAGCAGTTTGTTGCCGATACTTCGGTTGGCTGTAGTGATAATTTGTTTATATATGAGGCATTCATGTTGCATTTACTTAATGTTTTCTAAATTTAACTGCGGGGGTGTCGTTACAATGACTTAGGTTAAATAAACAAACAACTCCGCCAACATTTCCTTCGCTTTTTCCAACATTTCACGCTGTTTTCTAACATTTTACAGTCAGTTTATGTGAACGTCTATAGGTTGCTTTCAATTGGCATTTATTAAATTTGTTGACTTTACAGCTGCACGTTTCTATATGCCAACAACTTAGGTCATATATACCGGTATATCTACCAAAGTTTACATAACTTTGCACAACTTTGCCATCACTTTGAACAACTTTGCCCGGTGTGTTAACGGCTTAAAACCCACTACGTGCCGATAGCATGTACAACTTGTTCTTGAAAATTAGAAGCAATTTGAAAACTTTTCCTTAATTGTAATAATTACAAAAAATCCACGATTTTCCACTATAAATGATTGCCATCACTGTAAAAAAGAATGCAGGAACGTTGCCTTATATCTTTACTATGTGTGTGATGAAACAAAAAAAAATCAACTGCTCGTTTACTCAGGGAGTCTCCCATGCAAGTACTAACCACGCCCGATCGTGCTTTACTTTAAACATTTGTCGGTCACATAACCACATAGCTGCATGGATTATTTGAAGTTAAGCCGATTTGGCGGGTATTTCATGTTTTTGGATGTTTTAAAATCGTTATCGCTGGCACAAAGTACATTCTAGTATTGACCTATGACCTCTACATACTTGGAGCAACACTACGGTAATTTAACAGCAATTCTCGAAATATTTATTCACATTTTCGAACTTTTAACTATGGTACTTGTTATTATGATATCACAGGGAACAATCCCGCTTGAAACAACCAACTTTGCAATCAATTTTCACAACTTTGAAAGCAGTTTGTTGCCGATACTTCGGTTGGCTGTAGTGATAATTTGTTTATATATGAGGCATTCATGTTGCATTTACTTAATGTTTTCTAAATTTAACTGCGGGGGTGTCGTTACAATGACTTAGGTTAAATAAACAAACAACTCCCCCAACATTTCCTTCGCTTTTTCCAACATTGCACGCTGTTTTCTAACATTTTACAGTCAGTTTATGTGAACGTCTATAGGTTGCTTTCAATTGGCATTTATTAAATTTGTTGACTTTACAGCTGCACGTTTCTATATGCCAACAACTTAGGTCATATATACTGATATATCTACCAAAGTTTACATAACTTTGCACAACTTTGCCATCACTTTGAACAACTTTGCCCAACTTTGCCCGGTGGGTTAACGGCTTAAAACCCACTACGTGCCGATAGCATCTACAACTTGTTCTTGAAAATTAGAAGCAATTTGAAAACATTTCCTTAATTATAATAGTTACAAACAATCCACGATTTTCCACTATAAATGATTGCCATCACTGTAAAAAAGAATGCAGGAACGTTGCCTTATATCTTTACTATGTGTGTGATGAAACAAAAAAAAATCAACTGCTCGTTTACTCAGGGAGTCTCCCATGCAAGTACTAACCACGCCCGATCGTGCTTTAATTTAAACATTTGTCGGTCACATAACCACATAGCTGCATGGATTATTTGAAGTTAAGCCGATTTGGCGGGTATTTCATGTTTTTGGATGTTTTAAAATCGTTATCGATGGCACAAAGTACATTCTAGTATTGACCTATGACCTCTACATACTTGGAGCAACACTACGGTAATTTAACAGCAATTCTCGAAATATTTATTCACATTTTCGAACTTTTAACTATGGTACTTGTTATTATGATATCTCAGGAAACAATCCCGCTTGAAACAACCAACTTTGCAATCAATTTTCACAACTTTGAAAGCAGTTTGTTGCCGATACTTCGGTTGGCTGTTGTGATAATTTGTTTATATACGAGGCATTCATGTTGCATTTACTTAATATTTTCTAAATTTAACTGCGGGGGTGTCGTTACAATGACTTAGGTTAAATAAACAAACAACTCCCCAAACATTTCCTTCGCTTTTTCCAACATTGCACGCTGTTTTCTAACATTTTACAGTCAGTTTATGTGAACGTCTATAGGTTGCTTTCAATTGGCATTTATTAAATTTGTTGACTTTACAGCTGCACGTTTCTATATGCCAACAACTTAGGTCATATATACTGATATATCTACCAAAGTTTACATAACTTTGCACAATTTTGCCATCACTTTGAACAACTTTGCCCGGTGGGTTAACGGCTTAAAACCCACTACGTGCCGATAGCATCTACAACTTGTTCTTGAAAATTAGAAGCAATTTGAAAACATTTCCTTAATTATAATAGTTACAAACAATCCACGATTTTCCACTATAAATGATTGCCATCACTGTAAAAAAGAATGCAGGAACGTTGCCTTATATCTTTACTATGTGTGTGATGAAACAAAAAAAAATCAACTGCTCGTTTACTCAGGGAGTCTCCCATGCAAGTACTAACCACGCCCGATCGTGCTTTAATTTAAACATTTGTCGGTCACATAACCACATAGCTGCATGGATTATTTGAAGTTAAGCCGATTTGGCGGGTATTTCATGTTTTTGGATGTTTTAAAATCGTTATCGATGGCACAAAGTACATTCTAGTATTGACCTATGACCTCTACATACTTGGAGCAACACTACGGTAATTTAACAGCAATTCTCGAAATATTTATTCACATTTTCGAACTTTTAACTATGGTACTTGTTATTATGATATCACAGGAAACAATCCCGCTTGAAACAACCAACTTTGCAAACAATTTTCACAACTTTGAAAGCAGTTTGTTGCCGATACTTCGGTTGGCTGTAGTGATAATTTGTTTATATACGAGGCATTCATGTTGCATTTACTTAATATTTTCTAAATTTAACTGCGGGGGTGTCATTACAATGACTTAGGTTAAATAAACAAACAACTCCGCCAACATTTCCTTCGCTTTTTCCAACATTTCACGCTGTTTTCTAACATTTTACAGTCAGTTTATGTGAACGTCTATAGGTTGCTTTCAATTGGCATTTATTAAATTTGTTGACTTTACAGCTGCACGTTTCTATATGCCAACAACTTAGGTCATATATACTGATATATCTACCAAAGTTTACATAACTTTGCACAACTTTGCCATCACTTTGAACAACTTTGCCCGGTGTGTTAACGGCTTAAAACCCACTACGTGCCGATAGCATGTACAACTTGTTCTTGAAAATTAGAAGCAATTTGAAAACTTTTCCTTAAATGTAATAATTACAAAAAATCCACGATTTTCCACTATAAATGATTGCCATCACTGTAAAAAAGAATGCAGGAACGTTGCCTTATATCTTTACTATGTGTGTGATGAAACAAAAAAAAATCAACTGCTCGTTTACTCAGGGAGTCTCCCATGCAAGTACTAACCACGCCCGATCGTGCTTTACTTTAAACATTTGTCGGTCACATAACCACATAGCTGCATGGATTATTTGAAGTTAAGCCGATTTGGCGGGTATTTCATGTTTTTGGATGTTTTAAAATCGTTATCGCTGGCACAAAGTACATTCTAGTATTGACCTATGACCTCTACATACTTGGAGCAACACTACGGTAATTTAACAGCAATTCTCGAAATATTTATTCACATTTTCGAACTTTTAACTATGGTACTTGTTATTATGATATCACAGGAAACAATCCCGCTTGAAACAACCAACTTTGCAATCAATTTTCACAACTTTGAAAGCAGTTTGTTGCCGATACTTCGGTTGGCTGTAGTGATAATTTGTTTATATATGAGGCATTCATGTTGCATTTACTTAATGTTTTCTAAATTTAACTGCGGGGGTGTCGTTACAATGACTTAGGTTAAATAAACAAACAACTCCCCCAACATTTCCTTCGCTTTTTCCAACATTGCACGCTGTTTTCTAACATTTTACAGTCAGTTTATGTGAACGTCTATAGGTTGCTTTCAATTGGCATTTATTAAATTTGTTGACTTTACAGCTGCACGTTTCTATATGCCAACAACTTAGGTCATATATACTGATATATCTACCAAAGTTTACATAACTTTGCACAACTTTGCCATCACTTTGAACAACTTTGCCCGGTGGGTTAACTGCTTAAAACCCACTACGTGCCGATAGCATCTACAACTTGTTCTTGAAAATTAGAAGCAATTTGAAAACATTTCCTTAATTATAATAGTTACAAACAATCCACGATTTTCCACTATAAATGATTGCCATCACTGTAAAAAAGAATGCAGGAACGTTGCCTTATATCTTTACTATGTGTGTGATGAAACAAAAAAAAATCAACTGCTCGTTTACTCAGAGAGTCTCCCATGCAAGTACTAACCACGCCCGATCGTGCTTTACTTTAAACATTTGTCGGTCACATAACCACATAGCTGCATGGATTATTTGAAGTTAAGCCGATTTGGCGGTTATTTCATGTTTTTGGATGTTTTGAAATCGTTATCGCTGGCACAAAGTACATTTTAGTATTGACCTATGACCTCTACATACTTGGAGCAACACTACGGTAATTTAACAGCAATTCTCGAAATATTTATTCACATTTTCGAACTTTTAACTATGGTACTTGTTATTATGATATCACAGGAAACAATCCCGCTTGAAACAACCAACTTTGCAATCAATTTTCACAACTTTGAAAGCAGTTTGTTGCCGATACTTCGGTTGGCTGTCGTGATAATTTGTTTATATATGAGGCATTCATGTTGCATTTACTTAATGTTTTCTAAATTTAACTGCGGGGGTGTCGTTACAATGACTTAGGTTAAATAAACAAACAACTCCGCCAACATTTCCTTCGCTTTTTCCAACATTGCACGCTGTTTTCTAACATTTTACAGTCAGTTTATGTGAACGTCTATAGGTTGCTTTCAATTGGCATTTATTAAATTTGTTGACTTTACAGCTGCACGTTTCTATATGCCAACAACTTAGGTCATATATACTGATATATCTACCAAAGTTTACATAACTTTGCACAACTTTGCCATCACTTTGAACAACTTTGCCCGGTGGGTTAACGGCTTAAAACCCACTACGTGCCGATAGCATCTACAACTTGTTCTTGAAAATTAGAAGCAATTTGAAAACATTTCCGTAATTATAATAGTTACAAACAATCCACGATTTTCCACTATAAATGATTGCCATCACTGTAAAAAAGAATGCAGGAACGTTGCCTTATATCTTTACTATGTGTGTGATGAAACAAAAAAAAATCAACTGCTCGTTTACTCAGGGAGTCTCCCATGCAAGTACTAACCACGCCCGATCGTGCTTTAATTTAAACATTTGTCGGTCACATAACCACATAGCTGCATGGATTATTTGAAGTTAAGCCGATTTGGCGGGTATTTCATGTTTTTGGATGTTTTAAAATCGTTATCGATGGCACAAAGTACATTCTAGTATTGACCTATGACCTCTACATACTTGGAGCAACACTACGGTAATTTAACAGCAATTCTCGAAATATTTATTCACATTTTCGAACTTTTAACTATGGTACTTGTTATTATGATATCACAGGAAACAATCCCGCTTGAAACAACCAACTTTGCAATCAATTTTCACAACTTTGAAAGCAGTTTGTTGCCGATACTTCGGTTGGCTGTAGTGATAATTTGTTTATATATGAGGCATCCATGTTGCATTTACTTAATGTTTTCTAAATTTAACTGCGGGGGTGTCGTTACAATTACTTAGGTTAAATAAACAAACAACTCCCCCAACATTTCCTTCGCTTTTTCCAACATTGCACGCTGTTTTCTAACATTTTACAGTCAGTTTATGTGAACGTCTATAGGTTGCTTTCAATTGGCATTTATTAAATTTGTTGACTTTACAGCTGCACGTTTCTATATGCCAACAACTTAGGTCATATATACTGATATATCTACCAAAGTTTACATAACTTTGCACAACTTTGCCATCACTTTGAACAACTTTGCCCGGTGGGTTAACGGCTTAAAACCCACTATGTGCCGATAGCATCTACAACTTGTTCTTGAAAATTAGAAGCAATTTGAAAACATTTCCTTAATTATAATAGTTACAAACAATCCACGATTTTCCACTATAAATGATTGCCATCACTGTAAAAAAGAATGCAGGAACGTTGCCTTATATCTTTACTATGTGTGTGATGAAACAAAAAAAAAATCAACTGCTCGTTTACTCAGGAAGTCTCTCATGCAAGTACTAACCACGCCCGATCGTGCTTTACTTTAAACATTTGTCGGTCACATAACCACATAGCTGCATGGATTATTTGAAGTTAAGCCGATTTGGCGGGTATTTCATGTTTTTGGATGTTTTAAAATCGTTATCGCTGGCACAAAGTACATTCTAGTATTGACCTATGACCTCTACATACTTGGAGCAACACTACGGTAATTTAACAGCAATTCTCGAAATATTTATTCACATTTTCGAACTTTTAACTATGGTACTTGTTATTATGATATCACAGGAAACAATCCCGCTTGAAACAACCAACTTTGCAATCAATTTTCACAACTTTGAAAGCAGTTTGTTGCCGATACTTCGGTTGGCTGTAGTGATAATTTGTTTATATATGAGGCATTCATGTTGCATTTACTTAATGTTTTCTAAATGTAACTGCGGGGGTGTCGTTACAATGACTTAGGTTAAATAAACAAACAACTCCCCCAACATTTCCTTCGCTTTTTCCAACATTGCACGCTGTTTTCTAACATTTTACAGTCAGTTTATGTGAACGTCTATAGGTTGCTTTCAATTGGCATTTATTAAATTTGTTGACTTTACAGCTGCACGTTTCTATATGCCAACAACTTAGGTCATATATACTGATATATCTACCAAAGTTTACATAACTTTGCACAACTTTGCCATCACTTTGAACAACTTTGCCCGGTGTGTTAACGGCTTAAAACCCACTACGTGCCGATAGCATGTACAACTTGTTCTTGAGAATTAGAAGCAATTTGAAAACTTTTCCTTAATTGTAATAATTACAAAAAATCCACGATTTTCCACTATAAATGATTGCCATCACTGTAAAAAAAGAATGCAGGAACGTTGCCTTATATCTTTACTATGTGTGTGATGAAACAAAAAAAAAATCAACTGCTCGTTTACTCAGGGAGTCTCCCATGCAAGTACTAACCACGCCCGATCGTGCTTTACTTTAAACATTTGTCGGTCACATAACCACATAGCTGCATGGATTATTTGAAGTTAAGCCGATTTGGCGGGTATTTCATGTTTTTGGATGTTTTAAAATCGTTATCGCTGGCACAAAGTACATTCTAGTATTGACCTATGACCTCTACATACTTGGAGCAACACTACGGTAATTTAACAGCAATTCTCGAAATATTTATTCACATTTTCGAACTTTTAACTATGGTACTTGTTATTATGATATCACAGGAAACAATCCCGCTTGAAACAACCAACTTTGCAATCAATTCTCACAACTTTGAAAGCAGTTTGTTGCCGATACTTCGGTTGGCTGTAGTGATAATTTGTTTATATATGAGGCATTCATGTTGCATTTACTTAATGTTTTCTAAATTTAACTGCGGGGGTGTCGTTACAATGACTTAGGTTAAATAAACAAACAACTCCCCCAACATTTCCTTCGCTTTTTCCAACATTGCACGCTGTTTTCTAACATTTTACAGTCAGTTTATGTGAACGTCTATAGGTTGCTTTCAATTGGCATTTATTAAATTTGTTGACTTTACAGCTGCACGTTTCTATATGCCAACAACTTAGGTCATATATACTGATATATCTACCAAAGTTTACATAACTTTGCACAACTTTGCCATCACTTTGAACAACTTTGCCCGGTGTGTTAACGGCTTAAAACCCACTACGTGCCGATAGCATCTACAACTTGTTCTTGAAAATTAGAAGCAATTTGAAAACATTTCCTTAATTATAATAGTTACAAACAATCCACGATTTTCCACTATAAATGATTGCCATCACTGTAAAAAAGAATGCAGGAACGTTGCCTTATATCTTTACTATGTGTGTGATGAAAAAAAAAAAAATCAACTGCTCGTTTACTCAGAGAGTCTCACATGCAAGTACTAACCACGCCCGATCGTGCTTTACTTTAAACATTTGTCGGTCACATAACCACATAGCTGCATGGATTATTTGAAGTTAAGCCGATTTGGCGGGTATTTCATGTTTTTGGATGTTTTGAAATCGTTATCGCTGGCACAAAGTACATTTTAGTATTGACCTATGACCTCTACATACTTGGAGCAACACTACGGTAATTTAACAGCAATTCTCGAAATATTTATTCACATTTTCGAACTTTTAACTATGGTACTTGTTATTATGATATCACAGGAAACAATCCCGCTTGAAAAAACCAACTTTGCAATCAATTTTCACAACTTTGAAAGCAGTTTGTTGCCGATACTTCGGTTGGCTGTAGTGATAATTTGTTTATATATGAGGCATCCATGTTGCATTTACTTAATGTTTTCTAAATTTAACTGCGGGGGTGTCGTTACAATTACTTAGGTTAAATAAACAAACAACTCCCCCAACATTTCCTTCGCTTTTTCCAACATTGCACGCTGTTTTCTAACATTTTACAGTCAGTTTATGTGAACGTCTATAGGTTGCTTTCAATTGGCATTTATTAAATTTGTTGACTTTACAGCTGCACGTTTCTATATGCCAACAACTTAGGTCATATATACTGATATATCTACCAAAGTTTACATAACTTTGCACAACTTTGCCATCACTTTGAACAACTTTGCCCGGTGGATTAACGGCTTAAAACCCACTATGTGCCGATAGCATCTACAACTTGTTCTTGAAAATTAGAAGCAATTTGAAAACATTTCCTTAATTATAATAGTTACAAACAATCCACGATTTTCCACTATAAATGATTGCCATCACTGTAAAAAAGAATGCAGGAACGTTGCCTTATATCTTTACTATGTGTGTGATGAAACAAAAAAAAATCAACTGCTCGTTTACTCAGGGAGTCTCCCATGCAAGTACTAACCACGCCCGATCGTGCTTTAATTTAAACATTTGTCGGTCACATAACCACATAGCTGCATGGATTATTTGAAGTTAAGCCGATTTGGCGGGTATTTCATGTTTTTGGATGTTTTAAAATCGTTATCGATGGCACAAAGTACATTCTAGTATTGACCTATGACCTCTACATACTTGGAGCAACACTACGGTAATTTAACAGCAATTCTCGAAATATTTATTCACATTTTCGAACTTTTAACTATGGTACTTGTTATTATGATATCTCAGGAAACAATCCCGCTTGAAACAACCAACTTTGCAATCAATTTTCACAACTTTGAAAGCAGTTTGTTGCCGATACTTCGGTTGGCTGTTGTGATAATTTGTTTATATACGAGGCATTCATGTTGCATTTACTTAATATTTTCTAAATTTAACTGCGGGGGTGTCGTTACAATGACTTAGGTTAAATAAACAAACAACTCCCCAAACATTTCCTTCGCTTTTTCCAACATTGCACGCTGTTTTCTAACATTTTACAGTCAGTTTATGTGAACGTCTATAGGTTGCTTTCAATTGGCATTTATTAAATTTGTTGACTTTACAGCTGCACGTTTCTATATGCCAACAACTTAGGTCATATATACTGATATATCTACCAAAGTTTACATAACTTTGCACAACTTTGCCATCACTTTGAACAACTTTGCCCGGTGGGTTAACGGCTTAAAACCCACTACGTGCCGATAGCATCTACAACTTGTTCTTGAAAATTAGAAGCAATTTGAAAACATTTCCTTAATTATAATAGTTACAAACAATCCACGATTTTCCACTATAAATGATTGCCATCACTGTAAAAAAGAATGCAGGAACGTTGCCTTATATCTTTACTATGTGTGTGATGAAACAAAAAAAAATCAACTGCTCGTTTACTCAGGGAGTCTCCCATGCAAGTACTAACCACGCCCGATCGTGCTTTAATTTAAACATTTGTCGGTCACATAACCACATAGCTGCATGGATTATTTGAAGTTAAGCCGATTTGGCGGGTATTTCATGTTTTTGGATGTTTTAAAATCGTTATCGATGGCACAAAGTACATTCTAGTATTGACCTATGACCTCTACATACTTGGAGCAACACTACGGTAATTTAACAGCAATTCTCGAAATATTTATTCACATTTTCGAACTTTTAACTATGGTACTTGTTATTATGATATCTCAGGAAACAATCCCGCTTGAAACAACCAACTTTGCAATCAATTTTCACAACTTTGAAAGCAGTTTGTTGCCGATACTTCGGTTGGCTGTTGTGATAATTTGTTTATATACGAGGCATTCATGTTGCATTTACTTAATATTTTCTAAATTTAACTGCGGGGGTGTCGTTACAATGACTTAGGTTAAATAAACAAACAACTCCCCAAACATTTCCTTCGCTTTTTCCAACATTGCACGCTGTTTTCTAACATTTTACAGTCAGTTTATGTGAACGTCTATAGGTTGCTTTCAATTGGCATTTATTAAATTTGTTGACTTTACAGCTGCACGTTTCTATATGCCAACAACTTAGGTCATATATACTGATATATCTACCAAAGTTTACATAACTTTGCACAACTTTGCCATCACTTTGAACAACTTTGCCCGGTGGGTTAACGGCTTAAAACCCACTACGTGCCGATAACATCTACAACTTGTTCTTGAAAATTAGAAGCAATTTGAAAACATTTCCTTAATTATAATAGTTACAAACAATCCACGATTTTCCACTATAAATGATTGCCATCACTGTAAAAAAGAATGCAGGAACGTTGCCTTATATCTTTACTATGTGTGTGATGAAACAAAAAAAAATCAACTGCTCGTTTACTCAGGGAGTCTCCCATGCAAGTACTAACCACGCCCGATCGTGCTTTAATTTAAACATTTGTCGGTCACATAACCACATAGCTGCATGGATTATTTGAAGTTAAGCCGATTTGGCGGGTATTTCATGTTTTTGGATGTTTTAAAATCGTTATCGATGGCACAAAGTACATTCTAGTATTGACCTATGACCTCTACATACTTGGAGCAACACTACGGTAATTTAACAGCAATTCTCGAAATATTTATTCACATTTTCGAACTTTTAACTATGGTACTTGTTATTATGATATCTCAGGAAACAATCCCGCTTGAAACAACCAACTTTGCAATCAATTTTCACAACTTTGAAAGCAGTTTGTTGCCGATACTTCGGTTGGCTGTTGTGATAATTTGTTTATATACGAGGCATTCATGTTGCATTTACTTAATATTTTCTAAATTTAACTGCGGGGGTGTCGTTACAATGACTTAGGTTAAATAAACAAACAACTCCCCAAACATTTCCTTCGCTTTTTCCAACATTGCACGCTGTTTTCTAACATTTTACAGTCAGTTTATGTGAACGTCTATAGGTTGCTTTCAATTGGCATTTATTAAATTTGTTGACTTTACAGCTGCACGTTTCTATATGCCAACAACTTAGGTCATATATACTGATATATCTACCAAAGTTTACATAACTTTGCACAACTTTGCCATCACTTTGAACAACTTTGCCCGGTGGGTTAACGGCTTAAAACCCACTACGTGCCGATAGCATCTACAACTTGTTCTTGAAAATTAGAAGCAATTTGAAAACATTTCCTTAATTATAATAGTTACAAACAATCCACGATTTTCCACTATAAATGATTGCCATCACTGTAAAAAAGAATGCAGGAACGTTGCCTTATATCTTTACTATGTGTGTGATGAAACAAAAAAAAATCAACTGCTCGTTTACTCAGGGAGTCTCCCATGCAAGTACTAACCACGCCCGATCGTGCTTTAATTTAAACATTTGTCGGTCACATAACCACATAGCTGCATGGATTATTTGAAGTTAAGCCGATTTGGCGGGTATTTCATGTTTTTGGATGTTTTAAAATCGTTATCGATGGCACAAAGTACATTCTAGTATTGACCTATGACCTCTACATACTTGGAGCAACACTACGGTAATTTAACAGCAATTCTCGAAATATTTATTCACATTTTCGAACTTTTAACTATGGTACTTGTTATTATGATATCTCAGGGAACAATCCCGCTTGAAACAACCAACTTTGCAATCAATTTTCACAACTTTGAAAGCAGTTTGTTGCCGATACTTCGGTTGGCTGTTGTGATAATTTGTTTATATACGAGGCATTCATGTTGCATTTACTTAATATTTTCTAAATTTAACTGCGGGGGTGTCGTTACAATGACTTAGGTTAAATAAACAAACAACTCCGCCAACATTTCCTTCGCTTTTTCCAACATTTCACGCTGTTTTCTAACATTTTACAGTCAGTTTATGTGAACGTCTATAGGTTGCTTTCAATTGGCATTTATTAAATTTGTTGACTTTACAGCTGCACGTTTCTATATGCCAACAACTTAGGTCATATATACTGATATATCTACCAAAGTTTACATAACTTTGCGCAACTTTGCCATCACTTTGAACAACTTTGCCCGGTGTGTTAACGGCTTAAAACCCACTACGTGCCGATAGCATGTACAACTTGTTCTTGAAAATTAGAAGCAATTTGAAAACTTTTCCTTAATTGTAATAATTACAAAAAATCCACGATTTTCCACTATAAATGATTGCCATCACTGTAAAAAAGAATGCAGGAACGTTGCCTTATATCTTTACTATGTGTGTGATGAAACAAAAAAAAATCAACTGCTCGTTTACTCAGGGAGTCTCCCATGCAAGTACTAACCACGCCCGATCGTGCTTTACTTTAAACATTTGTCGGTCACATAACCACATAGCTGCATGGATTATTTGAAGTTAAGCCGATTTGGCGGGTATTTCATGTTTTTGGATGTTTTAAAATCGTTATCGCTGGCACAAAGTACATTCTAGTATTGACCTATGACCTCTACATACTTGGAGCAACACTACGGTAATTTAACAGCAATTCTCGAAATATTTATTCACATTTTCGAACTTTTAACTATGGTACTTGTTATTATGATATCACAGGAAACAATCCCGCTTGAAAAAACCAACTTTGCAATCAATTTTCACAACTTTGAAAGCAGTTTGTTGCCGATACTTCGGTTGGCTGTAGTGATAATTTGTTTATATATGAGGCATTCATGTTGCATTTACTTAATGTTTTCTAAATTTAACTGCGGGGGTGTCGTTACAATGACTTAGGTTAAATAAACAAACAACTCCCCCAACATTTCCTTCGCTTTTTCCAACATTGCACGCTGTTTTCTAACATTTTACAGTCAGTTTATGTGAACGTCTATAGGTTGCTTTCAATTGGCATTTATTAAATTTGTTGACTTTACAGCTGCACGTTTCTATATGCCAACAACTTAGGTCATATATACTGATATATCTACCAAAGTTTACATAACTTTGCACAACTTTGCCATCACTTTGAACAACTTTGCCCGGTGGGTTAACTGCTTAAAACCCACTACGTGCCGATAGCATCTACAACTTGTTCTTGAAAATTAGAAGCAATTTGAAAACATTTCCTTAATTATAATAGTTACAAACAATCCACGATTTTCCACTATAAATGATTGCCATCACTGTAAAAAAGAATGCAGGAACGTTGCCTTATATCTTTACTATGTGTGTGATGAAACAAAAAAAAATCAACTGCTCGTTTACTTAGAGAGTCTCCCATGCAAGTACTAACCACGCCCGATCGTGCTTTACTTTAAACATTTGTCGGTCACATAACCACATAGCTGCATGGATTATTTGAAGTTAAGCCGATTTGGCGGGTATTTCATGTTTTTGGATGTTTTAAAATCGTTATCGCTGGCACAAAGTACATTCTAGTATTGACCTATGACCTCTACATACTTGGAGCAACACTACGGTAATTTAACAGCAATTCTCGAAATATTTATTCACATTTTCGAACTTTTAACTATGGTACTTGTTATTATGATATCACAGGAAACAATCCCGCTTGAAAAAACCAACTTTGCAATCAATTTTCACAACTTTGAAAGCAGTTTGTTGCCGATACTTCGGTTGGCTGTAGTGATAATTTGTTTATATATGAGGCATTCATGTTGCATTTACTTAATGTTTTCTAAATTTAACTGCGGGGGTGTCGTTACAATGACTTAGGTTAAATAAACAAACAACTCCCCCAACATTTCCTTCGCTTTTTCCAACATTGCACGCTGTTTTCTAACATTTTACAGTCAGTTTATGTGAACGTCTATAGGTTGCTTTCAATTGGCATTTATTAAATTTGTTGACTTTACAGCTGCACGTTTCTATATGCCAACAACTTAGGTCATATATACTGATATATCTACCAAAGTTTACATAACTTTGCACAACTTTGCCATCACTTTGAACAACTTTGCCCGGTGGGTTAACTGCTTAAAACCCACTACGTGCCGATAGCATCTACAACTTGTTCTTGAAAATTAGAAGCAATTTGAAAACTTTTCCTTAATTGTAATAATTACAAAAAATCCACGATTTTCCACTATAAATGATTGCCATCACTGTAAAAAAGAATGCAGGAACGTTGCCTTATATCTTTACTATGTGTGTGATGAAACAAAAAAAAAATCAACTGCTCGTTTACTCAGGGAGTCTCCCATGCAAGTACTAACCACGCCCGATCGTGCTTTACTTTAAACATTTGTCGGTCACATAACCACATAGCTGCATGGATTATTTGAAGTTAAGCCGATTTGGCGGGTATTTCATGTTTTTGTATGTTTTAAAATCGTTATCGCTGGCACAAAGTACATTCTAGTATTGACCTATGACCTCTACATACTTGGAGCAACACTACGGTAATTTAACAGCAATTCTCGAAATATTTATTCACATTTTCGAACTTTTAACTATGGTACTTGTTATTATGATATCACAGGAAACAATCCCGATTGAAACAACCAACTTTGCAATCAATTTTCACAACTTTGAAAGCAGTTTGTTGCCGATACTTCGGTTGGCTGTCGTGATAATTTGTTTATATATGAGGCATTCATGTTGCATTTACTTAATGTTTTCTAAATTTAACTGCGGGGTGTCGTTACAATGACTTAGGTTAAATAAACAAACAACTCCGCCAACATTTCCTTCGCCTTTTCCAACATTGCACGCTGTTTTCTAACATTTTACAGTCAGTTTATGTGAACGTCTATAGGTTGCTTTCAATTGGCATTCATTAAATTTGTTGACTTTACAGCTGAACGTTTCTATATGCCAACAACTTAGGTCATATATACTGATATATCTACCAAAGTTTACATAACTTTGCGCAACTTTGCCATCACTTTGAACAACTTTGCCCGGTGTGTTAACGGCTTAAAACCCACTACGTGCCGATAGCATGTACAACTTGTTCTTGAAAATTAGAAGCAATTTGAAAACTTTTCCTTAATTGTAATAATTACAAAAAATCCACGATTTTCCACTATAAATGATTGCCATCACTGTAAAAAAGAATGCTGGAACGTTGCCTTATATCTTTACTATGTGTGTGATGAAACAAAAAAAAAATTCAACTGCTCGTTTACTCATGGAGTCTCCATGCAAGTACTAACCACGCCCGATCGTGCTTTACTTTAAACATTTGTCGGTCACATAACCACATAGCTGCATGGATTATTTGAAGTTAAGCCGATTTGGCGGGTATTTCATGTTTTTGGATGTTTTAAAATCGTTATCGCTGGCACAAAGTACATTCTAGTATTGACCTATGACCTCTACATACTTGGAGCAACACTACGGTAATTTAACAGCAATTCTCGAAATATTTATTCACATTTTCGAACTTTTAACTATGGTACTTGTTATTATGATATCACAGGAAACAATCCCGCTTGAAACAACCAACTTTGCAATCAATTTTCACAACTTTGAAAGCAGTTTGTTGCCGATACTTCGGTTGGCTGTAGTGATAATTTGTTTATATTTGAGGCATTCATGTTGCATTTACTTAATGTTTTCTAAATTTAACTGCGGGGGTGTCGTTACAATGACTTAGGTTAAATAAACAAACAACTCCCCAAACATTTCCTTCGCTTTTTCCAACATTGCACGCTGTTTTCTAACATTTTACAGTCAGTTTATGTGAACGTCTATAGGTTGCTTTCAATTGGCATTTATTAAATTTGTTGACTTTACAGCTGCACGTTTCTATATGCCAACAACTTAGGTCATATATACTGATATATCTACCAAAGTTTACATAACTTTGCACAACTTTGCCATCACTTTGAACAACTTTGCCCGGTGGGTTAACTGCTTAAAACCCACTACGTGCCGATAGCATCTACAACTTGTTCTTGAAAATTAGAAGCAATTTGAAAACATTTCCTTAATTATAATAGTTACAAACAATCCACGATTTTCCACTATAAATGATTGCCATCACTGTAAAAAAGAATGCAGGAACGTTGCCTTATATCTTTACTATGTGTGTGATGAAACAAAAAAAAATCAACTGCTCGTTTACTTAGAGAGTCTCCCATGCAAGTACTAACCACGCCCGATCGTGCTTTACTTTAAACATTTGTCGGTCACATAACCACATAGCTGCATGGATTATTTGAAGTTAAGCCGATTTGGCGGGTATTTCATGTTTTTGGATGTTTTAAAATCGTTATCGCTGGCACAAAGTACATTCTAGTATTGACCTATGACCTCTACATACTTGGAGCAACACTACGGTAATTTAACAGCAATTCTCGAAATATTTATTAACATTTTCGAACTTTTAACTATGGTACTTGTTATTATGATATCACAGGAAACAATCCCGCTTGAAACAACCAACTTTGCAATCAATTTTCACAACTTTGAAAGCAGTTTGTTGCCGATACTTCGGTTGGCTGTAGTGATAATTTGTTTATATATGAGGCATTCATGTTGCATTTACTTAATGTTTTCTAAATTTAACTGCGGGGGTGTCGTTACAATGACTTAGGTTAAATAAACAAACAACTCCCCCAACATTTCCTTCGCTTTTTCCAACATTGCACGCTGTTTTCTAACATTTTACAGTCAGTTTATGTGAACGTCTATAGGTTGCTTTCAATTGGCATTTATTAAATTTGTTGACTTTACAGCTGCACGTTTCTATATGCCAACAACTTAGGTCATATATACTGATATATCTACCAAAGTTTACATAACTTTGCACAACTTTGCCATCACTTTGAACAACTTTGCCCGGTGGGTTAACTGCTTAAAACCCACTACGTGCCGATAGCATCTACAACTTGTTCTTGAAAATTAGAAGCAATTTGAAAACATTTCCTTAATTATAATAGTTACAAACAATCCACGATTTTCCACTATAAATGATTGCCATCACTGTAAAAAAGAATGCAGGAACGTTGCCTTATATCTTTACTATGTGTGTGATGAAACAAAAAAAAATCAACTGCTCGTTTACTTAGAGAGTCTCCCATGCAAGTACTAACCACGCCCGATCGTGCTTTACTTTAAACATTTGTCGGTCACATAACCACATAGCTGCATGGATTATTTGAAGTTAAGCCGATTTGGCGGGTATTTCATGTTTTTGGATGTTTTGAAATCGTTATCGCTGGCACAAAGTACATTTTAGTATTGACCTATGACCTCTACATACTTGGAGCAACACTACGGTAATTTAACAGCAATTCTCGAAATATTTATTCACATTTTCGAACTTTTAACTATGGTACTTGTTATTATGATATCACAGGAAACAATCCCGCTTGAAACAACCAACTTTGCAATCAATTTTCACAACTTTGAAAGCAGTTTGTTGCCGATACTTCGGTTGGCTGTCGTGATAATTTGTTTATATATGAGGCATTCATGTTGCATTTACTTAATGTTTTCTAAATTTAACTGCGGGGGTGTCGTTACAATGACTTAGGTTAAATAAACAAACAACTCCCCCAACATTTCCTTCGCTTTTTCCAACATTGCACGCTGTTTTCTAACATTTTACAGTCAGTTTATGTGAACGTCTATAGGTTGCTTTCAATTGGCATTTATTAAATTTGTTGACTTTACAGCTGCACGTTTCTATATGCCAACAACTTAGGTCATATATACTGATATATCTACCAAAGTTTACATAACTTTGCACAACTTTGCCATCACTTTGAACAACTTTGCCCGGTGGGTTAACTGCTTAAAACCCACTACGTGCCGATAGCATCTACAACTTGTTCTTGAAAATTAGAAGCAATTTGAAAACATTTCCTTAATTATAATAGTTACAAACAATCCACGATTTTCCACTATAAATGATTGCCATCACTGTAAAAAAGAATGCAGGAACGTTGCCTTATATCTTTACTATGTGTGTGATGAAACAAAAAAAAATCAACTGCTCGTTTACTCAGAGAGTCTCCCATGCAAGTACTAACCACGCCCGATCGTGCTTTACTTTAAACATTTGTCGGTCACATAACCACATAGCTGCATGGATTATTTGAAGTTAAGCCGATTTGGCGGGTATTTCATGTTTTTGGATGTTTTGAAATCGTTATCGCTGGCACAAAGTACATTTTAGTATTGACCTATGACCTCTACATACTTGGAGCAACACTACGGTAATTTAACAGCAATTCTCGAAATATTTATTAACATTTTCGAACTTTTAACTATGGTACTTGTTATTATGATATCACAGGAAACAATCCCGCTTGAAACAACCAACTTTGCAATCAATTTTCACAACTTTGAAAGCAGTTTGTTGCCGATACTTCGGTTGGCTGTAGTGATAATTTGTTTATATATGAGGCATTCATGTTGCATTTACTTAATGTTTTCTAAATTTAACTGCGGGGGTGTCGTTACAATGACTTAGGTTAAATAAACAAACAACTCCCCCAACATTTCCTTCGCTTTTTCCAACATTGCACGCTGTTTTCTAACATTTTACAGTCAGTTTATGTGAACGTCTATAGGTTGCTTTCAATTGGCATTTATTAAATTTGTTGACTTTACAGCTGCACGTTTCTATATGCCAACAACTTAGGTCATATATACTGATATATCTACCAAAGTTTACATAACTTTGCACAACTTTGCCATCACTTTGAACAACTTTGCCCGGTGGGTTAACTGCTTAAAACCCACTACGTGCCGATAGCATCTACAACTTGTTCTTGAAAATTAGAAGCAATTTGAAAACATTTCCTTAATTATAATAGTTACAAACAATCCACGATTTTCCACTATAAATGATTGCCATCACTGTAAAAAAGAATGCAGGAACGTTGCCTTATATCTTTACTATGTGTGTGATGAAACAAAAAAAAATCAACTGCTCGTTTACTTAGAGAGTCTCCCATGCAAGTACTAACCACGCCCGATCGTGCTTTACTTTAAACATTTGTCGGTCACATAACCACATAGCTGCATGGATTATTTGAAGTTAAGCCGATTTGGCGGGTATTTCATGTTTTTGGATGTTTTGAAATCGTTATCGCTGGCACAAAGTACATTTTAGTATTGACCTATGACCTCTACATACTTGGAGCAACACTACGGTAATTTAACAGCAATTCTCGAAATATTTATTCACATTTTCGAACTTTTAACTATGGTACTTGTTATTATGATATCACAGGAAACAATCCCGCTTGAAACAACCAACTTTGCAATCAATTTTCACAACTTTGAAAGCAGTTTGTTGCCGATACTTCGGTTGGCTGTCGTGATAATTTGTTTATATATGAGGCATTCATGTTGCATTTACTTAATGTTTTCTAAATTTAACTGCGGGGGTGTCGTTACAATGACTTAGGTTAAATAAACAAACAACTCCCCCAACATTTCCTTCGCTTTTTCCAACATTGCACGCTGTTTTCTAACATTTTACAGTCAGTTTATGTGAACGTCTATAGGTTGCTTTCAATTGGCATTTATTAAATTTGTTGACTTTACAGCTGCACGTTTCTATATACCAACAACTTAGGTCATATATACTGATATATCTACCAAAGTTTACATAACTTTGCACAACTTTGCCATCACTTTGAACAACTTTGCCCGGTGGGTTAACTGCTTAAAACCCACTACGTGCCGATAGCATCTACAACTTGTTCTTGAAAATTAGAAGCAATTTGAAAACATTTCCTTAATTATAATAGTTACAAACAATCCACGATTTTCCACTATAAATGATTGCCATCACTGTAAAAAAGAATGCAGGAACGTTGCCTTATATCTTTACTATGTGTGTGATGAAACAAAAAAAAATCAACTGCTCGTTTACTCAGAGAGTCTCCCATGCAAGTACTAACCACGCCCGATCGTGCTTTACTTTAAACATTTGTCGGTCACATAACCACATAGCTGCATGGATTATTTGAAGTTAAGCCGATTTGGCGGGTATTTCATGTTTTTGGATGTTTTGAAATCGTTATCGCTGGCACAAAGTACATTTTAGTATTGACCTATGACCTCTACATACTTGGAGCAACACTACGGTAATTTAACAGCAATTCTCGAAATATTTATTCACATTTTCGAACTTTTAACTATGGTACTTGTTATTATGATATCACAGGAAACAATCCCGTTTGAAACAACCAACTTTGCAATCAATTTTCACAACTTTGAAAGCAGTTTGTTGCCGATACTTCGGTTGGCTGTCGTGATAATTTGTTTATATATGAGGCATTCATGTTGCATTTACTTAATGTTTTCTAAATTTAACTGCGGGGGTGTCGTTACAATGACTTAGGTTAAATAAACAAACAACTCCCCCAACATTTCCTTCGCTTTTTCCAACATTGCACGCTGTTTTCTAACATTTTACAGTCAGTTTATGTGAACGTCTATAGGTTGCTTTCAATTGGCATTTATTAAATTTGTTGACTTTACAGCTGCACGTTTCTATATGCCAACAACTTAGGTCATATATACTGATATATCTACCAAAGTTTACATAACTTTGCACAACTTTGCCATCACTTTGAACAACTTTGCCCGGTGGGTTAACGGCTTAAAACCCACTACGTGCCGATAGCATCTACAACTTGTTCTTGAAAATTAGAAGCAATTTGAAAACATTTCCGTAATTATAATAGTTACAAACAATCCACGATTTTCCATTATAAATGATTGCCATCACTGTAAAAAAGAATGCAGGAACGTTGCCTTATATCTTTACTATGTGTGTGATGAAACAAAAAAAAATCAACTGCTCGTTTACTCAGGGAGTCTCCCATGCAAGTACTAAACACGCCCGATCGTGCTTTAATTTAAACATTTGTCGGTCACATAACCACATAGCTGCATGGATTATTTGAAGTTAAGCCGATTTGGCGGGTATTTCATGTTTTTGGATGTTTTAAAATCGTTATCGATGGCACAAAGTACATTCTAGTATTGACCTATGACCTCTACATACTTGGAGCAACACTACGGTAATTTAACAGCAATTCTCGAAATATTTATTCACATTTTCGAACTTTTAACTATGGTACTTGTTATTATGATATCACAGGAAACAATCCCGCTTGAAGCAACCAACTTTGCAATCAATTTTCACAACTTTGAAAGCAGTTTGTTGCCGATACTTCGGTTGGCTGTAGTGATAATTTGTTTATATATGAGGCATCCATGTTGCATTTACTTAATGTTTTCTAAATTTAACTACGGGGGTGTCGTTACAATTACTTAGGTTAAATAAACAAACAACTCCCCCAACATTTCCTTCGCTTTTTCCAACATTGCACGCTGTTTTCTAACATTTTACAGTCAGTTTATGTGAACGTCTATAGGTTGCTTTCAATTGGCATTTATTAAATTTGTTGACTTTACAGCTGCACGTTTCTATATGCCAACAACTTAGGTCATATATACTGATATATCTACCAAAGTTTACATAACTTTGCACAACTTTGCCATCACTTTGAACAACTTTGCCCGGTGGGTTAACTGCTTAAAACCCACTACGTGCCGATAGCATCTACAACTTGTTCTTGAAAATTAGAAGCAATTTGAAAACATTTCCTTAATTATAATAGTTACAAACAATCCACGATTTTCCACTATAAATGATTGCCATCACTGTAAAAAAGAATGCAGGAACGTTGCCTTATATCTTTACTATGTGTGTGATGAAACAAAAAAAAATCAACTGCTCGTTTACTCAGAGAGTCTCCCATGCAAGTACTAACCACGCCCGATCGTGCTTTACTTTAAACATTTGTCGGTCACATAACCACATAGCTGCATGGATTATTTGAAGTTAAGCCGATTTGGCGGGTATTTCATGTTTTTGGATGTTTTGAAATCGTTATCGCTGGCACAAAGTACATTTTAGTATTGACCTATGACCTCTACATACTTGGAGCAACACTACGGTAATTTAACAGCAATTCTCGAAATATTTATTCACATTTTCGAACTTTTAACTATGGTACTTGTTATTATGATATCACAGGAAACAATCCCGTTTGAAACAACCAACTTTGCAATCAATTTTCACAACTTTGAAAGCAGTTTGTTGCCGATACTTCGGTTGGCTGTCGTGATAATTTGTTTATATATGAGGCATTCATGTTGCATTTACTTAATGTTTTCTAAATTTAACTGCGGGGGTGTCGTTACAATGACTTAGGTTAAATAAACAAACAACTCCCCCAACATTTCCTTCGCTTTTTCCAACATTGCACGCTGTTTTCTAACATTTTACAGTCAGTTTATGTGAACGTCTATAGGTTGCTTTCAATTGGCATTTATTAAATTTGTTGACTTAACAGCTGCACGTTTCTATATGCCAACAACTTAGGTCATATATACTGATATATCTACCAAAGTTTACATAACTTTGCACAACTTTGCCATCACTTTGAACAACTTTGCCCGGTGGGTTAACGGCTTAAAACCCACTACGTGCCGATAGCATCTACAACTTGTTCTTGAAAATTAGAAGCAATTTGAAAACATTTCCGTAATTATAATAGTTACAAACAATCCACGATTTTCCATTATAAATGATTGCCATCACTGTAAAAAAGAATGCAGGAACGTTGCCTTATATCTTTACTATGTGTGTGATGAAACAAAAAAAAATCAACTGCTCGTTTACTCAGGGAGTCTCCCATGCAAGTACTAAACACGCCCGATCGTGCTTTAATTTAAACATTTGTCGGTCACATAACCACATAGCTGCATGGATTATTTGAAGTTAAGCCGATTTGGCGGGTATTTCATGTTTTTGGATGTTTTAAAATCGTTATCGATGGCACAAAGTACATTCTAGTATTGACCTATGACCTCTACATACTTGGAGCAACACTACGGTAATTTAACAGCAATTCTCGAAATATTTATTCACATTTTCGAACTTTTAACTATGGTACTTGTTATTATGATATCACAGGAAACAATCCCGCTTGAAGCAACCAACTTTGCAATCAATTTTCACAACTTTGAAAGCAGTTTGTTGCCGATACTTCGGTTGGCTGTAGTGATAATTTGTTTATATATGAGGCATCCATGTTGCATTTACTTAATGTTTTCTAAATTTAACTACGGGGGTATCGTTACAATTACTTAGGTTAAATAAACAAACAACTCCCCCAACATTTCCTTCGCTTTTTCCAACATTGCACGCTGTTTTCTAACATTTTACAGTCAGTTTATGTGAACGTCTATAGGTTGCTTTCAATTGGCATTTATTAAATTTGTTGACTTTACAGCTGCACGTTTCTATATGCCAACAACTTAGGTCATATATACTGATATATCTACCAAAGTTTACATAACTTTGCACAACTTTGCCATCACTTTGAACAACTTTGCCCGGTGGGTTAACGGCTTAAAACCCACTACGTGCCGATAGCATCTACAACTTGTTCTTGAAAATTAGAAGCAATTTGAAAACATTTCCTTAATTATAATAGTTACAAACAATCCACGATTTTCCACTATAAATGATTGCCATCACTGTAAAAAAGAATGCAGGAACGTTGCCTTATATCTTTACTATGTGTGTGATGAAACAAAAAAAAAATCAACTGCTCGTTTACTCAGGAAGTCTCTCATGCAAGTACTAACCACGCCCGATCGTGCTTTACTTTAAACATTTGTCGGTCACATAACCACATAGCTGCATGGATTATTTGAAGTTAAGCCGATTTGGCGGGTATTTCATGTTTTTGGATGTTTTAAAATCGTTATCGCTGGCACAAAGTACATTCTAGTATTGACCTATGACCTCTACATACTTGGAGCAACACTACGGTAATTTAACAGCAATTCTCGAAATATTTATTCACATTTTCGAACTTTTAACTATGGTACTTGTTATTATGATATCACAGGAAACAATCCCGCTTGAAACAACCAACTTTGCAATCAATTTTCACAACTTTGAAAGCAGTTTGTTGCCGATACTTCGGTTGGCTGTAGTGATAATTTGTTTATATATGAGGCATCCATGTTGCATTTACTTAATGTTTTCTAAATTTAACTACGGGGGTGTCGTTACAATTACTTAGGTTAAATAAACAAACAACTCCCCCAACATTTCCTTCGCTTTTTCCAACATTGCACGCTGTTTTCTAACATTTTACAGTCAGTTTATGTGAACGTCTATAGGTTGCTTTCAATTGGCATTTATTAAATTTGTTGACTTTACAGCTGCACGTTTCTATATGCCAACAACTTAGGTCATATATACTGATATATCTACCAAAGTTTACATAACTTTGCACAACTTTGCCATCACTTTGAACAACTTTGCCCGGTGGGTTAACGGCTTAAAACCCACTACGTGCCGATAGCATCTACAACTTGTTCTTGAAAATTAGAAGCAATTTGAAAACATTTCCTTAATTATAATAGTTACAAACAATCCACGATTTTCCATTATAAATGATTGCCATCACTGTAAAAAAGAATGCAGGAACGTTGCCTTATATCTTTACTATGTGTGTGATGAAACAAAAAAAAATCAACTGCTCGTTTACTCAGGAAGTCTCTCATGCAAGTACTAACCACGCCCGATCGTGCTTTACTTTAAACATTTGTCGGTCACATAACCACATAGCTGCATGGATTATTTGAAGTTAAGCCGATTTGGCGGGTATTTCATGTTTTTGGATGTTTTAAAATCGTTATCGCTGGCACAAAGTACATTCTAGTATTGACCTATGACCTCTACATACTTGGAGCAACACTACGGTAATTTAACAGCAATTCTCGAAATATTTATTCACATTTTCGAACTTTTAACTATGGTACTTGTTATTATGATATCACAGGAAACAATCCCGCTTGAAACAACCAACTTTGCAATCAATTTTCACAACTTTGAAAGCAGTTTGTTGCCGATACTTCGGTTGGCTGTAGTGATAATTTGTTTATATATGAGGCATTCATGTTGCATTTACTTAATGTTTTCTAAATTTAACTGCGGGGGTGTCGTTACAATTACTTAGGTTAAATAAACAAACAACTCCCCCAACATTTCCTTCGCTTTTTCCAACATTGCACGCTGTTTTCTAACATTTTACAGTCAGTTTATGTGAACGTCTATAGGTTGCTTTCAATTGGCATTTATTAAATTTGTTGACTTTACAGCTGCACGTTTCTATATGCCAACAACTTAGGTCATATATACTGATATATCTACCAAAGTTTACATAACTTTGCACAACTTTGCCATCACTTTGAACAACTTTGCCCGGTGGGTTAACGGCTTAAAACCCACTACGTGCCGATAGCATCTACAACTTGTTCTTGAAAATTAGAAGCAATTTGAAAACATTTCCGTAATTATAATAGTTACAAACAATCCACGATTTTCCATTATACATGATTGCCATCACTGTAAAAAAGAATGCAGGAACGTTGCCTTATATCTTTACTATGTGTGTGATGAAACAAAAAAAAATCAACTGCTCGTTTACTCAGGGAGTCTCCCATGCAAGTACTAACCACGCCCGATCGTGCTTTAATTTAAACATTTGTCGGTCACATAACCACATAGCTGCATGGATTATTTGAAGTTAAGCCGATTTGGCGGGTATTTCATGTTTTTGGATGTTTTAAAATCGTTATCGATGGCACAAAGTACATTCTAGTATTGACCTATGACCTCTACATACTTGGAGCAACACTACGGTAATTTAACAGCAATTCTCGAAATATTTATTCACATTTTCGAACTTTTAACTATGGTACTTGTTATTATGATATCACAGGAAACAATCCCGCTTGAAACAACCAACTTTGCAATCAATTTTCACAACTTTGAAAGCAGTTTGTTGCCGATACTTCGGTTGGCTGTAGTGATAATTTGTTTATATATGAGGCATCCATGTTGCATTTACTTAATGTTTTCTAAATTTAACTGCGGGGGTGTCGTTACAATTACTTAGGTTAAATAAACAAACAACTCCCCCAACATTTCCTTCGCTTTTTCCAACATTGCACGCTGTTTTCTAACATTTTACAGTCAGTTTATGTGAACGTCTATAGGTTGCTTTCAATTGGCATTTATTAAATTTGTTGACTTTACAGCTGCACGTTTCTATATGCCAACAACTTAGGTCATATATACTGATATATCTACCAAAGTTTACATAACTTTGCACAACTTTGCCATCACTTTGAACAACTTTGCCCGGTGGGTTAACGGCTTAAAACCCACTACGTGCCGATAGCATCTACAACTTGTTCTTGAAAATTAGAAGCAATTTGAAAACATTTCCTTAATTATAATAGTTACAAACAATCCACGATTTTCCACTATAAATGATTGCCATCACTGTAAAAAAGAATGCAGGAACGTTGCCTTATATCTTTACTATGTGTGTGATGAAACAAAAAAAAAATCAACTGCTCGTTTACTCAGGAAGTCTCTCATGCAAGTACTAACCACGCCCGATCGTGCTTTACTTTAAACATTTGTCGGTCACATAACCACATAGCTGCATGGATTATTTGAAGTTAAGCCGATTTGGCGGGTATTTCATGTTTTTGGATGTTTTAAAATCGTTATCGCTGGCACAAAGTACATTCTAGTATTGACCTATGACCTCTACATACTTGGAGCAACACTACGGTAATTTAACAGCAATTCTCGAAATATTTATTCACATTTTCGAACTTTTAACTATGGTACTTGTTATTATGATATCACAGGAAACAATCCCGCTTGAAACAACCAACTTTGCAATCAATTTTCACAACTTTGAAAGCAGTTTGTTGCCGATACTTCGGTTGGCTGTAGTGATAATTTGTTTATATATGAGGCATTCATGTTGCATTTACTTAATGTTTTCTAAATTTAACTGCGGGGGTGTCGTTACAATTACTTAGGTTAAATAAACAAACAACTCCCCCAACATTTCCTTCGCTTTTTCCAACATTGCACGCTGTTTTCTAACATTTTACAGTCAGTTTATGTGAACGTCTATAGGTTGCTTTCAATTGGCATTTATTAAATTTGTTGACTTTACAGCTGCACGTTTCTATATGCCAACAACTTAGGTCATATATACTGATATATCTACCAAAGTTTACATAACTTTGCACAACTTTGCCATCACTTTGAACAACTTTGCCCGGTGGGTTAACGGCTTAAAACCCACTACGTGCCGATAGCATCTACAACTTGTTCTTGAAAATTAGAAGCAATTTGAAAACATTTCCTTAATTATAATAGTTACAAACAATCCACGATTTTCCACTATAAATGATTGCCATCACTGTAAAAAAGAATGCAGGAACGTTGCCTTATATCTTTACTATGTGTGTGATGAAACAAAAAAAAAATCAACTGCTCGTTTACTCAGGAAGTCTCCCATGCAAGTACTAACCACGCCCGATCTTGCTTTAATTTAAACATTTGTCGGTCACATAACCACATAGCTGCATGGATTATTTGAAGTTAAGCCGATTTGGCGGGTATTTCATGTTTTTGGATGTTTTAAAATCGTTATCGATGGCACAAAGTACATTCTAGTATTGACCTATGACCTCTACATACTTGGAGCAACACTACGGTAATTTAACAGCAATTCTCGAAATATTTATTCACATTTTCGAACTTTTAACTATGGTACTTGTTATTATGATATCACAGGAAACAATCCCGCTTGAAACAACCAACTTTGCAATCAATTTTCACAACTTTGAAAGCAGTTTGTTGCCGATACTTCGGTTGGCTGTAGTGATAATTTGTTTATATATGAGGCATTCATGTTGCATTTACTTAATGTTTTCTAAATTTAACTGCGGGGGTGTCGTTACAATTACTTAGGTTAAATAAACAAACAACTCCCCCAACATTTCCTTCGCTTTTTCCAACATTGCACGCTGTTTTCTAACATTTTACAGTCAGTTTATGTGAACGTCTATATGTTGCTTTCAATTGGCATTTATTAAATTTGTTGACTTTACAGCTGCACGTTTCTATATGCCAACAACTTAGGTCATATATACTGATATATCTACCAAAGTTTACATAACTTTGCACAACTTTGCCATCACTTTGAACAACTTTGCCCGGTGGGTTAACGGCTTAAAACCCACTACGTGCCGATAGCATCTACAACTTGTTCTTGAAAATTAGAAGCAATTTGAAAACATTTCCTTAATTATAATAGTTACAAACAATCCACGATTTTCCACTATAAATGATTGCCATCACTGTAAAAAAGAATGCAGGAACGTTGCCTTATATCTTTACTATGTGTGTGATGAAACAAAAAAAAATCAACTGCTCGTTTACTCAGGAAATCTCCCATGCAAGTACTAACCACGCCCGATCGTGCTTTAATTTAAACATTTGTCGGTCACATAACCACATAGCTGCATGGATTATTTGAAGTTAAGCCGATTTGGCGGGTATTTCATGTTTTTGGATGTTTTAAAATCGTTATCGATGGCACAAAGTACATTCTAGTATTGACCTATGACCTCTACATACTTGGAGCAACACTACGGTAATTTAACAGCAATTCTCGAAATATTTATTCACATTTTCGAACTTTTAACTATGGTACTTGTTATTATGATATCACAGGAAACAATCCCGCTTGAAACAACCAACTTTGCAATCAATTTCACAACTTTGAAAGCAGTTTGTTGCCGATACTTCGGTTGGCTGTAGTGATAATTTGTTTATATATGAGGCATCCATGTTGCATTTACTTAATGTTTTCTAAATTTAACTGTGGGGGTGTCGTTACAATGACTTAGGTTAAATAAACAAACAACTCCCCCAACATTTCCTTCGCTTTTTCCAACATTGCACGCTGTTTTCTAACATTTTACAGTCAGTTTATGTGAACGTCTATAGGTTGCTTTCAATTGGCATTGATTAAATTTGTTGACTTTACAGCTGCACGTTTCTATATGCCAACAACTTAGGTCATATATACTGATATATCTACCAAAGTTTACATAACTTTGCACAACTTTGCCATCACTTTGAACAACTTTGCCCGGTGGGTTAACGGCTTAAAACCCACTACGTGCCGATAGCATCTACAACATGTTCTTGAAAATTAGAAGCAATTTGAAAACATTTCCTTAATTATAATAGTTACAAACAATCCACGATTTTCCACTATAAATGATTGCCATCACTGTAAAAAAGAATGCAGGAACGTTGCCTTATATCTTTACTATGTGTGTGATGAAACAAAACAAAAATCAACTGCTCGTTTACTCAGGAAGTCTCCCATGCAAGTACTAACCACGCCCGATCGTGCTTTAATTTAAACATTTGTCGGTCACATAACCACATAGCTGCATGGATTATTTGAAGTTAAGCCGATTTGGCGGGTATTTCATGTTTTTGGATGTTTTAAAATCGTTATCGCTGGCACAAAGTACATTCTAGTATTGACCTATGACCTCTACATACTTGGAGCAACACTACGGTAATTTAACAGCAATTCTCGAAATATTTATTCACATTTTCGAACTTTTAACTATGGTACTTGTTATTATGATATCTCAGGAAACAATCCCGCTTGAAACAACCAACTTTGCAATCAATTTTCACAACTTTGAAAGCAGTTTGTTGCCGATACTTCGGTTGGCTGTTGTGATAATTTGTTTATATATGAGGCATTCATGTTGCATTTACTTAATGTTTTCTAAATTTAACTGCGGGGGTGTCGTTACAATTACTTAGGTTAAATAAACAAACAACTCCGCCAACATTTCCTTCGCTTTTTCCAACATTGCACGCTGTTTTCTAACATTTTACAGTCAGTTTATGTGAACGTCTATAGGTTGCTTTCAATTGGCATTTATTAAATTTGTTGACTTTACAGCTGCACGTTTCTATATGCCAACAACTTAGGTCATATATACTGATATATCTACCAAAGTTTACATAACTTTGCACAACTTTGCCATCACTTTGAACAACTTTGCCCGGTGGGTTAACGGCTTAAAACCCACTACGTGCCGATAGCATCTACAACTTGTTCTTGAAAATTAGAAGCAATTTGAAAACATTTCCTTAATTATAATAGTTACAAACAATCCACGATTTTCCACTATAAATGATTGCCATCACTGTAAAAAAGAATGCAGGAACGTTGCCTTATATCTTTACTATGTGTGTGATGAAACAAAAAAAAATCAACTGCTCGTTTACTCAGGAAGTCTCCCATGCAAGTACTAACCACGCCCGATCGTGCTTTAATTTAAACATTTGTCGGTCACATAACCACATAGCTGCATGGATTATTTGAAGTTAAGCCGATTTGGCGGGTATTTCATGTTTTTGGATGTTTTAAAATCGTTATCGATGGCACAAAGTACATTCTAGTATTGACCTATGACCTCTACATACTTGGAGCAACACTACGGTAATTTAACAGCAATTCTCGAAATATTTATTCACATTTTCGAACTTTTAACTATGGTACTTGTTATTATGATATCACAGGAAACAATCCCGCTTGAAACAACCAACTTTGCAATCAATTTTCACAACTTTGAAAGCAGTTTGTTGCCGATACTTCGGTTGGCTGTAGTGATAATTTGTTTATATATGAGGCATTCATGTTGCATTTACTTAATGTTTTCTAAATTTAACTGCGGGGGTGTCGTTACAATTACTTAGGTTAAATAAACAAACAACTCCCCCAACATTTCCTTCGCTTTTTCCAACATTGCACGCTGTTTTCTAACATTTTACAGTCAGTTTATGTGAACGTCTATAGGTTGCTTTCAATTGGCATTTATTAAATTTGTTGACTTTACAGCTGCACGTTTCTATATGCCAACAACTTAGGTCATATATACTGATATATCTACCAAAGTTTACATAACTTTGCACAACTTTGCCATCACTTTGAACAACTTTGCCCGGTGGGTTAACGGCTTAAAACCCACTACGTGCCGATAGCATCTACAACTTGTTCTTGAAAATTAGAAGCAATTTGAAAACATTTCCTTAATTATAATAGTTACAAACAATCCACGATTTTCCACTATAAATGATTGCCATCACTGTAAAAAAGAATGCAGGAACGTTGCCTTATATCTTTACTATGTGTGTGATGAAACAAAAAAAAACCAACTGCTCGTTTACTCAGGAAGTCTCGCATGCAAGTACTAACCACGCCCGATCGTGCTTTAATTTAAACATTTGTCGGTCACATAACCACATAGCTGCATGGATTATTTGAAGTTAAGCCGATTTGGCGGGTATTTCATGTTTTTGGATGTTTTGAAATCGTTATCGCTGGCACAAAGTACATTTTAGTATTGACCTATGACCTCTACATACTTGGAGCAACACTACGGTAATTTAACAGCAATTCTCGAAATATTTATTCACATTTTCGAACTTTTAACTATGGTACTTGTTATTATGATATCACAGGAAACAATCCCGCTTGAAACAACCAACTTTGCAATCAATTTTCACAACTTTGAAAGCAGTTTGTTGCCGATACTTCGATTGGCTGTCGTGATAATTTGTTTATATATGAGGCATTCATGTTGCATTTACTTAATGTTTTCTAAATTTAACTGCGGGGGTGTCGTTACAATGACTTAGGTTAAATAAACAAACAACTCCGCCAACATTTCCTTCGCTTTTTCCAACATTGCACGCTGTTTTCTAACATTTTAAAGTCAGTTTATGTGAACGTCTATAGGTTGCTTTCAATTGGCATTTATTAAATTCGTTGACTTTACAGCTGCACGTTCTATATGCCAACAACTTAGGTCATATATACTGATATATCTACCAAAGTTTACATAACTTTGCACAACTTTGCCGTCACTTTGAACAACTTTGCCCGGCGGGTTAACGGCTTAAAACCCACTACGTGCCGATAGCATGTACAACTTGTTCTTGAAAATTAGAAGCAATTTGAAAACTTTTCCTTAATTGTTATAATTACAAAAAATCCACGATTTTCCACTATAAATGATTGCCATCACTGTAAAAAAGAATGCAGGAACGTTGCCTTATATCTTTACTATGTGTGTGATGAAACAAAAAAAAAATTAACTGCTCGTTTACTCAGGGAGTCTCCCATGCAAGTACTAACCACGCCCGATCGTGCTTTACTTTAAACATTTGTCGGTCACATAACCACATAGCTGCATGGATTATTTGAAGTTAAGCCGATTTGGCGGGTATTTCATGTTTTTGGATGTTTTGAAATCGTTATCGCTGGCACAAAGTACATTTTAGTATTGACCTATGACCTCTACATACTTGGAGCAACACTACGGTAATTTAACAGCAATTCTCGAAATATTTATTCACATTTTCGAACTTTTAACTATGGTACTTGTTATTATGATATCACAGGAAACAATCCCGCTTGAAACAACCAACTTTGCAATCAATTTTCACAACTTTGAAAGCAGTTTGTTGCCGATACTTCGGTTGGCTGTAGTGATAATTTGTTTATATATGAGGCATTCATGTTGCATTTACTTAATGTTTTCTAAATTTAACTGCGGGGGTGTCGTTACAATGACTTAGGTTAAATAAACAAACAACTCCGCCAACATTTCCTTCGCTTTTTCCAACATTGCACGCTGTTTTCTAACATTTTAAAGTCAGTTTATGTGAACGTCTATAGGTTGCTTTCAATTGGCATTCATTAAATTTGTTGACTTTACAGCTGCACGTTTCTATATGCCAACAACTTAGGTCATATATACTGATATATCTACCAAAGTTTACTTAACTTTGCACAACTTTGCCGTCACTTTGAACAACTTTGCCCGGCGGGTTAACGGCTTAAAACCCACTACGTGCCGATAGCATGTACAACTTGTTCTTGAAAATTAGAAGCAATTTGAAAACTTTTCCTTAATTGTTATAATTACAAAAAATCCACGATTTTCCACTATAAATGATTGCCATCACTGTAAAAAAGAATGCAGGAACGTTGCCTTATATCTTTACTATGTGTGTGATGAAACAAAAAAAAAATTAACTGCTCGTTTACTCAGGGAGTCTCCCATGCAAGTACTAACCACGCCCGATCGTGCTTTACTTTAAACATTTGTCGGTCACATAACCACATAGCTGCATGGATTATTTGAAGTTAAGCCGATTTGGCGGGTATTTCATGTTTTTGGATGTTTTGAAATCGTTATCGCTGGCACAAAGTACATTTTAGTATTGACCTATGACCTCTACATACTTGGAGCAACACTACGGTAATTTAACAGCAATTCTCGAAATATTTATTCACATTTTCGAACTTTTAACTATGGTACTTGTTATTATGATATCACAGGAAACAATCCCGCTTGAAACAACCAACTTTGCAATCAATTTTCACAACTTTGAAAGCAGTTTGTTGCCGATACTTCGGTTGGCTGTTGTGATAATTTGTTTATATATGAGGCATTCCTGTTGCATTTACTTAATGTTTTCTAAATTTAACTGTGGGGTGTCGTTACAATGACTTAGGTTAAATAAACAAACAACTCCGCCAACATTTCCTTCGCTTTTTCCAACATTGCACGCTGTTTTCTAACATTTTACAGTCAGTTTATGTGAACGTGTATAGGTTGCTTTCAATTGACATTTATTAAATTTGTTGACTTTACAGCTGCACGTTTCTATATGCCAACAACTTAGGTCATATATACTGATATATCTACCAAAGTTTACATAACTTTGCACAACTTTGCCATCACTTTGAACAACTTTGCCCGGTGTGTTAACGGCTTAAAACCCACTACGTGCCGATAGCATGTACAACTTGTTCTTGAAAATTAGAAGCAATTTAAAAACTTTTCCTTAATTGTAATAATTACAAAAAATCCACGATTTTCCACTATAAATGATTGCCATCACTGTAAAAAAAGAATGCAGGAACGTTGCCTTATATCTTTACTATGTGTGTGATGAAACAAAAAAAAATTCAACTGCTCGTTTACTCATGGAGTCTCCCATGCAAGTACTAACCACGCCCGATCGTGCTTTACTTTAAACATTTGTCGGTCACATAACCACATAGCTGCATGGATTATTTGAAGTTAAGCCGATTTGGCGGGTATTTCATGTTTTTGGATGTTTTAAAATCGTTATCGCTGGCACAAAGTACATTCTAGTATTGACCTATGACCTCTACATACTTGGAGCAACACTACGGTAATTTAACAGCAATTCTCGAAATATTTATTCACATTTTCGAACTTTTAACTATGGTACTTGTTATTATGATATCTCGGGTATCAATCCCGCTTGAAACAACCAACTTTGCAATCAATTTTCACAAATTTGAAAGCAGTTTGTTGCCGATACTTCCGTTGGCTGTTGTGATAATTTGTTTATATATGAGGTATTCCTGTTGCATTTACTTAATGTTTTCTAAATTTAACTGCGGGGTGTCGTTACAATGACTTAGGTTAAATAAACAAACAACTCCGCCAACATTTCCTTCGCTTTTTCCAACATTGCACGCTGTTTTCTAACATTTTACAGTCAGTTTATGTGAACGTGTATAGGTTGCTTTCAATTGACATTTATTAAATTTGTTGACTTTACAGCTGCACGTTTCTACATGCCAACAACTTAGGTCATATATACTGATATATCTACCAAAGTTTACATAACTTTGCACAACTTTGCCATCACTTTGAACAACTTTGCCCGGTGTGTTAACGGCTTAAAACCCACTACGTGCCGATAGCATCTACAATTTGTTCTTGAAAATTAGAAGCAATTTGAAAACTATTCCTTAATTATAATATTTACAAACAATCCACGATTTTCCACTATAAATGATTGCCATCACTGTAAAAAAGAATGCAGGAACGTTGCCTTATATCTTTACTATGTGTGTGATGAAACAAAAAAAACCAACTGCTCGTTTACTCAGGGAGCCTCCCATGCAAGTACTAACCACGCCCGATCGTGCTTTACTTTAAACATTTGTCGGTCACATAACCACATAGCTGCATGGATTACTTACAGTTAAGCCGATTTGGCGGGTATTTCATGTTTTTGGATGTTTTAAAATCGTTATCGCTGGCACAAAGTACATTCTAGTATTGACCTATGACCTCTACATACTTGGAGCAACACTACGGTAATTTAACAGCAATTCTCGAAATATTTATTCACATTTTCGAACTTTTAACTATGGTACTTGTTATTATGATATCTCGGGTATCAATCCCGCTTGAAACAACCAACTTTGCAATCTATTTTCACAACTTTGAAAGCAGTTTGTTGCCGATACTTCCGTTGGCTGTTGTGATAATTTGTTTATATATGAGGCATTCCTGTTGCATTTACTTAATGTTTTCTAAATTTAACTGCGGGGTGTCGTTACAATGACTTAGGTTAAATAAACAAACAACTCCGCCAACATTTCCTTCGCTTTTTCCAACATTGCACGCTGTTTTCTAACATTTTACAGTCAGTTTATGTGAACGTGTATAGGTTGCTTTCAATTGACATTTATTAAATTTGTTGACTTTACAGCTGCACGTTTCTACATGCCAACAACTTAGGTCATATATACTGATATATCTACGAAAGTTTACATAACTTTGCACAACTTTGCCATCACTTTGAACAACTTTGCCCGGTGTGTTAACGGCTTAAAACCCACTACGTGCCGATAGCATCTACAATTTGTTCTTGAAAATTAGAAGCAATTTGAAAACTTTTCCTTAATTATAATAGTTACAAACAATCCACGATTTTCCACTATAAATGATTGCCATCACTGTAAAAAAGAATGCAGGAACGTTGCCTTATATCTTTACTATGTGTGTGATGAAACAAAAAAAACCAACTGCTCGTTTACTCAGGGAGCCTCCCATGCAAGTACTAACCACGCCCGATCGTGCTTTACTTTAAACATTTGTCGGTCACATAACCACATAGCTGCATGGATTACTTACAGTTAAGCCGATTTGGCGGGTATTTCATGTTTTTGGATGTTTTAAAATCGTTATCGCTGGCACAAAGTACATTCTAGTATTGATCTATGACCTCTATATACTTGGAGCAACACTACGGTAATTTAACAGCAATTCTCGAAATATTTATTCACATTTTCGAACTTTTAACTATGGTACTTGTTATTATGATATCTCGGGTATCAATCCCGCTTGAAACAACCAACTTTGCAATCAATTTTCACAACTTTGAAAGCAGTTTGTTGCCGATACTTCCGTTGGCTGTTGTGATAATTTGTTTATATATGAGGTATTCCTGTTGCATTTACTTAATGTTTTCTAAATTTAACTGCGGGGTGTCGTTACAATGACTTAGGTTAAATAAACAAACAACTCCGCCAACATTTCCTTCGCTTTTTTTTCAACATTGCACGCTGTTTTCTAACATTTTACAGTCAGTTTATGTGAACGTGTATAGGTTGCTTTCAATTGACATTTATTAAATTTGTTGACTTTACAGCTGCACGTTTCTACATGCCAACAACTTAGGTCATATATACTGATATATCTACCAAAGTTTACATAACTTTGCACAACTTTGCCATTACTTTGAACAACTTTGCCCGGTGTGTTAACGGCTTAAAACCCACTACGTGCCGATAGCATCTACAATTTGTTCTTGAAAATTAGAAGCAATTTGAAAACTTTTCCTTAATTATAATAGTTACAAACAATCCACGATTTTCCACTATAAATGATTGCCATCACTGTAAAAAAGAATGCAGGAACGTTGCCTTATATCTTTACTATGTGTGTGATGAAACAAAAAAAAACCAACTGCTCGTTTGCTCAGGGAGTCTCCCATGCAAGTACTAACCACGCCCGATCGTGCTTTACTTTAAACATTTGTCGGTCACATTACCACATAGCTGCATGGATTACTTACAGTTAAGCCGATTTTGCGGGTATTTCATGTTTTTGGATGTTTTAAAATCGTTATCGCTGGCACAAAGTACATTCTAGTATTGACCTATGACCTCTACATACTTGGAGCAACACTACGGTAATTTAACAGCAATTCTCGAAATATTTATTCACATTCTCGAACTTTTAACTATGGTACTTGTTATTATGATATCTCGGGTATCAATCCCGCTTGAAACAACCAACTTTGCAATCAATTTTCACAACTTTGAAAGCAGTTTGTTGCTGATAATTCCGTTGGCTGTCGTGATAATTTGTTTATATATGAGGCATTCATGTTGCATTTACTTAATGTTTTCTAAATTTAACTGCGGGGGTGTCGTTACAATGACTTAGGTTAAATAAACAAACAACTCCGCCAACATTTCCTTCGCTTTTTCCAACATTGCACGCTGTTTTCTAACATTTTAAAGTCAGTTTATGTGAACGTCTATAGGTTGCATTCAATTGGCATTTATTAAATTCGTTGACTTTACAGCTGCACGTTCTATATGCCAACAACTTAGGTCATATATACTGATATATCTACCAAAGTTTACATAACTTTGCACAACTTTGCCATCACTTTGAACAACTTTGCCCGGTGTGTTAACGGCTTAAAACCCACTACGTGCCGATAGCATGTACAACTTGTTCTTGAAAATTAGAAGCAATTTGAAAACTTTTCCTTAATTGTAATAATTACAAAAAATCCACGATTTTCCACTATAAATGATTGCCATCACTGTAAAAAAGAATGCAGGAACGTTGCCTTATATCTTTACTATGTGTGTGATGAAACAAAAAAAAATTCAACTGCTCGTTTACTCATGGAGTCTCCCATGCAAGTACTAACCACGCCCAATCGTGCTTTACTTTAAACATTTGTCGGTCACATAACCACATAGCTGCATGGATTATTTGAAGTTAAGCCGATTTGGCGGGTATTTCATGTTTTTGGATGTTTTAAAACCGTTATCGCTGGCACAAAGTACATTCTAGTATTGACCTATGACCTCTACATACTTGGAGCAACACTACGGTAATTTAACAGCAATTCTCGAAATATTTATTCACATTTTCGAACTTTTAACTATGGTACTTGTTATTATGATATCTCGGGTATCAATCCCGCTTGAAACAACCAACTTTGCACTCTATTTTCACAACTTTGAAAGCAGTTTGTTGCCGATACTTCCGTTGGCTGTTGTGATAATTTGTTTATATATGAGGCATTCCTGTTGCATTTACTTAATGTTTTCTAAATTTAACTGCGGGGTGTCGTTACAATGACTTAGGTTAAATAAACAAACAACTCCGCCAACATTTCCTTCGCTTTTTCCAACATTGCACGCTGTTTTCTAACATTTTACAGTCAGTTTATGTGAACGTGTATAGGTTGCTTTCAATTGACATTTATTAAATTTGTTGACTTTACAGCTGCACGTTTCTACATGCCAACAACTTAGGTCATATATACTGATATATCTACGAAAGTTTACATAACTTTGCACAACTTTGCCATCACTTTGAACAACTTTGCCCGGTGTGTTAACGGCTTAAAACCCACTACGTGCCGATAGCATCTACAATTTGTTCTTGAAAATTAGAAGCAATTTGAAAACTTTTCCTTAATTATAATAGTTACAAACAATCCACGATTTTCCACTATAAATGATTGCCATCACTGTAAAAAAGAATGCAGGAACGTTGCCTTATATCTTTACTATGTGTGTGATGAAACAAAAAAAAAACCAACTGCTCGTTTACTCAGGGAGTCTCCCATGCAAGTACTAACCACGCCCGATCGTGCTTTACTTTAAACATTTGTCGGTCACATAACCACATAGCTGCATGGATTACTTACAGTTAAGCCGATTTGGCGGGTATTTCATGTTTTTGGATGTTTTAAAATCGTTATCGCTGGCACAAAGTACATTCTAGTATTGATCTATGACCTCTATATACTTGGAGCAACACTACGGTAATTTAACAGCAATTCTCGAAATATTTATTCACATTTTCGAACTTTTAACTATGGTACTTGTTATTATGATATCTCGGGTATCAATCCCGCTTGAAACAACCAACTTTGCAATCAATTTTCACAACTTTGAAAGCAGTTTGTTGCCGATACTTCCGTTGGCTGTTGTGATAATTTGTTTATATATGAGGTATTCCTGTTGCATTTACTTAATGTTTTCTAAATTTAACTGCGGGGTGTCGTTACAATGACTTAGGTTAAATAAACAAACAACTCCGCCAACATTTCCTTCGCTTTTTCCAACATTGCACGCTGTTTTCTAACATTTTACAGTCAGTTTATGTGAACGTGTATAGGTTGCTTTCAATTGACATTTATTAAATTTGTTGACTTTACAGCTGCACGTTTCTACATGCCAACAACTTAGGTCATATATACTGATATATCTACCAAAGTTTACATAACTTTGCACAACTTTGCCATCACTTTGAACAACTTTGCCCGGTGTGTTAACGGCTTAAAACCCACTACGTGCCGATAGCATCTACAATTTGTTCTTGAAAATTAGAAGCAATTTGAAAACTTTTCCTTAATTATAATAGTTACAAACAATCCACGATTTTCCACTATAAATGATTGCCATCACTGTAAAAAAGAATGCAGGAACGTTGCCTTATATCTTTACTATGTGTGTGATGAAACAAAAAAAACCAACTGCTCGTTTGCTCAGGGAGTCTCCCATGCAAGTACTAACCACGCCCGATCGTGCTTTACTTTAAACATTTGTCGGTCACATTACCACATAGCTGCATGGATTACTTACAGTTAAGCCGATTTTGCGGGTATTTCATGTTTTTGGATGTTTTAAAACCGTTATCGCTGGCACAAAGTACATTCTAGTATTGACCTATGACCTCTACATACTTGGAGCAACACTACGGTAATTTAACAGCAATTCTCGAAATATTTATTCACATTTTCGAACTTTTAACTATGGTACTTGTTATTATGATATCTCGGGTATCAATCCCGCTTGAAACAACCAACTTTGCAATCAATTTTCACAACTTTGAAAGCAGTTTGTTGCCGATACTTCGGTTGGCTGTTGTGATAATTTGTTTATATATGAGGCATTCCTGTTGCATTTACTTAATGTTTTCTAAATTTAACTGCGGGGTGTCGTTACAATGACTTAGGTTAAATAAACAAACAACTCCGCCAACATTTCCTTCGCTTTTTCCAACATTGCACGCTGTTTTCTAACATTTTACAGTCAGTTTATGTGAACGTGTATAGGTTGCTTTCAATTGACATTTATTAAATTTGTTGACTTTACAGCTGCACGTTTCTACATGCCAACAACTTAGGTCATATATACTGATATATCTACCAAAGTTTACATAACTTTGCACAACTTTGCCATCACTTTGAACAACTTTGCCCGGTGTGTTAACGGCTTAAAACCCACTACGTGCCGATAGCATCTACAATTTGTTCTTGAAAATTAGAAGCAATTTGAAAACTTTTCCTTAATTATAATAGTTACAAACAATCCACGATTTTCCACTATAAATGATTGCCATCACTGTAAAAAAGAATGCAGGAACGTTGCCTTATATCTTTACTATGTGTGTGATGAAACAAAAAAAAACCAACTGCTCGTTTACTCAGGGAGTCTCCCATGCAAGTACTAACCACGCCCGATCGTGCTTTACTTTAAACATTTGTCGGTCACATAACCACATAGCTGCTTGGATTACTTACAGTTAAGCCGATTTGGCGGGTATTTCATGTTTTTGGATGTTTTAAAATCGTTATCGCTGGCACAAAGTACATTCTAGTATTGATCTATGACCTCTATACACTTGGAGCAACACTACGGTAATTTAACAACAATTCTCGAAATATTTATTCACATTTTCGAACTTTTAACTATGGTATTTGTTATTATGATATCACAGGAAACAATCCCGCTTGAAACAACCAACTTTGCAATCAATTTTCACAACTTTGAAAGCAGTTTGTTGCCGATACTTCGGTTGGCTGTAGTGATAATTTGTTTATATTTGAGGCATTCATTTTGCATTTACTTAATGTTTTCTAAATTTAACTGCGGGTGTGTCGTTACAATGACTTAGGTTAAATAAACAAACAACTCCCCCAACATTTCCTTCGCTTTTTCAAACATTGCACGCTGTTTTCTAACATTTTACAGTCAGTTTATGTGAACGTCTATAGGTTGCTTTCCATTGGCATTTATTAAATTTGTTGACTTTACAGCTGCACGTTTCTATATGCCAACAACTTAGGTCATATATACTGATATATCTACCAAAGTTTACATAACTTTGCACAACTTTGCCATCACTTTGAACAACTTTGCCCGGTGTGTTAACGGCTTAAAACCCACTACGTGCCGATAGCATCTACAACTTGTTCTTGAAAATTAGAAGCAATTTGAAAACTTTTCCTTAATTATAATAGTTACAAACAATCCACGATTTTCCACTATAAATGGTTGCCATCACTGTAAAAAAGAATGCAGGAACGTTGCCTTATATCTTTACTATGTGTGTGATGAAACAAAAAAAAAATTCAACTGCTCGTTTACTCATGGAATCTCTCATGCAGGTACTAACCACGCCCGATCGTGCTTTACTTTAAACATTTGTCGGTTACATAACCACATAGCTGCATGGATTATTTGAAGTTAAGCCGATTTGGCGGGTATTTCATGTTTTTGGATATTTTAAAATCGTTATCGCTGGCACAAAGTACATTCTAGTATTGACCTATGACCTCTACATACTTGGAGCAACACTACGGTAATTTAACAACAATTCTCGAAATATTTATTCACATTTTCGAACTTTTAACTATGGTATTTGTTATTATGATATCACAGGAAACAATCCCGCTTGAAACAACCAACTTTGCAATCAATTTTCACAACTTTGAAAGCAGTTTGTTGCCGATACTTCGGTTGGCTGTAGTGATAATTTGTTTATATTTGAGGCATTCATGTTGCATTTACTTAATGTTTTCTAAATTTAACTGCGGGTGTGTCGTTACAATGACTTAGGTTAAATAAACAAACAACTCCCCCAACATTTCCTTCGCTTTTTCAAACATTGCACGCTGTTTTCTAACATTTTACAGTCAGTTTATGTGAACGTCTATAGGTTGCTTTCCATTGGCATTTATTAAATTTGTTGACTTTACAGCTGCACGTTTCTATATGCCAACAACTTAGGTCATATATACTGATATATCTACCAAAGTTTACATAACTTTGCACAACTTTGCCATCACTTTGAACAACTTTGCCCGGTGTGTTAACGGCTTAAAACCCACTACGTGCCGATAGCATCTACAACTTGTTCTTGAAAATTAGAAGCAATTTGAAAACTTTTCCTTAATTATAATAGTTACAAACAATCCACGATTTTCCACTATAAATGGTTGCCATCACTGTAAAAAAGAATGCAGGAACGTTGCCTTATATCTTTACTATGTGTGTGATGAAACAAAAAAAAATTCAACTGCTCGTTTACTCATGGAGTCTCCCATGCAAGTACTAACCACGCCCGATCGTGCTTTACTTTAAACATTTGTCGGTCACATAACCACATAGCTGCATGCATTATTTGAAGTTAAGCCGATTTGGCGGGTATTTCATGTTTTTGGATGTTTTAAAATCGTTATCGCTGGCACAAAGTACATTCTAGTATTGACCTATGACCTCTACATACTTGGAGCAACACTACGGTAATTTAACAGCAATTCTCGAAATATTTATTCACATTTTCGAACTTTTAACTATGGTACTTGTTATTATGATATCACAGGAAACAATCCCGCTTGAAACAACCAACTTTGCAATCAATTTTCACAACTTTGAAAGCAGTTTGTTGCCGATACTTCGGTTGGCTGTCGTGATAATTTGTTTATATATGAGGCATTCATGTTGCATTTACTTAATGTTTTCTAAATTTAACTGCGGGGGTGTCGTTACAATGACTTAGGTTAAATAAACAAACAACTCCGCCAACATTTCCTTTGGCTTTTCCAACATTGCACGCTGTTTTCTAACATTTTACAGTCAGTTTATGTGAACGTCTATAGGTTGCTTTCAATTGGCATTCATTAAATTTGTTGACTTTACAGCTGCACGTTTCTATATGCCAACAACTTAGGTCATATATACTGATATATCTACCAAAGTTTACATAACTTTGCACAACTTTGCCATCACTTTGAACAACTTTGCCCGGTGTGTTAACGGCTTAAAACCCACTACGTGCCGATAGCATGTACAACTTGTTCTTGAAAATTAGAAGCAATTTGAAAACTTTTCCTTAATTGTAATAATTACAAAAAATCCACGATTTTCCACTATAAATGATTGCCATCACTGTAAAAAAGAATGCAGGAACGTTGCCTTATATCTTTACTATGTGTGTGATGAAACAAAAAAAAAATTCAACTGCTCGTTTACTCATGGAGTCTCTCATGCAAGTACTAACCACGCCCGATCGTGCTTTACTTTAAACATTTGTCGGTTACATAACCACATAGCTGCATGGATTATTTGAAGTTAAGCCGATTTGGCGGGTATTTCATGTTTTTGGATATTTTAAAATCGTTATCGCTGGCACAAAGTACATTCTAGTATTGACCTATGACCTCTACATACTTGGAGCAACACTACGGTAATTTAACAGCAATTCTCGAAATATTTATTCACATTTTCGAACTTTTAACTATGGTATTTGTTATTATGATATCACAGGAAACAATCCCGCTTGAAACAACCAACTTTGCAATCAATTTTCACAACTTTGAAAGCAGTTTGTTGCCGATAGTTCGGTTGGCTGTAGTGATAATTTGTTTATATTTGAGGCATTCATGTTGCATTTACTTAATGTTTTCTAAATTTAACTGCGGGTGTGTCGTTACAATGACTTAGGTTAAATAAACAAACAACTCCGCCAACATTTCCTTTGCCTTTTCCAACATTGCACGCTGTTTTCTAACATTTTACAGTCAGTTTATGTGAACGTCTATAGGTTGCTTTCAATTGGCATTCATTAAATTTGTTGACTTTACAGCTGCACGTTTCTATATGCCAACAACTTAGGTCATATATACTGATATATCTACCAAAGTTTACATAACTTTGCACAACTTTGCCATCACTTTGAACAACTTTGCCCGGTGTGTTAACGGCTTAAAACCCACTACGTGCCGATAGCATGTACAACTTGTTCTTGAAAATTAGAAGCAATTTGAAAACTTTTCCTTAATTGTAATAATTACAAAAAATCCACGATTTTCCACTATAAATGATTGCCATCACTGTAAAAAAGAATGCAGGAACGTTGCCTTATATCTTTACTATGTGTGTGATGAAACAAAAAAAAAATTCAACTGCTCGTTTACTCATGGAGTCTCTCATGCAAGTACTAACCACGCCCGATCGTGCTTTACTTTAAACATTTGTCGGTTACATAACCACATAGCTGCATGGATTATTTGAAGTTAAGCCGATTTGGCGGGTATTTCATGTTTTTGGATATTTTAAAATCGTTATCGCTGGCACAAAGTACATTCTAGTATTGACCTATGACCTCTACATACTTGGAGCAACACTACGGTAATTTAACAGCAATTCTCGAAATATTTATTCACATTTTCGAACTTTTAACTATGGTATTTGTTATTATGATATCACAGGAAACAATCCCGCTTGAAACAACCAACTTTGCAATCAATTTTCACAACTTTGAAAGCAGTTTGTTGCCGATAGTTCGGTTGGCTGTAGTGATAATTTGTTTATATTTGAGGCATTCATGTTGCATTTACTTAATGTTTTCTAAATTTAACTGCGGGTGTGTCGTTACAATGACTTAGGTTAAATAAACAAACAACTCCGTCAACATTTCCTTTGCCTTTTCCAACATTGCACGCTGTTTTCTAACATTTTACAGTCAGTTTATGTGAACGTCTATAGGTTGCTTTCAATTGGCATTCATTAAATTTGTTGACTTTACAGCTGCACGTTTCTATATGCCAACAACTTAGGTCATATATACTGATATATCTACCAAAGTTTACATAACTTTGCACAACTTTGCCATCACTTTGAACAACTTTGCCCGGTGTGTTAACGGCTTAAAACCCACTACGTGCCGATAGCATGTACAACTTGTTCTTGAAAATTAGAAGCAATTTGAAAACTTTTCTTTAGATGTAATAATTACAAAAAATCCACGATTTTCCAATATAAATGATTGCCATCACTGTAAAAAAGAATGCAGGAACGTTGCCTTATATCTTTACTATGTGTGTGATGAAACAAAAAAAAAAATTCAACTGCTCGTTTACTCATGGAGTCTCCCATGCAAGTACTAACCACGCCCGATCGTGCTTTACTTTAAACATTTGTCGGTCACATAACCACATAGCTGCATGGATTATTTGAAGTTAAGCCGATTTGGCGGGTATTTCATGTTTTTGGATGTTTTAAAATCGTTATCGCTGGCACAAAGTACATTCTAGTATTGACCTATGACCTCTACATACTTGGAGCAACACTACGGTAATTTAACAGCAATTCTCGAAATATTTATTCACATTTTCGAACTTTTAACTATGGTACTTGTTATTATGATATCACAGGAAACAATCCCGCTTGAAACAACCAACTTTGCAATCAATTTTCACAACTTTGAAAGCAGTTTGTTGCCGATACTTCGGTTGGCTGTAGTGATAATTTGTTTATATTTGAGGCATTCATGTTGCATTTACTTAATGTTTTCTAAATTTAACTGCGGGTGTGTCGTTACAATGACTTAGGTTAAATAAACAAACAACTCCCCCAACATTTCCTTCGCTTTTTCAAACATTGCACGATGTTTTCTAACATTTTACAGTCAGTTTGTGTGAACGTCTATAGGTTGCTTTCCATTGGCATTTATTAAATTTGTTGACTTTACAGCTGCACGTTTCTATATGCCAACAACTTAGGTCATATATACTGATATATCTACCAAAGTTTACATAACTTTGCACAACTTTGCCATCACTTTGAACAACTTTGCCCGGTGTGTTAACGGCTTAAAACCCACTACGTGCCGATAGCATGTACAACTTGTTCTTGAAAATTAGAAGCAATTTGAAAACTTTTCCTTAGATGTAATAATTACAAAAAATCCACGATTTTCCAATATAAATGATTGCCATCACTGTAAAAAAGAATGCAGGAACGTTGCCTTATATCTTTACTATGTGTGTGATGAAACAAAAAAAAAATTCAACTGCTCGTTTACTCATGGAGTCTCCCATGCAAGTACTAACCATGCCCGATCGTGCTTTACTTTAAACATTTGTCGGTCACATAACCACATAGCTGCATGGATTATTTGAAGTTAAGCCGATTTGGCGGGTATTTCATGTTTTTGGATGTTTTAAAATCGTTATCGCTGGCACAAAGTACATTCTAGTATTGACCTATGACCTCTACATACTTGGAGCAACACTACGGTAATTTAACAGCAATTCTCGAAATATTTATTCACATTTTCGAACTTTTAACTATGGTACTTGTTATTATGATATCACAGGAAACAATCCCGCTTGAAACAACCAACTTTGCAATCAATTTTCACAACTTTGAAAGCAGTTTGTTGCCGATACTTCGGTTGGCTGTTGTGATAATTTGTTTATATATGAGGCATTCCTGTTGCATTTACTTAATGTTTTCTAAATTTAACTGCGGGGTGTCGTTACAATGACTTAGGTTAAATAAACAAACAACTCCGCCAACATTTCCTTCGCTTTTTCCAACATTGCACGCTGTTTTCTAACATTTTACAGTCAGTTTATGTGAACGTGTATAGGTTGCTTTCAATTGACATTTATTAAATTTGTTGACTTTACAGCTGCACGTTTCTACATGCCAACAACTTAGGTCATATATACTGATATATCTACCAAAGTTTACATAACTTTGCACAACTTTGCCATCACTTTGAACAACTTTGCCCGGTGTGTTAACGGCTTAAAACCCACTACGTGCCGATAGCATCTACAATTTGTTCTTGAAAATTAGAAGCAATTTGAAAACTTTTCCTTAATTATAATAGTTACAAACAATCCACGATTTTCCACTATAAATGATTGCCATCACTGTAAAAAAGAATGCAGGAACGTTGCCTTATATCTTTACTATGTGTGTGATGAAACAAAAAAAAAACAACTGCTCGTTTACTCAGGGAGTCTCCCATGCAAGTACTAACCACGCCCGATCGTGCTTTACTTTAAACATTTGTCGGTCACATAACCACATAGCTGCTTGGATTACTTACAGTTAAGCCGATTTGGCGGGTATTTCATGTTTTTGGATGTTTTAAAATCGTTATCGCTGGCACAAAGTACATTCTAGTATTGACCTATGACCTCTACATACTTGGAGCAACACTACGGTAATTTAACAGCAATTCTCGAAATATTTATTCACATTTTCGAACTTTTAACTATGGTACTTGTTATTATGATATCTCGGGTATCAATCCCGCTTGAAACAACCAACTTTGCAATCAATTTTCACAACTTTGAAAGCAGTTTGTTGCCGATACTTCGGTTGGCTGTTGTGATAATTTGTTTATATATGAGGCATTCCTGTTGCATTTACTTAATGTTTTCTAAATTTAACTGCGGGGTGTCGTTACAATGACTTAGGTTAAATAAACAAACAACTCCGCCAACATTTCCTTCGCTTTTTCCAACATTGCACGCTGTTTTCTAACATTTTACAGTCAGTTTATGTGAACGTGTATAGGTTGCTTTCAATTGACATTTATTAAATTTGTTGACTTTACAGCTGCACGTTTCTATATACCAACAACTTAGGTCATATATACTGATATATCTACCAAAGTTTACATAACTTTGCACAACTTTGCCATCACTTTGAACAACTTTGCCCGGTGTGTTAACGGCTTAAAACCCACTACGTACCGATAGCATGTACAACTTGTTCTTGAAAATTAGAAGCAATTTGAAAACTTTTCCTTAATTGTAATAATTACAAAAAATCCACGATTTTCCACTATAAATGATTGCCATCACTGTAAAAAAGAATGCAGGAACGTTGCCTTATATCTTTACTATGTGTGTGATGAAACAAAAAAAAATTCAACTGCTCGTTTACTCATGGAGTCTCCCATGCAAGTACTAACCACGCCCGATCGTGCTTTACTTTAAACATTTGTCGGTCACATAACCACATAGCTGCATGGATTATTTGAAGTTAAGCCGATTTGGCGGGTATTTCATGTTTTTGGATGTTTTAAAATCGTTATCGCTGGCACAAAGTACATTCTAGTATTGACCTATGACCTCTACATACTTGGAGCAACACTACGGTAATTTAACAGCAATTCTCGAAATATTTATTCACATTTTCGAACTTTTAACTATGGTACTTGTTATTATGATATCACACGAAACAATCCCGCTTGAAACAACCAACTTTGCAATCAATTTTCACAACTTTGAAAGCAGTTTGTTGCCGATACTTCGGTTGGATGTAGTGATAATTTGTTTTTATTTGAGGCATTCATGTTGCATTTACTTAATGTTTTCTAAATTTAACTGCGGGGGTGTCGTTACAATGACTTAGGTTAAATAAACAAACAACTCCCACAACATTTCCTTCGCTTTTTCAAACATTGCACGCTGTTTTCTAACATTTTACAGTCAGTTTATGTGAACGTCTATAGGTTGCTTTCAATTGGCATTCATTAAATTTGTTGACTTTACAGCTGCACGTTTCTATATGCCAACAACTTAGGTCATATATACTGATATATCTACCAAAGTTTACATAACTTTGCACAACTTTGCCATCACTTTGAACAACTTTGCCCGGTGTGTTAACGGCTTAAAACCCACTACGTGCCGATAGCATGTACAACTTGTTCTTGAAAATTAGAAGCAATTTGAAAACTTTTCTTTAGATGTAATAATTACAAAAAATCCACGATTTTCCAATATAAATGATTGCCATCACTGTAAAAAAGAATGCAGGAACGTTGCCTTATATCTTTACTATGTGTGTGATGAAACAAAAAAAAAAATTCAACTGCTCGTTTACTCATGGAGTCTCCCATGCAAGTACTAACCACGCCCGATCGTGCTTTACTTTAAACATTTGTCGGTCACATAACCACATAGCTGCATGGATTATTTGAAGTTAAGCCGATTTGGCGGGTATTTCATGTTTTTGGATGTTTTAAAATCGTTATCGCTGGCACAAAGTACATTCTAGTATTGACCTATGACCTCTACATACTTGGAGCAACACTACGGTAATTTAACAGCAATTCTCGAAATATTTATTCACATTTTCGAACTTTTAACTATGGTACTTGTTATTATGATATCACAGGAAACAATCCCGCTTGAAACAACCAACTTTGCAATCAATTTTCACAACTTTGAAAGCAGTTTGTTGCCGATACTTCGGTTGGCTGTAGTGATAATTTGTTTATATTTGAGGCATTCATGTTGCATTTACTTAATGTTTTCTAAATTTAACTGCGGGTGTGTCGTTACAATGACTTAGGTTAAATAAACAAACAACTCCCCCAACATTTCCTTCGCTTTTTCAAACATTGCACGATGTTTTCTAACATTTTACAGTCAGTTTGTGTGAACGTCTATAGGTTGCTTTCCATTGGCATTTATTAAATTTGTTGACTTTACAGCTGCACGTTTCTATATGCCAACAACTTAGGTCATATATACTGATATATCTACCAAAGTTTACATAACTTTGCACAACTTTGCCATCACTTTGAACAACTTTGCCCGGTGTGTTAACGGCTTAAAACCCACTACGTGCCGATAGCATGTACAACTTGTTCTTGAAAATTAGAAGCAATTTGAAAACTTTTCCTTAGATGTAATAATTACAAAAAATCCACGATTTTCCAATATAAATGATTGCCATCACTGTAAAAAAGAATGCAGGAACGTTGCCTTATATCTTTACTATGTGTGTGATGAAACAAAAAAAAAATTCAACTGCTCGTTTACTCATGGAGTCTCCCATGCAAGTACTAACCACGCCCGATCGTGCTTTACTTTAAACATTTGTCGGTCACATAACCACATAGCTGCATGGATTATTTGAAGTTAAGCCGATTTGGCGGGTATTTCATGTTTTTGGATGTTTTAAAATCGTTATCGGTGGCACAAAGTACATTCTAGTATTGACCTATGACCTCTACATACTTGGAGCAACACTACGGTAATTTAACAGCAATTCTCGAAATATTTATTCACATTTTCGAACTTTTAACTATGGTACTTGTTATTATGATATCACAGGAAACAATCCCGCTTGAAACAACCAACTTTGCAATCAATTTTCACAACTTTGAAAGCAGTTTGTTGCCGATACTTCGGTTGGCTGTTGTGATAATTTGTTTATATATGAGGCATTCCTGTTGCATTTACTTAATGTTTTCTAAATTTAACTGCGGGGTGTCGTTACAATGACTTAGGTTAAATAAACAAACAACTCCGCCAACATTTCCTTCGCTTTTTCCAACATTGCACGCTGTTTTCTAACATTTTACAGTCAGTTTATGTGAACGTGTATAGGTTGCTTTCAATTGACATTTATTAAATTTGTTGACTTTACAGCTGCACGTTTCTACATGCCAACAACTTAGGTCATATATACTGATATATCTACCAAAGTTTACATAACTTTGCACAACTTTGCCATCACTTTGAACAACTTTGCCCGGTGTGTTAACGGCTTAAAACCCACTACGTGCCGATAGCATCTACAATTTGTTCTTGAAAATTAGAAGCAATTTGAAAACTTTTCCTTAATTATAATAGTTACAAACAATCCACGATTTTCCACTATAAATGATTGCCATCACTGTAAAAAAGAATGCAGGAACGTTGCCTTATATCTTTACTATGTGTGTGATGAAACAAAAAAAAAACAACTGCTCGTTTACTCAGGGAGTCTCCCATGCAAGTACTAACCACGCCCGATCGTGCTTTACTTTAAACATTTGTCGGTCACATAACCACATAGCTGCTTGGATTACTTACAGTAAAGCCGATTTGGCGGGTATTTCATGTTTTTGGATGTTTTAAAATCGTTATCGCTGGCACAAAGTACATTCTAGTATTGACCTATGACCTCTACATACTTGGAGCAACACTACGGTAATTTAACAGCAATTCTCGAAATATTTATTCACATTTTCGAACTTTTAACTATGGTACTTGTTATTATGATATCTCGGGTATCAATCCCGCTTGAAACAACCAACTTTGCAATCAATTTTCACAACTTTGAAAGCAGTTTGTTGCCGATACTTCGGTTGGCTGTTGTGATAATTTGTTTATATATGAGGCATTCCTGTTGCATTTACTTAATGTTTTCTAAATTTAACTGCGGGGTGTCGTTACAATGACTTAGGTTAAATAAACAAACAACTCCGCCAACATTTCCTTCGCTTTTTCCAACATTGCACGCTGTTTTCTAACATTTTACAGTCAGTTTATGTGAACGTGTATAGGTTGCTTTCAATTGACATTTATTAAATTTGTTGACTTTACAGCTGCACGTTTCTATATACCAACAACTTAGGTCATATATACTGATATATCTACCAAAGTTTACATAACTTTGCACAACTTTGCCATCACTTTGAACAACTTTGCCCGGTGTGTTAACGGCTTAAAACCCACTACGTGCCGATAGCATGTACAACTTGTTCTTGAAAATTAGAAGCAATTTGAAAACTTTTCTTTAGATGTAATAATTACAAAAAATCCACGATTTTCCAATATAAATGATTGCCATCACTGTAAAAAAGAATGCAGGAACGTTGCCTTATATCTTTACTATGTGTGTGATGAAACAAAAAAAAAAATTCAACTGCTCGTTTACTCATGGAGTCTCCCATGCAAGTACTAACCACGCCCGATCGTGCTTTACTTTAAACATTTGTCGGTCACATAACCACATAGCTGCATGGATTATTTGAAGTTAAGCCGATTTGGCGGGTATTTCATGTTTTTGGATGTTTTAAAATCGTTATCGCTGGCACAAAGTACATTCTAGTATTGACCTATGACCTCTACATACTTGGAGCAACACTACGGTAATTTAACAGCAATTCTCGAAATATTTATTCACATTTTCGAACTTTTAACTATGGTACTTGTTATTATGATATCACAGGAAACAATCCCGCTTGAAACAACCAACTTTGCAATCAATTTTCACAACTTTGAAAGCAGTTTGTTGCCGATACTTCGGTTGGCTGTAGTGATAATTTGTTTATATTTGAGGCATTCATGTTGCATTTACTTAATGTTTTCTAAATTTAACTGCGGGTGTGTCGTTACAATGACTTAGGTTAAATAAACAAACAACTCCCCCAACATTTCCTTCGCTTTTTCAAACATTGCACGATGTTTTCTAACATTTTACAGTCAGTTTGTGTGAACGTCTATAGGTTGCTTTCCATTGGCATTTATTAAATTTGTTGACTTTACAGCTGCACGTTTCTATATGCCAACAACTTAGGTCATATATACTGATATATCTACCAAAGTTTACATAACTTTGCACAACTTTGCCATCACTTTGAACAACTTTGCCCGGTGTGTTAACGGCTTAAAACCCACTACGTGCCGATAGCATGTACAACTTGTTCTTGAAAATTAGAAGCAATTTGAAAACTTTTCCTTAGATGTAATAATTACAAAAAATCCACGATTTTCCAATATAAATGATTGCCATCACTGTAAAAAAGAATGCAGGAACGTTGCCTTATATCTTTACTATGTGTGTGATGAAACAAAAAAAAAAATTCAACTGCTCGTTTACTCATGGAGTCTCCCATGCAAGTACTAACCACGCCCGATCGTGCTTTACTTTAAACATTTGTCGGTCACATAACCACATAGCTGCATGGATTATTTGAAGTTAAGCCGATTTGGCGGGTATTTCATGTTTTTGGATGTTTTAAAATCGTTATCGCTGGCACAAAGTACATTCTAGTATTGACCTATGACCTCTACATACTTGGAGCAACACTACGGTAATTTAACAGCAATTCTCGAAATATTTATTCACATTTTCGAACTTTTAACTATGGTACTTGTTATTATGATATCACAGGAAACAATCCCGCTTGAAACAACCAACTTTGCAATCAATTTTCACAACTTTGAAAGCAGTTTGTTGCCGATACTTCGGTTGGCTGTTGTGATAATTTGTTTATATATGAGGCATTCCTGTTGCATTTACTTAATGTTTTCTAAATTTAACTGCGGGGTGTCGTTACAATGACTTAGGTTAAATAAACAAACAACTCCGCCAACATTTCCTTCGCTTTTTCCAACATTGCACGCTGTTTTCTAACATTTTACAGTCAGTTTATGTGAACGTGTATAGGTTGCTTTCAATTGACATTTATTAAATTTGTTGACTTTACAGCTGCACGTTTCTACATGCCAACAACTTAGGTCATATATACTGATATATCTACCAAAGTTTACATAACTTTGCACAACTTTGCCATCACTTTGAACAACTTTGCCCGGTGTGTTAACGGCTTAAAACCCACTACGTGCCGATAGCATCTACAATTTGTTCTTGAAAATTAGAAGCAATTTGAAAACTTTTCCTTAATTATAATAGTTACAAACAATCCACGATTTTCCACTATAAATGATTGCCATCACTGTAAAAAAGAATGCAGGAACGTTGCCTTATATCTTTACTATGTGTGTGATGAAACAAAAAAAAAACAACTGCTCGTTTACTCAGGGAGTCTCCCATGCAAGTACTAACCACGCCCGATCGTGCTTTACTTTAAACATTTGTCGGTCACATAACCACATAGCTGCTTGGATTACTTACAGTTAAGCCGATTTGGCGGGTATTTCATGTTTTTGGATGTTTTAAAATCGTTATCGCTGGCACAAAGTACATTCTAGTATTGACCTATGACCTCTACATACTTGGAGCAACACTACGGTAATTTAACAGCAATTCTCGAAATATTTATTCACATTTTCGAACTTTTAACTATGGTACTTGTTATTATGATATCTCGGGTATCAATCCCGCTTGAAACAACCAACTTTGCAATCAATTTTCACAACTTTGAAAGCAGTTTGTTGCCGATACTTCGGTTGGCTGTTGTGATAATTTGTTTATATATGAGGCATTCCTGTTGCATTTACTTAATGTTTTCTAAATTTAACTGCGGGGTGTCGTTACAATGACTTAGGTTAAATAAACAAACAACTCCGCCAACATTTCCTTCGCTTTTTCCAACATTGCACGCTGTTTTCTAACATTTTACAGTCAGTTTATGTGAACGTGTATAGGTTGCTTTCAATTGACATTTATTAAATTTGTTGACGTTACAGCTGCACGTTTCTATATACCAACAACTTAGGTCATATATACTGATATATCTACCAAAGTTTACATAACTTTGCACAACTTTGCCATCACTTTGAACAACTTTGCCCGGTGTGTTAACGGCTTAAAACCCACTACGTACCGATAGCATGTACAACTTGTTCTTGAAAATTAGAAGCAATTTGAAAACTTTTCCTTAATTGTAATAATTACAAAAAATCCACGATTTTCCACTATAAATGATTGCCATCACTGTAAAAAAGAATGCAGGAACGTTGCCTTATATCTTTACTATGTGTGTGATGAAACAAAAAAAAATTCAACTGCTCGTTTACTCATGGAGTCTCCCATGCAAGTACTAACCACGCCCGATCGTGCTTTACTTTAAACATTTGTCGGTCACATAACCACATAGCTGCATGGATTATTTGAAGTTAAGCCGATTTGGCGGGTATTTCATGTTTTTGGATGTTTTAAAATCGTTATCGCTGGCACAAAGTACATTCTAGTATTGACCTATGACCTCTACATACTTGGAGCAACACTACGGTAATTTAACAGCAATTCTCGAAATATTTATTCACATTTTCGAACTTTTAACTATGGTACTTGTTATTATGATATCACACGAAACAATCCCGCTTGAAACAACCAACTTTGCAATCAATTTTCACAACTTTGAAAGCAGTTTGTTGCCGATACTTCGGTTGGATGTAGTGATAATTTGTTTTTATTTGAGGCATTCATGTTGCATTTACTTAATGTTTTCTAAATTTAACTGCGGGGGTGTCGTTACAATGACTTAGGTTAAATAAACAAACAACTCCCACAACATTTCCTTCGCTTTTTCAAACATTGCACGCTGTTTTCTAACATTTTACAGTCAGTTTATGTGAACGTCTATAGGTTGCTTTCAATTGGCATTTATTAAATTTGTTGACTTTACAGCTGCACGTTTCTATATGCCAACAACTTAGGTCATATATACTGATATATCTACCAAAGTTTACATAACTTTGCACAACTTTGCCATCACTTTGAACAACTTTGCCCGGTGTGTTAACGGCTTAAAACCCACTACGTGCCGATAGCATGTACAACTTGTTCTTGAAAATTAGAAGCAATTTGAAAACTTTTCTTTAGATGTAATAATTACAAAAAATCCACGATTTTCCAATATAAATGATTGCCATCACTGTAAAAAAGAATGCAGGAACGTTGCCTTATATCTTTACTATGTGTGTGATGAAACAAAAAAAAAAATTCAACTGCTCGTTTACTCATGGAGTCTCCCATGCAAGTACTAACCACGCCCGATCGTGCTTTACTTTAAACATTTGTCGGTCACATAACCACATAGCTGCATGGATTATTTGAAGTTAAGCCGATTTGGCGGGTATTTCATGTTTTTGGATGTTTTAAAATCGTTATCGCTGGCACAAAGTACATTCTAGTATTGACCTATGACCTCTACATACTTGGAGCAACACTACGGTAATTTAACAGCAATTCTCGAAATATTTATTCACATTTTCGAACTTTTAACTATGGTACTTGTTATTATGATATCACAGGAAACAATCCCGCTTGAAACAACCAACTTTGCAATCAATTTTCACAACTTTGAAAGCAGTTTGTTGCCGATACTTCGGTTGGCTGTAGTGATAATTTGTTTATATTTGAGGCATTCATGTTGCATTTACTTAATGTTTTCTAAATTTAACTGCGGGTGTGTCGTTACAATGACTTAGGTTAAATAAACAAACAACTCCCCCAACATTTCCTTCGCTTTTTCAAACATTGCACGATGTTTTCTAACATTTTACAGTCAGTTTGTGTGAACGTCTATAGGTTGCTTTCCATTGGCATTTATTAAATTTGTTGACTTTACAGCTGCACGTTTCTATATGCCAACAACTTAGGTCATATATACTGATATATCTACCAAAGTTTACATAACTTTGCACAACTTTGCCATCACTTTGAACAACTTTGCCCGGTGTGTTAACGGCTTAAAACCCACTACGTGCCGATAGCATGTACAACTTGTTCTTGAAAATTAGAAGCAATTTGAAAACTTTTCCTTAGATGTAATAATTACAAAAAATCCACGATTTTCCAATATAAATGATTGCCATCACTGTAAAAAAGAATGCAGGAACGTTGCCTTATATCTTTACTATGTGTGTGATGAAACAAAAAAAAAATTCAACTGCTCGTTTACTCATGGAGTCTCCCATGCAAGTACTAACCACGCCCGATCGTGCTTTACTTTAAACATTTGTCGGTCACATAACCACATAGCTGCATGGATTATTTGAAGTTAAGCCGATTTGGCGGGTATTTCATGTTTTTGGATGTTTTAAAATCGTTATCGCTGGCACAAAGTACATTCTAGTATTGACCTATGACCTCTACATACTTGGAGCAACACTACGGTAATTTAACAGCAATTCTCGAAATATTTATTCACATTTTCGAACTTTTAACTATGGTACTTGTTATTATGATATCACAGGAAACAATCCCGCTTGAAACAACCAACTTTGCAATCAATTTTCACAACTTTGAAAGCAGTTTGTTGCCGATACTTCGGTTGGCTGTTGTGATAATTTGTTTATATATGAGGCATTCCTGTTGCATTTACTTAATGTTTTCTAAATTTAACTGCGGGGTGTCGTTACAATGACTTAGGTTAAATAAACAAACAACTCCGCCAACATTTCCTTCGCTTTTTCCAACATTGCACGCTGTTTTCTAACATTTTACAGTCAGTTTATGTGAACGTGTATAGGTTGCTTTCAATTGACATTTATTAAATTTGTTGACTTTACAGCTGCACGTTTCTACATGCCAACAACTTAGGTCATATATACTGATATATCTACCAAAGTTTACATAACTTTGCACAACTTTGCCATCACTTTGAACAACTTTGCCCGGTGTGTTAACGGCTTAAAACCCACTACGTGCCGATAGCATCTACAATTTGTTCTTGAAAATTAGAAGCAATTTGAAAACTTTTCCTTAATTATAATAGTTACAAACAATCCACGATTTTCCACTATAAATGATTGCCATCACTGTAAAAAAGAATGCAGGAACGTTGCCTTATATCTTTACTATGTGTGTGATGAAACAAAAAAAAAACAACTGCTCGTTTACTCAGGGAGTCTCCCATGCAAGTACTAACCACGCCCGATCGTGCTTTACTTTAAACATTTGTCGGTCACATAACCACATAGCTGCTTGGATTACTTACAGTTAAGCCGATTTGGCGGGTATTTCATGTTTTTGGATGTTTTAAAATCGTTATCGCTGGCACAAAGTACATTCTAGTATTGACCTATGACCTCTACATACTTGGAGCAACACTACGGTAATTTAACAGCAATTCTCGAAATATTTATTCACATTTTCGAACTTTTAACTATGGTACTTGTTATTATGATATCTCGGGTATCAATCCCGCTTGAAACAACCAACTTTGCAATCAATTTTCACAACTTTGAAAGCAGTTTGTTGCCGATACTTCGGTTGGCTGTTGTGATAATTTGTTTATATATGAGGCATTCCTGTTGCATTTACTTAAGGTTTTCTAAATTTAACTGCGGGGTGTCGTTACAATGACTTAGGTTAAATAAACAAACAACTCCGCCAACATTTCCTTCGCTTTTTCCAACATTGCACGCTGTTTTCTAACATTTTACAGTCAGTTTATGTGAACGTGTATAGGTTGCTTTCAATTGACATTTATTAAATTTGTTGACTTTACAGCTGCACGTTTCTATATACCAACAACTTAGGTCATATATACTGATATATCTACCAAAGTTTACATAACTTTGCACAACTTTGCCATCACTTTGAACAACTTTGCCCGGTGTGTTAACGGCTTAAAACCCACTACGTACCGATAGCATGTACAACTTGTTCTTGAAAATTAGAAGCAATTTGAAAACTTTTCCTTAATTGTAATAATTACAAAAAATCCACGATTTTCCACTATAAATGATTGCCATCACTGTAAAAAAGAATGCAGGAACGTTGCCTTATATCTTTACTATGTGTGTGATGAAACAAAAAAAAATTCAACTGCTCGTTTACTCATGGAGTCTCCCATGCAAGTACTAACCACGCCCGATCGTGCTTTACTTTAAACATTTGTCGGTCACATAACCACATAGCTGCATGGATTATTTGAAGTTAAGCCGATTTGGCGGGTATTTCATGTTTTTGGATGTTTTAAAATCGTTATCGCTGGCACAAAGTACATTCTAGTATTGACCTATGACCTCTACATACTTGGAGCAACACTACGGTAATTTAACAGCAATTCTCGAAATATTTATTCACATTTTCGAACTTTTAACTATGGTACTTGTTATTATGATATCACACGAAACAATCCCGCTTGAAACAACCAACTTTGCAATCAATTTTCACAACTTTGAAAGCAGTTTGTTGCCGATACTTCGGTTGGATGTAGTGATAATTTGTTTTTATTTGAGGCATTCATGTTGCATTTACTTAATGTTTTCTAAATTTAACTGCGGGGGTGTCGTTACAATGACTTAGGTTAAATAAACAAACAACTCCCACAACATTTCCTTCGCTTTTTCAAACATTGCACGCTGTTTTCTAACATTTTACAGTCAGTTTATGTGAACGTCTATAGGTTGCTTTCAATTGGCATTTATTAAATTTGTTGACTTTACAGCTGCACGTTTCTATATGCCAACAACTTAGGTCATATATACTGATATATCTACCAAAGTTTACATAACTTTGCACAACTTTGCCATCACTTTGAACAACTTTGCCCGGTGTGTTAACGGATTAAAACCCACTACGTGCCGATAGCATGTACAACTTGTTCTTGAAAATTAGATGCAATATGAAAACTTTTCCTTAATTGTAATAATTACAAAAAATCCACGATTTTCCACTATAAATGAATGCCATCACTGTAAAAAAGAATGCAGGAACGTTGCCTTATATCTTTACTATGTGTGTGATGAAACAAAAAAAAAATACAACTGCTCGTTTACTCATGGAGTCTCTCATGCAAGTACTAACCACGCCCGATCGTGCTTTACTTTAAACATTTGTCGGTCACATAACCACATAGCTGCATGGATTATTTGAAGTTAAGCCGATTTGGCGGGTATTTCATGTTTTTGGATGTTTTAAAATCGTTATCGCTGGAACAAAGTACATTCTAGTATTGACCTATGACCTCTACATACTTGGAGCAACACTACGGTAATTTAACAGCAATTCTCGAAATATTTATTCACATTTTCGAACTTTTAACTATGGTACTTGTTATTATGATATCACAGGAAACAATCCCGCTTGAAACAACCAACTTTGCAATCAATTTTCACAACTTTGAAAGCAGTTTGTTGCCGATACTTCGGTTGGCTGTCGTGATAATTTGTTTATATATGAGGCATTCATGTTGCATTTACTTAATGTTTTCTAAATTTAACTGCGGGGGTGTCGTTACAATGACTTAGGTTAAATAAACAAACAACTCCGCCAACATTTCCTTCGCCTTTTCCAACATTACACGCTGTTTTCTAACATTTTACAGTCAGTTTATGTGAACGTCTATAGGTTGTTTTCTATTGGCATTCATTAAATTTGTTGACTTTACAGCTGCACGTTTCTATATGCCAACAACTTAGGTCATATATACTGATATATCTACCAAAGTTTACATAACTTTGCACAACTTTGCCATCACTTTGAACAACTTTGCCCGGTGTGTTAACGGCTTAAAACCCACTACGTGCCGATAGCATGTACAACTTGTTCTTGAAAATTAGAAGCAATTTGAAAACTTTTCCTTAATTGTAATAATTACAAAAAATCCACGATTTTCCACTATAAATGATTGCCATCACTGTAAAAAAGAATACAGGAACGTTGCCTTATATCTTTACTATGTGTGTGATGAAACAAAAAAAAAATTCAACTGCTCGTTTACTCATGGAGTCTCTCATGCAAGTACTAACCACGCCCGATCGAGCTTTACTTTAAACATTTGTCGGTCACATAACCACATAGCTGCATGGATTATTTGAAGTTAAGCCGATTTGGCGGGTATTTCATGTTTTTGGATATTTTAAAATCGTTATCGCTGGCACAAAGTACATTCTAGTATTGACCTATGACCTCTACATACTTGGAGCAACACTACGGTAATTTAACAGCAATTCTCGAAATATTTATTCACATTTTTGAACTTTTAACTATGGTATTTGTTATTATGATATCACAGGAAACAATCCCGCTTGAAACAACCAACTTTGCAATCAATTTTCACAACTTTGAAAGCAGTTTGTTGCCGATACTTCGGTTGGCTGTAGTGATAATTTGTTTATATTTGAGGCATTCATGTTGCATTTACTTAATGTTTTCTAAATTTAACTGCGGGTGTGTCGTTACAATGACTTAGGTTAAATAAAGAAACAACTCCCCCAACATTTCCTTCGCTTTTTCAAACATTGCACGCTGTTTTCTAACATTTTACAGTCAGTTTATGTGAACGTCTATAGGTTGCTTTCCATTGGCATTTATTAAATTTGTTGACTTTACAGCTGCACGTTTCTATATGCCAACAACTTAGGTCATATATACTGATATATCTACCAAAGTTTACATAACTTTGCACAACTTTGCCATCACTTTGAACAACTTTGCCATCACTTTGAACAACTTTGCCCGGTGTGTTAACGGCTTAAAACCCACTACGTGCCGATAGCATCTACAACTTGTTCTTGAAAATTAGAAGCAATTTGAAAACTTTTCCTTAATTATAATAGTTACAAACAATCCACGATTTTCCACTATAAATGGTTGCCATCACTGTAAAAAAGAATGCAGGAACGTTGCCTTATATCTTTACTATGTGTGTGATGAAACAAAAAAAAATTCAACTGCTCGTTTACTCAGGGAGTCTCCCATGCAAGTACTAACCACGCCCGATCGTGCTTTACTTTAAACATTTGTCGGTCACATAACCACATAGCTGCATGCATTATTTGAAGTTAAGCCGATTTGGCGGGTATTTCATGTTTTTGGATATTTTAAAATCGTTATCGCTGGCACAAAGTACATTCTAGTATTGACCTATGACCTCTACATACTTGGAGCAACACTACGGTAATTTAACAGCAATTCTCGAAATATTTATTCACATTTTCGAACTTTTAACTATGGTATTTGTTATTATGATATCACAGGAAACAATCCCGCTTGAAACAACCAACTTTGCAATCAATTTTCACAACTTTGAAAGCAGTTTGTTGCCGATACTTCGGTTGGCTGTAGTGATAATTTGTTTATATTTGAGGCATTCATGTTGCATTTACTTAATGTTTTCTAAATTTAACTGCGGGTGTGTCGTTACAATGACTTAGGTTAAATAAAGAAACAACTCCCCCAACATTTCCTTCGCTTTTTCAAACATTGCACGCTGTTTTCTAACATTTTACAGTCAGTTTATGTGAACGTCTATAGGTTGCTTTCCATTGGCATTTATTAAATTTGTTGACTTTACAGCTGCACGTTTCTATATGCCAACAACTTAGGTCATATATACTGATATATCTACCAAAGTTTACATAACTTTGCACAACTTTGCCATCACTTTGAACAACTTTGCCATCACTTTGAACAACTTTGCCCGGTGTGTTAACGGCTTAAAACCCACTACGTGCCGATAGCATCTACAACTTGTTCTTGAAAATTAGAAGCAATTTGAAAACTTTTCCTTAATTATAATAGTTACAAACAATCCACGATTTTCCACTATAAATGGTTGCCATCACTGTAAAAAAGAATGCAGGAACGTTGCCTTATATCTTTACTATGTGTGTGATGAAACAAAAAAAAATTCAACTGCTCGTTTACTCAGGGAGTCTCCCATGCAAGTACTAACCACGCCCGATCGTGCTTTACTTTAAACATTTGTCGGTCACATAACCACATAGCTGCATGCATTATTTGAAGTTAAGCCGATTTGGCGGGTATTTCATGTTTTTGGATATTTTAAAATCGTTATCGCTGGCACAAAAGTACATTCTAGTATTGACCTATGACCTCTACATACTTGGAGCAACACTACGGTAATTTAACAGCAATTCTCGAAATATTTATTCACATTTTCGAACTTTTAACTATGGTATTTGTTATTATGATATCACAGGAAACAATCCCGCTTGAAACAACCAACTTTGCAATCAATTTTCACAACTTTGAAAGCAGTTTGTTGCCGATACTTCGGTTGGCTGTAGTGATAATTTGTTTATATTTGAGGCATTCATGTTGCATTTACTTAATGTTTTCTAAATTTAACTGCGGGTGTGTCGTTACAATGACTTAGGTTAAATAAACAAACAACTCCCCCAACATTTCCTTCGCTTTTTCAAACATTGCACGCTGTTTTCTAACATTTTACAGTCAGTTTATGTGAACGTCTATAGGTTGCTTTCCATTGGCATTTATTAAATTTGTTGACTTTACAGCTGCACGTTTCTATATGCCAACAACTTAGGTCATATATACTGATATATCTACCAAAGTTTACATAACTTTGCACAACTTTGCCATCACTTTGAACAACTTTGCCCGGTGTGTTAACGGCTTAAAACCCACTACGTGCCGATAGCATCTACAACTTATTCTTGAAAATTAGAAGCAATTTGAAAACTTTTCCTTAATTATAATAGTTACAAACAATCCACGATTTTCCACTATAAATGGTTGCCATCACTGTAAAAAAGAATGCAGGAACGTTGCCTTATATCTTTACTATGTGTGTGATGAAACAAAAAAAAATTCAACTGCTCGTTTACTCAGGGAGTCTCCCATGCAAGTACTAACCACGCCCGATCGTGCTTTACTTTAAACATTTGTCGGTCACATAACCACATAGCTGCATGCATTATTTGAAGTTAAGCCGATTTGGCGGGTATTTCATGTTTTTGGATGTTTTAAAATCGTTATCGCTGGCACAAAGTACATTCTAGTATTGACCTATGACCTCTACATACTTGGAGCAACACTACGGTAATTTAACAGCAATTCTCGAAATATTTATTCACATTTTCGAACTTTTAACTATGGTACTTGTTATTATGATATCACAGGAAACAATCCCGCTTGAAACAACCAACTTTGCAATCAATTTTCACAACTTTGAAAGCAGTTTGTTGCCGATACTTCGGTTGGCTGTAGTGATAATTTGTTTATATTTGAGGCATTCATGTTGCATTTACTTAATGTTTTCTAAATTTAACTGCGGGTGTGTCGTTACAATGACTTAGGTTAAATAAACAAACAACTCCCCCAACATTTCCTTCGCTTTTTCAAACATTGCACGATGTTTTCTAACATTTTACAGTCAGTTTGTGTGAACGTCTATAGGTTGCTTTCCATTGGCATTTATTAAATTTGTTGACTTTACAGCTGCACGTTTCTATATGCCAACAACTTAGGTCATATATACTGATATATCTACCAAAGTTTACATAACTTTGCACAACTTTGCCATCACTTTGAACAACTTTGCCCGGTGTGTTAACGGCTTAAAACCCACTACGTGCCGATAGCATGTACAACTTGTTCTTGAAAATTAGAAGCAATTTGAAAACTTTTCCTTAGATGTAATAATTACAAAAAATCCACGATTTTCCAATATAAATGATTGCCATCACTGTAAAAAAGAATGCAGGAACGTTGCCTTATATCTTTACTATGTGTGTGATGAAACAAAAAAAAAATTCAACTGCTCGTTTACTCATGGAGTCTCCCATGCAAGTACTAACCACGCCCGATCGTGCTTTACTTTAAACATTTGTCGGTCACATAACCACATAGCTGCATGGATTATTTGAAGTTAAGCCGATTTGGCGGGTATTTCATGTTTTTGGATGTTTTAAAATCGTTATCGCTGGCACAAAGTACATTCTAGTATTGACCTATGACCTCTACATACTTGGAGCAACACTACGGTAATTTAACAGCAATTCTCGAAATATTTATTCACATTTTCGAACTTTTAACTATGGTACTTGTTATTATGATATCACAGGAAACAATCCCGCTCGAAACAACCAACTTTGCAATCAATGTTCACAACTTTGAAAGCAGTTTGTTGCCGATACTTCGGTTGGCTGTCGTGATAATTTGTTTATATATGAGGCATTCATGTTGCATTTACTTAATGTTTTCTAAATTTAACTGCGGGGGTGTCGTTACAATGACTTAGGTTAAATAAACAAACAACTCCGCCAACATTTCCTTCGCCTTTTCCAACATTACACGCTGTTTTCTAACATTTTACAGTCAGTTTATGTGAACGTCTATAGGTTGTTTTCTATTGGCATTCATTAAATTTGTTGACTTTACAGCTGCACGTTTCTATATGCCAACAACTTAGGTCATATATACTGATATATCTACCAAAGTTTACATAACTTTGCACAACTTTGCCATCACTTTGAACAACTTTGCCCGGTGTGTTAACGGCTTAAAACCCACTACGTGCCGATAGCATGTACAACTTGTTCTTGAAAATTAGAAGCAATTTGAAAACTTTTCCTTAATTGTAATAATTACAAAAAATCCACGATTTTCCACTATAAATGATTGCCATCACTGTAAAAAAGAATGCAGGAACGTTGCCTTATATCTTTACTATGTGTGTGATGAAACAAAAAAAAAATTCAACTGCTCGTTTACTCATGGAGTCTCTCATGCAAGTACTAACCACGCCCGATCGTGCTTTACTTTAAACATTTGTCGGTCACATAACCACATAGCTGCATGGATTATTTGAAGTTAAGCCGATTTGGCGGGTATTTCATGTTTTTGGATATTTTAAAATCGTTATCGCTGGCACAAAGTACATTCTAGTATTGACCTATGACCTCTACATACTTGGAGCAACACTACGGTAATTTAACAGCAATTCTCGAAATATTTATTCACATTTTCGAACTTTTAACTATGGTATTTGTTATTATGATATCACAGGAAACAATCCCGCTTGAAACAACCAACTTTGCAATCAATTTTCACAACTTTGAAAGCAGTTTGTTGCCGATACTTCGGTTGGCTGTAGTGATAATTTGTTTATATTTGAGGCATTCATGTTGCATTTACTTAATGTTTTCTAAATTTAACTGCGGGTGTGTCGTTACAATGACTTAGGTTAAATAAACAAACAACTCCCCAAACATTTCCTTCGCTTTTTCAAACATTGCACGCTGTTTTCTAACATTTTACAGTCAGTTTATGTGAACGTCTATAGGTTGCTTTCCATTGGCATTTATTAAATTTGTTGACTTTACAGCTGCACGTTTCTATATGCCAACAACTTAGGTCATATATACTGATATATCTACCAAAGTTTACATAACTTTGCACAACTTTGCCATCACTTTGAACAACTTTGCCCGGTGTGTTAACGGCTTAAAACCCACTACGTGCCGATAGCATCTACAACTTATTCTTGAAAATTAGAAGCAATTTGAAAACTTTTCCTTAATTATAATAGTTACAAACAATCCACGATTTTCCACTATAAATGGTTGCCATCACTGTAAAAAAGAATGCAGGAACGTTGCCTTATATCTTTACTATGTGTGTGATGAAACAAAAAAAAATTCAACTGCTCGTTTACTCAGGGAGTCTCCCATGCAAGTACTAACCACGCCCGATCGTGCTTTACTTTAAACATTTGTCGGTCACATAACCACATAGCTGCATGCATTATTTGAAGTTAAGCCGATTTGGCGGGTATTTCATGTTTTTGGATGTTTTAAAATCGTTATCGCTGGCACAAAGTACATTCTAGTATTGACCTATGACCTCTACATACTTGGAGCAACACTACGGTAATTTAACAGCAATTCTCGAAATATTTATTCACATTTTCGAACTTTTAACTATGGTACTTGTTATTATGATATCACAGGAAACAATCCCGCTTGAAACAACCAACTTTGCAATCAATTTTCACAACTTTGAAAGCAGTTTGTTGCCGATACTTCGGTTGGCTGTCGTGATAATTTGTTTATATATGAGGCATTCATGTTGCATTTACTTAATGTTTTCTAAATTTAACTGCGGGGGTGTCGTTACAATGACTTAGGTTAAATAAACAAACAACTCCGCCAACATTTCCTTTGCCTTTTCCAACATTGCACGCTGTTTTCTAACATTTTACAGTCAGTTTATGTGAACGTCTATATGTTGCTTTCAATTGGCATTCATTAAATTTGTTGACTTTACAGCTGCACGTTTCTATATGCCAACAACTTAGGTCATATATACTGATATATCTACCAAAGTTTACATAACTTTGCACAACTTTGCCATCACTTTGAACAACTTTGCCCGGTGTGTTAACGGCTTAAAACCCACTACGTGCCGATAGCATGTACAACTTGTTCTTGAAAATTAGAAGCAATTTGAAAACTTTTCCTTAGATGTAATAATTACAAAAAATCCACGATTTTCCAATATAAATGATTGCCATCACTGTAAAAAAGAATGCAGGAACGTTGCCTTATATCTTTACTATGTGTGTGATGAAACAAAAAAAAAATTCAACTGCTCGTTTACTCATGGAGTCTCCCATGCAAGTACTAACCACGCCCGATCGTGCTTTACTTTAAACATTTGTCGGTCACATAACCACATAGCTGCATGGATTATTTGAAGTTAAGCCGATTTGGCGGGTATTTCATGTTTTTGGATGTTTTAAAATCGTTATCGCTGGCACAAAGTACATTCTAGTATTGACCTATGACCTCTACATACTTGGAGCAACACTACGGTAATTTAACAGCAATTCTCGAAATATTTATTCACATGTTCGAACTTTTAACTATGGTACTTGTTATTATGATATCACAGGAAACAATCCCGCTTGAAACAACCAACTTTGCAATCAATTTTCACAACTTTGAAAGCAGTTTGTTGCCGATACTTCGGTTGGCTGTAGTGATAATTTGTTTATATTTGAGGCATTCATGTTGCATTTACTTAATGTTTTCTAAATTTAACTGCGGGTGTGTCGTTACAATGACTTAGGTTAAATAAACAAACAACTCCCCCAACATTTCCTTCGCTTTTTCAAACATTGCACGATGTTTTCTAACATTTTACAGTCAGTTTCTGTGAACGTCTATAGGTTGCTTTCCATTGGCATTTATTAAATTTGTTGACTTTACAGCTGCACGTTTCTATATGCCAACAACTTAGGTCATATATACTGATATATCTACCAAAGTTGACATAACTTTGCACAACTTTGCCATCACTTTGAACAACTTTGCCCGGTGTGTTAACGGCTTAAAACCCACTACGTGCCGATAGCATGTACAACTTGTTCTTGAAAATTAGAAGCAATTTGAAAACTTTTCCTTAGATGTAATAATTACAAAAAATCCACGATTTTCCAATATAAATGATTGCCATCACTGTAAAAAAGAATGCAGGAACGTTGCCTTATATCTTTACTATGTGTGTGATGAAACAAAAAAAAATTCATCTGCTCGTTTACTCATGGAGTCTCCCATGCAAGTACTAACCACGCCCGATCGTGCTTTACTTTAAACATTTGTCGGTCACATAACCACATAGCTGCATGGATTATTTGAAGTTAAGCCGATTTGGCGGGTATTTCATGTTTTTGGATGTTTTAAAATCGTTATCGCTGGCACAAAGTACATTCTAGTATTGACCTATGACCTCTACATACTTGGAGCAACACTACGGTAATTTAACAGCAATTCTCGAAATATTTATTCACATTTTCGAACTTTTAACTATGGTACTTGTTATTATGATATCACAGGAAACAATCCCGCTTGAAACAACCAACTTTGCAATCAATTTTCACAACTTTGAAAGCAGTTTGTTGCCAATACTTCGGTTGGCTGTAGTGATAATTGGTTTATATTTGAGGCATTCATGTTGCATTTACTTAATGTTTTCTAAATTTAACTGCGGGTGTGTCGTTACAATGACTTAGGTTAAATAAACAAACAACTCCCCCAACATTTCCTTCGCTTTTTCAAACATTGCACGATGTTTTCTAACATTTTACAGTCAGTTTGTGTGAACGTCTATAGGTTGCTTTCCATTGGCATTTATTAAATTTGTTGACTTTACAGCTGCACGTTTCTATATGCCAACAACTTAGGTCATATATACTGATATATCTACCAAAGTTTACATAACTTTGCACAACTTTGCCATCACTTTGAACAACTTTGCCCGGTGTGTTAACGGCTTAAAACCCACTACGTGCCGATAGCATGTACAACTTGTTCTTGAAAATTAGAAGCAATTTGAAAACTTTTCCTTAATTGTAATAATTACAAAAAATCCACGATTTTCCACTATAAATGATTGCCATCACTGTAAAAAAGAATGCAGGAACGTTGCCTTATATCTTTACTATGTGTGTGATGAAACAAAAAAAAATTCAACTGCTCGTTTACTCAGGGAGTCTCCCATGCAAGTACTAACCACACCCGATCGTGCTTTACTTTAAACATTTGTCGGTCACATAACCACATAGCTGCATGGATTATTTGAAGTTAAGCCGATTTGGCGGGTATTTCATGTTTTTGGATGTTTTAAAATCGTTATCGCTGGCACAAAGTACATTCTAGTAATGACCTATGACCTCTACATACTTGGAGCAACACTACGGTAATTAAACAGCAATTCTCGAAATATTTATTCACATTTTCGAACTTTTAACTATGGTACTTGTTATTATGATATCACAGGAAACAATCCCGCTTGAAACAACCAACTTTGCAATCAATGTTCACAACTTTGAAAGCAGTTTGTTGCCGATACTTCGGTTGGCTGTAGTGATAATTTGTTTATATTTGAGGCATTCATGTTGCATTTACTTAATGTTTTCTAAATTTAACTGCGGGGGTGTCGTTACAATGACTTAGGTTAAATAGACAAACAACTCCCCCAAAATTTCCTTTGCCTTTTCCAACATTGCACGCTGTTTTCTAACATTTTACAGTCAGTTTATGTGAACGTCTATAGGTTGCTTTCAATTGGCATTCATTAAATTTGTTGACTTTACAGCTGCACGTTTCTATATGCCAACAACTTAGGTCATATATACTGATATATCTACCAAAGTTTACATAACTTTGCACAACTTTGCCATCACTTTGAACAACTTTGCCCGGTGTGTTAACGGCTTAAAACCCACTACGTGCCGATAGCATGTACAACTTGTTCTTGAAAATTAAAAGCAATTTGAAAACTTTTCCTTAATTGTAATAATTACAAAAAATCCACGATTTTCCAATATAAATGATTGCCATCACTGTAAAAAAGAATGCAGGAACGTTGCCTTATATCTTTACTATGTGTGTGATGAAACAAAAAAAAACCAACTGCTCGTTTACTCAGGGAGTCTCCCATGCAAGTACTAACCACGCCCGATCGTGCTTTACTTTAAACATTTCTTGTTCACATAACCAACATAGCTGCATGGATTATTTGAAGTTAAGCCGATTTGGCGGGTATTTCATGTTTTTGGATGTTTTAAAATCGTTATCGCTGGCACAAAGTACTTTCTAGTATTGACCTATGACCTCTACATACTTGGAGCAACACTACGGTAATTTAACAGCAATTCTCGAAATATTTATTCACATTTTCGAACTTTTAACTATGGTACTTGTTATTATGATATCACAGGAAACAATCCCGCTTGAAACAACCAACTTTGCAATCAATTTTCACAACTTTGAAAGCAGTTTGTTGCCGATACTTCGGTTGGCTGTAGTGATAATTTGTTTATATTTGAGGCATTCATGTTGCATTTACTTAATGTTTTCCAAATTTAACTGCGGGTGTGTCGTTACAATGACTTAGGTTAAATAAACAAACAACTCCCCCAACATTTCCTTCGCTTTTTCAAACATTGCACGCTGTTTTCTAACATTTTACAGTCAGTTTGTGTGAACGTCTATAGGTTGCTTTCCATTGGCATTTATTAAATTTGTTGACTTTACAGCTGCACGTTTCTATATGGCAACAACTTAGGTCATATATACTGATATATCTACCAAAGTTTACATAACTTTGCACAACTTTGCCATCACTTTGAACAACTTTGCCCGGTGTGTTAACGGCTTAAAACCCACTACGTGCCGATAGCATGTACAACTTGTTCTTGAAAATTAGAAGCAATTTGAAAACTTTTCCTTAATTGTAATAATTACAAAAAATCCACGATTTTCCACTATAAATGATTGCCATCACTGTAAAAAAGAATGCAGGAACGTTGCCTTATATCTTTACTATGTGTGTGATGAAACAAAAAAAAATTCAACTGCTCGTTTACTCAGGGAGTCTCCCATGCAAGTACTAACCACGCCCGATCGTGCTTTACTTTAAACATTTGTCGGTCACATAACCACATAGCTGCATGGATTATTTGAAGTTAAGCCGATTTGGCGGGTATTTCATGTTTTTGGATGTTTTAAAATCGTTATCGCTGGCACAAAGTACTTTCTAGTATTGACCTATGACCTCTACATACTTGGAGCAACACTACGGTAATTTGACAGCAATTCTCGAAATATTTATTCACATTTTCGAACTTTTAACTATGGTACTTGTTATTATGATATCACAGGAAACAATCCCGCTTGAAACAACCAACTTTGCAATCAATTTTCACAACTTTGAAAGCAGTTTGTTGCCGATACTTCGGTTGGCTGTAGTGATAATTTGTTTGTATTTGAGGCATTCATGTTGCATTTACTTAATGTTTTCCAAATTTAACTGCGGGTGTGTCGTTACAATGACTTAGGTTAAATAAACAAACAACTCCCCCAACATTTCCTTCGCTTTTTCAAACATTGCACGCTGTTTTCTAACATTTTACAGTCAGTTTGTGTGAACGTCTATAGGTTGCTTTCCATTGGCATTTATTAAATTTGTTGACTTTACAGCTGCACGTTTCTATATGGCAACAACTTAGGTCATATATACTGATATATCTACCAAAGTTTACATAACTTTGCACAACTTTGCCATCACTTTGAACAACTTTGCCCGGTGTGTTAACGGCTTAAAACCCACTACGTGCCGATAGCATGTACAACTTGTTCTTGAAAATTAGAAGCAATTTGAAAACTTTTCCTTAATTGTAATAATTACAAAAAATCCACGATTTTCCACTATAAATGATTGCCATCACTGTAAAAAAGAATGCAGGAACGTTGCCTTATATCTTTACTATGTGTGTGATGAAACAAAAAAAAATTCAACTGCTCGTTTACTCATGGAGTCTCCCATGCAAGTACTAACCACGCCCGATCGTGCTTTACTTTAAACATTTGTCGGTCACATAACCACATAGCTGCATGGATTATTTGAAGTTAAGCCGATTTGGCGGGTATTTCATGTTTTTGGATGTTTTAAAATCGTTATCGCTGGCACAAAGTACATTATAGTATTGACCTATGACCTCTACATACTTGGAGCAACACTACGGTAATTTAACAGCAATTCTCGAAATATTTATTCACATTTTCGAACTTTTAACTATGGTACTTGTTATTATGATATCACAGGAAACAATCCCGCTTGAAACAACCAACTTTGCAATCAATTTTCACAACTTTGAAAGCAGTTTGTTGCCGATACTTCGGTTGGCTGTAGTGATAATTTGTTTATATTTGAGGCATTCATGTTGCATTTACTTAATGTTTTCTAAATTTAACTGCGGGTGTGTCGTTACAATGACTTAGGTTAAATAAACAAACAACTCCCCCAACATTTCCTTCGCTTTTTCAAACATTGCACGCTGTTTTCTAACATTTTACAGTTTGTGCGAACGTCTATAGGTTGCTTTCCATTGGCATTTATTAAATTTGTTGACTTTACAGCTGCACGTTTCTATATGCCAACAACTTAGGTCATATATACTGATATATCTACCAAAGTTTACATAACTTTGCACTAATTTGCCATCACTTTGAACAACTTTGCCCGGTGTGTTAACGGCTTAAAACCCACTACGTGCCGATAGCATGTACAACTTGATCTTGAAAATTAGAAGCAATTTGAAAACTTTTCCTTAATTGTAATAATTACAAAAAAATCCACGATTTTCCACTATAAATGATTGCCATCACTGTAAAAAAGAATGCAGGAACGTTGCCTTATATCTTTACTATGTGTGTGATGAAACAAAAAAAATTCAACTGCTCGTTTACTCAGGGAGTCTCCCATGCAAGTACTAACCACGCCCGATCGTGCTTTACTTTAAACATTTGTCGGTCACATAACCACATAGCTGCATGCATTATTTGAAGTTAAGCCGATTTGGCGGGTATTTCATGTTTTTGGATGTTTTAAAATCGTTATCGCTGGCACAAAGTACATTCTAGTATTGACCTATGACCTCTACATACTTGGAGCAACACTACGGTAATTTAACAGCAATTCTCGAAACATTTATTCACATTTTCGAACTTTTAACTATGGTACTTGTTATTATGATATCACAGGAAACAATCCCGCTTGAAACAACCAACTTTGCAATCAATTTTCACAACTTTGAAAGCAGTTTGTTGCCGATACTTCGGTTGGCTGTCGTGATAATTTGTTTATATATGAGGCATTCATGTTGCATTTACTTAATGTTTTCTAAATTTAACTGCGGGGTGTCGTTACAATGACTTAGGTTAAATAAACAAACAACTCCCCCAACATTTCCTTCGTCTTTTCCAACATTGCACGCTGTTTTCTAACATTTTACAGTCAGTTTATGTGAACGTCTATAGGTTGCTTTCAATTGGCATTCATTAAATTTGTTGACTTTACAGCTGCACGTTTCTATATGCCAACAACTTAGGTCATATATACTGATATATCTACCAAAGTTTACATAACTTTGCACAACTTTGCCATCACTTTGAACAACTTTGCCCGGTGTGTTAACGGCTTAAAACCCACTACGTGCCGATAGCATGTACAACTTGTTCTTGAAAATTAGAAGCAATTTGAAAACTTTTCCTTAATTGTAATAATTACAAAAAATCCACAATTTTCCACTATAAATGATTGCCATCACTGTAAAAAAGAATGCAGGAACGTTGCCTTATATCTTTACTATGTGTGTGATGAAACAAAAAAAAATTCAACTGCTCGTTTACTCAGGGAGTCTCCCATGCAAGTACTAACCACACCCGATCGTGCTTTACTTTAAACATTTGTCGGTCACATAACCACATAGCTGCATGGATTATTTGAAGTTAAGCCGATTTGGCGGGTATTTCATGTTTTTGGATGTTTTAAAATCGTTATCGCTGGCACAAAGTACATTCTAGTATTGACCTATGACCTCTACATACTTGGAGCAACACTACGGTAATTTAACAGCAATTCTCGAAATATTTATTCACATTTTCGAACTTTTAACTATGGTACTTGTTATTATGACATCACAGGAAACAATCCCGCTTGAAACAACCAACTTTGCAATCAATTTTCACAACTTTGAAAGCAGTTTGTTGCCGATACTTCGGTTGGCTGTAGTGATAATTTGTTTATATTTGAGGCATTCATGTTGCATTTACTTAATGTTTTCTAAATTTAACTGCGGGGGTGTCGTTACAATGACTTAGGTTAAATAAACAAACAACTCCCCCAACATTTCCTTCGCTTTTTCAAACATTGCATGCTGTTTTCTAACATTTTACAGTCAGTTTATGTGAACGTCTATAGGTTGCTTTCAATTGGCATTTATTAAATTTGTTGACTTTAGAGCTGCACGTTTCTATATGCCAACAACTTAGGTCATATATACTGATATATCTACCAAAGTTTACATAACTTTGCACAACTTTGCCATCACTTTGAACAACTTTGCCCGGTGTGTTAACGGCTTAAAACCCACTACGTGCCGATAGCATCTACAACTTGTTCTTGAAAATTAGAAGCAATTTGAAAACTTTTCCTTAATTATAATAGTTACAAACAATCCACGATTTTCTACTATCAATGATTGCCATCACTGTAAAAAAGAATGCAGGAACGTTGCCTTATATCTTTACTATGTGTGTGATGAAACAAAAAAAATTCAACTGCTCGTTTACTCAGGGAGTCTCCCATGCAAGTACTAACCACGCCCGATCGTGCTTTACTTTAAACATTTGTCGGTCACATAACCACATAGCTGCATGCATTATTTGAAGTTAAGCCGATTTGGCGGGTATTTCATGTTTTTGGATGTTTTAAAATCGTTATCGCTGGCACAAAGTACATTCTAGTATTGACCTATGACCTCTACATACTTGGAGCAACACTACGGTAATTTAACAGCAATTCTCGAAATATTTATTCACATTTTCGAACTTTTAACTATGGTACTTGTTATTATGATATCACAGGAAACAATCCCGCTTGAAACAACCAACTTTGCAATCAATTTTCACAACTTTGAAAGCAGTTTGTTGCCGATACTTCGGTTGGCTGTCGTGATAATTTGTTTATATATGAGGCATTCATGTTGCATTTACTTAATGTTTTCTAAATTTAACTGCGGGGGTGTCGTTACAATGACTTAGGTTAAATAAACAAACAACTCCGCCAACATTTCCTTCGTCTTTTCCAACATTGCACGCTGTTTTCTAACATTTTACAGTCAGTTTATGTGAACGTCTATAGGTTGCTTTCAATTGGCATTCATTAAATTTGTTGACTTTACAGCTGCACGTTTCTATATGCCAACAACTTAGGTCATATATACTGATATATCTACCAAAGTTTACATAACTTTGCACAACTTTGCCATCACTTTGAACAACTTTGCCCGGTGTGTTAACGGCTTAAAACCCACTACGTGCCGATAGCATCTACAACTTGTTCTTGAAAATTAGAAGCAATTTGAAAACTTTTCCTTAATTATAATAGTTACAAACAATCCACGATTTTCCACTATAAATGATTGCCATCACTGTAAAAAAGAATGCAGGAACGTTGCCTCATATCTTTACTATGTGTGTGATGAAACAAAAAAAAATTCAACTGCTCGTTTACTCAGGGAGTCTCCCATGCAAGTACTAACCACGCCCGATCGTGCTTTACTTTAAACATTTGTCGGTCACATAACCACATAGCTGCATGCATTATTTTAAGTTAAGCCGATTTGGCGGGTATTTCATGTTTTTGGATGTTTTAATATCGTTATCGCTGGCACAAAGTACATTCTAGTATTGACCTATGACCTCTACATACTTGGAGCAACACTACGGTAATTTAACAGCAATTCTCGAAATATTTATTCACATTTTCGAACTTTTAACTATGGTACTTGTTATTATGATATCACAGGAAACAATCCCGCTTGAAACAACCAACTTTGCAATCAATTTTCACAACTTTGAAAGCAGTTTGTTGCCGATACTTCGGTTGGCTGTAGTGATAATTTGTTTATATTTGAGGCATTCATGTTGCATTTACTTAATGTTTTCTAAATTTAACTGCGGGGTTGTCGTTACAATGACTTAGGTTAAATAAACAAACAACTCCCCCAACATTTCCTTCGCTTTTTCAAACATTGCACGCTGTTTTCTAACATTTTACAGTCAGTTTATGTGAACGTCTATAGGTTGCTTTCCATTGGCATTTATTAAATTTGTTGACTTTACAGCTGCACGTTTCTATATGCCAACAACTTAGGTCATATATACTGATATATCTACCAAAGTTTACATAACTTTGCACAACTTTGCCATCACTTTGAACAACTTTGCCCGGTGTGTTAACGGCTTAAAACCCACTACGTGCCGATAGCATCTACAACTTGTTCTTGAAAATTAGAAGCAATTTGAAAACTTTTCCTTAATTATAATAGTTACAAACAATCCACGATTTTCTACTATCAATGATTGCCATCACTGTAAAAAAGAATGCAGGAACGTTGCCTTATATCTTTACTATGTGTGTGATGAAACAAAAAAAATTCAACTGCTCGTTTACTCAGGGAGTCTCCCATGCAAGTACTAACCACGCCCGATCGTGCTTTACTTTAAACATTTGTCGGTCACATAACCACATAGCTGCATGCATTATTTGAAGTTAAGCCGATTTGGCGGGTATTTCATGTTTTTGGATGTTTTAAAATCGTTATCGCTGGCACAAAGTACATTCTAGTATTGACCTATGACCTCTACATACTTGGAGCAACACTACGGTAATTTAACAGCAATTCTCGAAACATTTATTCACATTTTCGAACTTTTAACTATGGTACTTGTTATTATGATATCACAGGAAACAATCCCGCTTGAAACAACCAACTTTGCAATCAATTTTCACAACTTTGAAAGCAGTTTGTTGCCGATACTTCGGTTGGCTGTCGTGATAATTTGTTTATATATGAGGCATTCATGTTGCATTTACTTAATGTTTTCTAAATTTAACTGCGGGGTGTCGTTACAATGACTTAGGTTAAATAAACAAACAACTCCCCCAACATTTCCTTCGTCTTTTCCAACATTGCACGCTGTTTTCTAACATTTTACAGTCAGTTTATGTGAACGTCTATAGGTTGCTTTCAATTGGCATTCATTAAATTTGTTGACTTTACAGCTGCACGTTTCTATATGCCAACAACTTAGGTCATATATACTGATATATCTACCAAAGTTTACATAACTTTGCACAACTTTGCCATCACTTTGAACAACTTTGCCCGGTGTGTTAACGGCTTAAAACCCACTACGTGCCGATAGCATGTACAACTTGTTCTTGAAAATTAGAAGCAATTTGAAAACTTTTCCTTAATTGTAATAATTACAAAAAATCCACAATTTTCCACTATAAATGATTGCCATCACTGTAAAAAAGAATGCAGGAACGTTGCCTTATATCTTTACTATGTGTGTGATGAAACAAAAAAAAATTCAACTGCTCGTTTACTCAGGGAGTCTCCCATGCAAGTACTAACCACACCCGATCGTGCTTTACTTTAAACATTTGTCGGTCACATAACCACATAGCTGCATGGATTATTTGAAGTTAAGCCGATTTGGCGGGTATTTCATGTTTTTGGATGTTTTAAAATCGTTATCGCTGGCACAAAGTACATTCTAGTATTGACCTATGACCTCTACATACTTGGAGCAACACTACGGTAATTTAACAGCAATTCTCGAAATATTTATTCACATTTTCGAACTTTTAACTATGGTACTTGTTATTATGACATCACAGGAAACAATCCCGCTTGAAACAACCAACTTTGCAATCAATTTTCACAACTTTGAAAGCAGTTTGTTGCCGATACTTCGGTTGGCTGTAGTGATAATTTGTTTATATTTGAGGCATTCATGTTGCATTTACTTAATGTTTTCTAAATTTAACTGCGGGGGTGTCGTTACAATGACTTAGGTTAAATAAACAAACAACTCCCCCAACATTTCCTTCGCTTTTTCAAACATTGCATGCTGTTTTCTAACATTTTACAGTCAGTTTATGTGAACGTCTATAGGTTGCTTTCAATTGGCATTTATTAAATTTGTTGACTTTAGAGCTGCACGTTTCTATATGCCAACAACTTAGGTCATATATACTGATATATCTACCAAAGTTTACATAACTTTGCACAACTTTGCCATCACTTTGAACAACTTTGCCCGGTGTGTTAACGGCTTAAAACCCACTACGTGCCGATAGCATCTACAACTTGTTCTTGAAAATTAGAAGCAATTTGAAAACTTTTCCTTAATTATAATAGTTACAAACAATCCACGATTTTCTACTATCAATGATTGCCATCACTGTAAAAAAGAATGCAGGAACGTTGCCTTATATCTTTACTATGTGTGTGATGAAACAAAAAAAATTCAACTGCTCGTTTACTCAGGGAGTCTCCCATGCAAGTACTAACCACGCCCGATCGTGCTTTACTTTAAACATTTGTCGGTCACATAACCACATAGCTGCATGCATTATTTGAAGTTAAGCCGATTTGGCGGGTATTTCATGTTTTTGGATGTTTTAAAATCGTTATCGCTGGCACAAAGTACATTCTAGTATTGACCTATGACCTCTACATACTTGGAGCAACACTACGGTAATTTAACAGCAATTCTCGAAATATTTATTCACATTTTCGAACTTTTAACTATGGTACTTGTTATTATGATATCACAGGAAACAATCCCGCTTGAAACAACCAACTTTGCAATCAATTTTCACAACTTTGAAAGCAGTTTGTTGCCGATACTTCGGTTGGCTGTAGTGATAATTTGTTTATATTTGAGGCATTCATGTTGCATTTACTTAATGTTTTCTAAATTTAACTGCGGGGTTGTCGTTACAATGACTTAGGTTAAATAAACAAACAACTCCCCCAACATTTCCTTCGCTTTTTCAAACATTGCACGCTGTTTTCTAACATTTTACAGTCAGTTTATGTGAACGTCTATAGGTTGCTTTCCATTGGCATTTATTAAATTTGTTGACTTTACAGCTGCACGTTTCTATATGCCAACAACTTAGGTCATATATACTGATATATCTACCAAAGTTTACATAACTTTGCACAACTTTGCCATCACTTTGAACAACTTTGCCCGGTGTGTTAACGGCTTAAAACCCACTACGTGCCGATAGCATCTACAACTTGTTCTTGAAAATTAGAAGCAATTTGAAAACTTTTCCTTAATTATAATAGTTACAAACAATCCACGATTTTCTACTATCAATGATTGCCATCACTGTAAAAAAGAATGCAGGAACGTTGCCTTATATCTTTACTATGTGTGTGATGAAACAAAAAAAATTCAACTGCTCGTTTACTCAGGGAGTCTCCCATGCAAGTACTAACCACGCCCGATCGTGCTTTACTTTAAACATTTGTCGGTCACATAACCACATAGCTGCATGCATTATTTGAAGTTAAGCCGATTTGGCGGGTATTTCATGTTTTTGGATGTTTTAAAATCGTTATCGCTGGCACAAAGTACATTCTAGTATTGACCTATGACCTCTACATACTTGGAGCAACACTACGGTAATTTAACAGCAATTCTCGAAATATTTATTCACATTTTCGAACTTTTAACTATGGTACTTGTTATTATGATATCACAGGAAACAATCCCGCTTGAAACAACCAACTTTGCAATCAATTTTCACAACTTTGAAAGCAGTTTGTTGCCGATACTTCGGTTGGCTGTCGTGATAATTTGTTTATATATGAGGCATTCATGTTGCATTTACTTAATGTTTTCTAAATTTAACTGCGGGGGTGTCGTTACAATGACTTAGGTTAAATAAACAAACAACTCCGCCAACATTTCCTTCGTCTTTTCCAACATTGCACGCTGTTTTCTAACATTTTACAGTCAGTTTATGTGAACGTCTATAGGTTGCTTTCAATTGGCATTCATTAAATTTGTTGACTTTACAGCTGCACGTTTCTATATGCCAACAACTTAGGTCATATATACTGATATATCTACCAAAGTTTACATAACTTTGCACAACTTTGCCATCACTTTGAACAACTTTGCCCGGTGTGTTAACGGCTTAAAACCCACTACGTGCCGATAGCATCTACAACTTGTTCTTGAAAATTAGAAGCAATTTGAAAACTTTTCCTTAATTATAATAGTTACAAACAATCCACGATTTTCCACTATAAATGATTGCCATCACTGTAAAAAAGAATGCAGGAACGTTGCCTTATATCTTTACTATGTGTGTGATGAAACAAAAAAAAATTCAACTGCTCGTTTACTCAGGGAGTCTCCCATGCAAGTACTAACCACGCCCGATCGTGCTTTACTTTAAACATTTGTCGGTCACATAACCACATAGCTGCATGCATTATTTTAAGTTAAGCCGATTTGGCGGGTATTTCATGTTTTTGGATGTTTTAAAATCGTTATCGCTGGCACAAAGTACATTCTAGTATTGACCTATGACCTCTACATACTTGGAGCAACACTACGGTAATTTAACAGCAATTCTCGAAATATTTATTCACATTTTCGAACTTTTAACTATGGTACTTGTTATTATGATATCACAGGAAACAATCCCGCTTGAAACAACCAACTTTGCAATCAATTTTCACAACTTTGAAAGCAGTTTGTTGCCGATACTTCGGTTGGCTGTAGTGATAATTTGTTTATATTTGAGGCATTCATGTTGCATTTACTTAATGTTTTCTAAATTTAACTGCGGGGTTGTCGTTACAATGACTTAGGTTAAATAAACAAACAACTCCCCCAACATTTCCTTCGCTTTTTCAAACATTGCACGCTGTTTTCTAACATTTTACAGTCAGTTTATGTGAACGTCTATAGGTTGCTTTCCATTGGCATTTATTAAATTTGTTGACTTTACAGCTGCACGTTTCTATATGCCAACAACTTAGGTCATATATACTGATATATCTACCAAAGTTTACATAACTTTGCACAACTTTGCCATCACTTTGAACAACTTTGCCCGGTGTGTTAACGGCTTAAAACCCACTACGTGCCGATAGCATGTACAACTTGTTCTTGAAAATTAGAAGCAATTTGAAAACTTTTCCTTAATTGTAATAATTACAAAAAATCCACGATTTTCCACTATAAATGATTGCCATCACTGTAAAAAAGAATGCTGGAACGTTGCCTTATATCTTTACTATGTGTGTGATGAAACAAAAAAAAAAATTCAACTGCTCGTTTACTCATGGAGTCTCCCATGCAAGTACTAACCACGCCCGATCGTGCTTTACTTTAAACATTTGTCGGTCACATAACCACATAGCTGCATGGATTATTTGAAGTTAAGCCGATTTGGCGGGTATTTCATGTTTTTGGATGTTTTAAAATCGTTATCGCTGGCACAAAGTACATTCTAGTATTGACCTATGACCTCTACATACTTGGAGCAACACTACGGTAATTTAACAGCAATTCTCGAAATATTTATTCACATTTTCGAACTTTTAACTATGGTACTTGTTATTATGATATCACAGGAAACAATCCCGCTTGAAACAACCAACTTTGCAATCAATTTTCACAACTTTGAAAGCAGTTTGTTGCCGATACTTCGGTTGGCTGTAGTGATAATTTGTTTATATTTGAGGCATTCATGTTGCATTTACTTAATGTTTTCTAAATTTAACTGCGGGGGTGTCGTTACAATGACTTAGGTTAAATAAACAAACAACTCCCCCAACATTTCCTTCGCTTTTTCAAACATTGCACGCTGTTTTCTAACATTTTACAGTCAGTTTATGTGAACGTCTATAGGTTGCTTTCCATTGGCATTTATTAAATTTGTTGACTTTACAGCTGCACGTTTCTATATGCCAACAACTTAGGTCATATATACTGATATATCTACCAAAGTTTACATAACTTTGCACAACTTTGCCATCACTTTGAACAACTTTGCCCGGTGTGTTAACGGCTTAAAACCCACTACGTGCCGATAGCATCTACAACTTGTTCTTGAAAATTACAAGCAATTTGAAAACTTTTCCTTAATTATAATAGTTACAAACAATCCACGATTTTCCACTATAAATGATTGCCATCACTGTAAAAAAGAATGCAGGAACGTTGCCTTATATCTTTACTATGTGTGTGATGAAACAAAAAAAAATCAACTGCTCGTTTACTCAGGGAGTCTCCCATGCAAGTACTAAACACGCCCGATCGTGCTTTACTTTAAACATTTGTCGGTCACATAACCACATAGCTGCATGGATTATTTTAAGTTAAGCCGATTTGGCGGGTATTTCATGTTTTTGGATGTTTTGAAATCGTTATCGCTGGCACAAAGTACATTCTAGTATTGACCTATGACCTCCAAATACTTGGAGCAACACTATGGTAATTTAACAGCAATTCTCGAAATATTTATTCACATTTTCGAACTTTTAACTATGGTACTTGTTATTATGATATCACAGGAAACAATCCCGCTTGAAACAACCAACTTTGCAATCAATTTTCACAACTTTGAAAGCAGTTTGTTGCCGATACTTCGGTTGGCTGTAGTGATAATTTGTTTATATATGAGGCATTCATGTTGCATTTACTTAATATTTTCTAAATTTAACTGCGGGGGTGTCGTTACAATGACTTAGGTTAAATAAACAAACAACTCCCCCAACATTTCCTTCGCTTTTTCAAACATTGCACGCTGTTTTCTAACATTTTACAGTCAGTTTATGTGAACGTCTATAGGTTGCTTTCCATTTGCATTTATTAAATTTGTTGACTTTACAGCTGCACGTTTCTATATGCCAACAACTTAGGTCATATATACTGATATATCTACCAAAGTTTACATAACTTTGCACAACTTTGCCATCACTTTGAACAACTTTGCCCGGTGTGTTAACGGCTTAAAACCCACTACGTGCCGATAGCATGTACAACTTGTTCTTGAAAATTAGAAGCAATTTGAAAACTTTTCCTTAATTGTAATAATTACAAAAAATCCACGATTTTCCACTATAAATGATTGCCATCACTGTAAAAAAGAATGCTGGAACGTTGCCTTATATCTTTACTATGTGTGTGATGAAACAAAAAAAAAAAATTCAACTGCTCGTTTACTCATGGAGTCTCCCATGCAAGTACTAACCACGCCCGATCGTGCTTTACTTTAAACATTTGTCGGTCACATAACCACATAGATGCATGGATTATTTGAAGATAAGCCGATTTGGCGGGTATTTCATGTTTTTGGATGTTTTAAAATCGTTATCGCTGGCACAAAGTACATTCTAGTATTGACCTATGACCTCTACATACTTGGAGCAACACTACGGTAATTTAACAGCAATTCTCGAAATATTTATTCACATTTTCGAACTTTTAACTATGGTACTTGTTATTATGATATCACAGGAAACAATCCCGCTTGAAACAACCAATTTTGCAATCAATTTTCACAACTTTGAAAGCAGTTTGTTGCCGATACTTCGGTTGGCTGTAGTGATAATTTGTTTATATTTGAGGCATTCATGTTGCATTTACTTAATGTTTTCTAAATTTAACTGCGGGGTTGTCGTTACAATGACTTAGGTTAAATAAACATACAACTCCGCCAACATTTCCTTCGTCTTTTCCAACATTGCACGCTGTTTTCTAACATTTTACAGTCAGTTTATGTGAACGTCTATAGGTTGCTTTCAATTGGCATTCATTAAATTTGTTGACTTTACAGCTGCACGTTTCTATATGCCAACAACTTAGGTCATATATACTGATATATCTACCAAAGTTTACATAACTTTGCACAACTTTGCCATCACTTTGAACAACTTTGCCCGGTGTGTTAACGGCTTAAAACCCACTACGTGCCGATAGCATGTACAACTTGTTCTTGAAAATTAGAAGCAATTTGAAAACTTTTCCTTAATTGTAATAATTACAAAAAATCCACGATTTTCCACTATAAATGATTGCCATCACTGTAAAAAAGAATGCTGGAACGTTGCCTTATATCTTTACTATGTGTGTGATGAAACAAAAAACTAATTCAACTGCTCGTTTACTCATGGAGTCTCCCATGCAAGTACTAACCACGCCCGATCGTGCTTTACTTTAAACATTTGTCGGTCACATAACCACATAGCTGCATGGATTATTTGAATGTTAAGCCGATTTGGCGGGTATTTCATGTTTTTGGATGTTTTAAAATCGTTATCGCTGGCACAAAGTACATTCTAGTATTGGCCTATGACCTCTACATACTTGGAGCAACACTACGGTAATTTAACAGCAATTCTCGAAATATTTATTCACATTTTCGAACTTTTAACTATGGTACTTGTTATTATGATATCACAGGAAACAATCCCGCTTGAAACAACCAACTTTGCAATCAATTTTCACAACTTTGAAAGCAGTTTGTTGCCGATACTTCGGTTGGCTGTAGTGATAATTTGTTTATATTTGAGGCATTCATGTTGCATTTACTTAATGTTTTCTAAATTTAACTGCGGGGGTGTCGTTACAATGACTTAGGTTAAATAAACAAACAACTCCCCCAACATTTCCTTCGCTTTTTCAAACATTGCACGCTGTTTTCTAACATTTTACAGTCAGTTTATGTGAACGTCTATAGGTTGCTTTCCATTGGCATTTATTAAATTTGTTGACTTTACAGCTGCACGTTTCTATATGCCAACAACTTAGGTCATATATACTGATATATCTACCAAAGTTTACATAACTTTGCACAACTTTGCCATCACTTTGAACAACTTTGCCCGGTGTGTTAACGGCTTAAAACCCACTACGTGCCGATAGCATGTACAACTTGTTCTTGAAAATTAGAAGCAATTTGAAAACTTTTCCTTAATTGTAATAATTACAAAAAATCCACGATTTTCCACTATAAATGATTGCCATCACTGTAAAAAAGAATGCTGGAACGTTGCCTTATATCTTTACTATGTGTGTGATGAAACAAAAAAAAAAATTCAACTGCTCGTTTACTCATGGAGTCTCCCATGCAAGTACTAACCACGCCCGATCGTGCTTTACTTTAAACATTTGTCGGTCACATAACCACATAGCTGCATGGATTATTTGAAGTTAAGCCGATTTGGCGGGTATTTCATGTTTTTGGATGTTTTAAAATCGTTATCGCTGGCACAAAGTACATTCTAGTATTGACCTATGACCTCTACATACTTGGAGCAACACTACGGTAATTTAACAGCAATTCTCGAAATATTTATTCACATTTTCGAACTTTTAACTATGGTACTTGTTATTATGATATCACAGGAAACAATCCCGCTTGAAACAACCAACTTTGCAATCAATTTTCACAACTTTGAAAGCAGTTTGTTGCCGATACTTCGGTTGGCTGTAGTGATAATTTGTTTATATTTGAGGCATTCATGTTGCATTTACTTAATGTTTTCTAAATTTAACTGCGGGGGTGTCGTTACAATGACTTAGGTTAAATAAACAAACAACTCCCCCAACATTTCCTTCGCTTTTTCAAACATTGCACGCTGTTTTCTAACATTTTACAGTCAGTTTATGTGAACGTCTATAGGTTGCTTTCCATTGGCATTTATTAAATTTGTTGACTTTACAGCTGCACGTTTCTATATGCCAACAACTTAGGTCATATATACTGATATATCTACCAAAGTTTACATAACTTTGCACAACTTTGCCATCACTTTGAACAACTTTGCCCGGTGTGTTAACGGCTTAAAACCCACTACGTGCCGATAGCATCTACAACTTGTTCTTGAAAATTACAAGCAATTTGAAAACTTTTCCTTAATTATAATAGTTACAAACAATCCACGATTTTCCACTATAAATGATTGCCATCACTGTAAAAAAGAATGCAGGAACGTTGCCTTATATCTTTACTATGTGTGTGATGAAACAAAAAAAAATCAACTGCTCGTTTACTCAGGGAGTCTCCCATGCAAGTACTAAACACGCCCGATCGTGCTTTACTTTAAACATTTGTCGGTCACATAACCACATAGCTGCATGGATTATTTTAAGTTAAGCCGATTTGGCGGGTATTTCATGTTTTTGGATGTTTTGAAATCGTTATCGCTGGCACAAAGTACATTCTAGTATTGACCTATGACCTCCAAATACTTGGAGCAACACTATGGTAATTTAACAGCAATTCTCGAAATATTTATTCACATTTTCGAACTTTTAACTATGGTACTTGTTATTATGATATCACAGGAAACAATCCCGCTTGAAACAACCAACTTTGCAATCAATTTTCACAACTTTGAAAGCAGTTTGTTGCCGATACTTCGGTTGGCTGTAGTGATAATTTGTTTATATATGAGGCATTCATGTTGCATTTACTTAATATTTTCTAAATTTAACTGCGGGGGTGTCGTTACAATGACTTAGGTTAAATAAACAAACAACTCCCCCAACATTTCCTTCGCTTTTTCAAACATTGCACGCTGTTTTCTAACATTTTACAGTCAGTTTATGTGAACGTCTATAGGTTGCTTTCCATTTGCATTTATTAAATTTGTTGACTTTACAGCTGCACGTTTCTATATGCCAACAACTTAGGTCATATATACTGATATATCTACCAAAGTTTACATAACTTTGCACAACTTTGCCATCACTTTGAACAACTTTGCCCGGTGTGTTAACGGCTTAAAACCCACTACGTGCCGATAGCATGTACAACTTGTTCTTGAAAATTAGAAGCAATTTGAAAACTTTTCCTTAATTGTAATAATTACAAAAAATCCACGATTTTCCACTATAAATGATTGCCATCACTGTAAAAAAGAATGCTGGAACGTTGCCTTATATCTTTACTATGTGTGTGATGAAACAAAAAAAAAAAATTCAACTGCTCGTTTACTCATGGAGTCTCCCATGCAAGTACTAACCACGCCCGATCGTGCTTTACTTTAAACATTTGTCGGTCACATAACCACATAGATGCATGGATTATTTGAAGATAAGCCGATTTGGCGGGTATTTCATGTTTTTGGATGTTTTAAAATCGTTATCGCTGGCACAAAGTACATTCTAGTATTGACCTATGACCTCTACATACTTGGAGCAACACTACGGTAATTTAACAGCAATTCTCGAAATATTTATTCACATTTTCGAACTTTTAACTATGGTACTTGTTATTATGATATCACAGGAAACAATCCCGCTTGAAACAACCAATTTTGCAATCAATTTTCACAACTTTGAAAGCAGTTTGTTGCCGATACTTCGGTTGGCTGTAGTGATAATTTGTTTATATTTGAGGCATTCATGTTGCATTTACTTAATGTTTTCTAAATTTAACTGCGGGGTTGTCGTTACAATGACTTAGGTTAAATAAACATACAACTCCGCCAACATTTCCTTCGTCTTTTCCAACATTGCACGCTGTTTTCTAACATTTTACAGTCAGTTTATGTGAACGTCTATAGGTTGCTTTCAATTGGCATTCATTAAATTTGTTGACTTTACAGCTGCACGTTTCTATATGCCAACAACTTAGGTCATATATACTGATATATCTACCAAAGTTTACATAACTTTGCACAACTTTGCCATCACTTTGAACAACTTTGCCCGGTGTGTTAACGGCTTAAAACCCACTACGTGCCGATAGCATGTACAACTTGTTCTTGAAAATTAGAAGCAATTTGAAAACTTTTCCTTAATTGTAATAATTACAAAAAATCCACGATTTTCCACTATAAATGATTGCCATCACTGTAAAAAAGAATGCTGGAACGTTGCCTTATATCTTTACTATGTGTGTGATGAAACAAAAAACTAATTCAACTGCTCGTTTACTCATGGAGTCTCCCATGCAAGTACTAACCACGCCCGATCGTGCTTTACTTTAAACATTTGTCGGTCACATAACCACATAGCTGCATGGATTATTTGAATGTTAAGCCGATTTGGCGGGTATTTCATGTTTTTGGATGTTTTAAAATCGTTATCGCTGGCACAAAGTACATTCTAGTATTGGCCTATGACCTCTACATACTTGGAGCAACACTACGGTAATTTAACAGCAATTCTCGAAATATTTATTCACATTTTCGAACTTTTAACTATGGTACTTGTTATTATGATATCACAGGAAACAATCCCGCTTGAAACAACCAACTTTGCAATCAATTTTCACAACTTTGAAAGCAGTTTGTTGCCGATACTTCGGTTGGCTGTAGTGATAATTTGTTTATATTTGAGGCATTCATGTTGCATTTACTTAATGTTTTCTAAATTTAACTGCGGGGGTGTCGTTACAATGACTTAGGTTAAATAAACAAACAACTCCCCCAACATTTCCTTCGCTTTTTCAAACATTGCACGCTGTTTTCTAACATTTTACAGTCAGTTTATGTGAACGTCTATTGGTTGCTTTCCATTGGCATTTATTAAATTTGTTGACTTTACAGCTGCACGTTTCTATATGCCAACAACTTAGGTCATATATACTGATATATCTACCAAAGTTTACATAACTTTGCACAACTTTGCCATCACTTTGAACAACTTTGCCCGGTGTGTTAACGGCTTAAAACCCACTACGTGCCGATAGCATGTACAACTTGTTCTTGAAAATTAGAAGCAATTTGAAAACTTTTCCTTAATTGTAATAATTACAAAAAATCCACGATTTTCCACTATAAATGATTGCCATCACTGTAAAAAAGAATGCTGGAACGTTGCCTTATATCTTTACTATGTGTGTGATGAAACAAAAAAAAAAAATTCAACTGCTCGTTTACTCATGGTGTCTCCCATGCAAGTACTAACCACGCCCGATCGTGCTTTACTTTAAACATTTGTCGGTCACATAACCACATAGATGCATGGATTATTTGAAGATAAGCCGATTTGGCGGGTATTTCATGTTTTTGGATGTTTTAAAATCGTTATCGCTGGCACAAAGTACATTCTAGTATTGACCTATGACCTCTACATACTTGGAGCAACACTACGGTAATTTAACAGCAATTCTCGAAATATTTATTCACATTTTCGAACTTTTAACTATGGTACTTGTTATTATGATATCACAGGAAACAATCCCGCTTGAAACAACCAACTTTGCAATCAATTTTCACAACTTTGAAAGCAGTTTGTTGCCGATACTTCGGTTGGCTGTAGTGATAATTTGTTTATATTTGAGGCATTCATGTTGCATTTACTTAATGTTTTCTAAATTTAACTGCGGGGTTGTCGTTACAATGACTTAGGTTAAATAAACAAACAACTCCGCCAACATTTCCTTCGTCTTTTCCAACATTGCACGCTGTTTTCTAACATTTTACAGTCAGTTTATGTGAACGTCTATAGGTTGCTTTCAATTGGCATTCATTAAATTTATTGACTTTACAGCTGCACGTTTCTATATGCCAACAACTTAGGTCATATATACTGATATATCTACCAAAGTTTACATAACTTTGCACAACTTTGCCATCACTTTGAACAACTTTGCCCGGTGTGTTAACGGCTTAAAACCCACTACGTGCCGATAGCATGTACAACTTGTTCTTGAAAATTAGAAGCAATTTGAAAACTTTTCCTTAATTGTAATAATTACAAAAAATCCACGATTTTCCACTATAAATGATTGCCATCACTGTAAAAAAGAATGCTGGAACGTTGCCTTATATCTTTACTATGTGTGTGATGAAACAAAAAACTAATTCAACTGCTCGTTTACTCATGGAGTCTCCCATGCAAGTACTAACCACGCCCGATCGTGCTTTACTTTAAACATTTGTCGGTCACATAACCACATAGCTGCATGGATTATTTGAATGTTAAGCCGATTTGGCGGGTATTTCATGTTTTTGGATGTTTTAAAATCGTTATCGCTGGCACAAAGTACATTCTAGTATTGGCCTATGACCTCTACATACTTGGAGCAACACTACGGTAATTTAACAGCAATTCTCGAAATATTTATTCACATTTTCGAACTTTTAACTATGGTACTTGTTATTATGATATCACAGGAAACAATCCCGCTTGAAACAACCAACTTTGCAATCAATTTTCACAACTTTGAAAGCAGTTTGTTGCCGATACTTCGGTTGGCTGTAGTGATAATTTGTTTATATTTGAGGCATTCATGTTGCATTTACTTAATGTTTTCTAAATTTAACTGCGGGGGTGTCGTTACAATGACTTAGGTTAAATAAACAAACAACTCCGCCAACATTTCCTTCGCTTTTTCAAACATTGCACGCTGTTTTCTAACATTTTACAGTCAGTTTATGTGAACATCTATAGGTTGCATGGATTATTTGAAGTTAAGTCGATTTGGCGGGTATTTCATGTTTTTGGATGTTTTAAAATCGTTATCGCTGGCACAAAGTACATTCTAGTATTGACCTATGACCTCTACATACTTGGATCAACACTACGGTAATTTAACAGCAATTCTCGAAATATTTATTCACATTTTCGAACTTTTAACTATGGTACTTGTTATTATGATATCACAGGAAACAATCCCGCTTGAAACAACCAACTTTGCAATCAATTTTCACAACTTTGAAAGCAGTTTGTTGGCGATACTTCTGTTGGCTGTCGTGATAATTTGTTTATATATGAGGCATTCATGTTGCATTTACTTAATGTTTTCTAAATTTAACTGCGGGGGTGTCGTTACAATGACTTAGGTTAAATAAACAAACAACTCCGCCAACATTTCCTTCGCCTTTTCCAACATTGCACGCTGTTTTCTAACATTTTACAGTCAGTTTATGTGAACGTCTATAGGTTGCTTTCAATTGGCATTCATTAAATTTGTTGACTTTACAGCTGCACGTTTCTATATGCCAACAACTTAGGTCATATATACTGATATATCTACCAAAGTTTACATAACTTTGCACAACTTTGCCATCACTTTGAACAACTTTGCCCGGTGTGTTAACGGCTTAAAACCCACTACGTGCCGATAGCATGTACAACTTGTTCTTGAAAATTAGAAGCAATTTGAAAACTTTTCCTTAATTGTAATAATTACAAAAAATCCACGATTTTCCACTATAAATGATTGCCATCACTGTAAAAAAGAATGCTGGAACGTTGCCTTATATCTTTACTATGTGTGTGATGAAACAAAAAAAAATTCAACTGCTCGTTTACTCATGGAGTCTCCCATGCAAGTACTAACCACGCCCGATCGTGCTTTACTTTAAACATTTGTCGGTCACATAACCACATAGCTGCATGGATTATTTGAAGTTAAGCCGATTTGGCGGGTATTTCATGTTTTTGGATGTTTTAAAATCGTTATCGCTGGCACAAAGTACATTCTAGTATTGACCTATGACCTCTACATACTTGGAGCAACACTACGGTAATTTAACAGCAATTCTCGAAATATTTATTCACATTTTCGAACTTTAACTATGGTACTTGTTATTATGATATCACAGGAAACAATCCCGCTTGAAACAACCAACTTTGCAATCAATTTTCACAACTTTGAAAGCAGTTTGTTGCCGATACTTCGGTTGGCTGTAGTGATAATTTGTTTATATTTGAGGCATTCATGTTGCATTTACTTAATGTTTTCTAAATTTAACTGCGGGGTTGTCGTTACAATGACTTAGGTTAAATAAACAAACAACTCCCCCAACATTTCTTTCGCTTTTTCAAACATTGCACGCTGTTTTCTAACATTTTACAGTCAGTTTATGTGAACGTCTATAGGTTGCTTTCCATTGGCATTTATTAAATTTGTTGACTTTACAGCTGCACGTTTCTATATGCCAACAACTTAGGTCATATATACTGATATATCTACCAAAGTTTACATAACTTTGCACAACTTTGCCATCACTTTGAACAACTTTGCCCGGTGTGTTAACGGCTTAAAACCCACTACGTGCCGATAGCATGTACAACTTGTTCTTGAAAATTAGAAGCAATTTGAAAACTTTTCCTTAATTGTAATAATTACAAAAAATCCACGATTTTCCACTATAAATGATTGCCATCACTGTAAAAAAGAATGCTGGAACGTTGCCTTATATCTTTACTATGTGTGTGATGAAACAAAAAAAAAAAATTCAACTGCTCGTTTACTCATGGTGTCTCCCATGCAAGTACTAACCACGCCCGATCGTGCTTTACTTTAAACATTTGTCGGTCACATAACCACATAGATGCATGGATTATTTGAAGATAAGCCGATTTGGCGGGTATTTCATGTTTTTGGATGTTTTAAAATCGTTATCGCTGGCACAAAGTACATTCTAGTATTGACCTATGACCTCTACATACTTGGAGCAACACTACGGTAATTTAACAGCAATTCTCGAAATATTTATTCACATTTTCGAACTTTTAACTATGGTACTTGTTATTATGATATCACAGGAAACAATCCCGCTTGAAACAACCAACTTTGCAATCAATTTTCACAACTTTGAAAGCAGTTTGTTGCCGATACTTCGGTTGGCTGTAGTGATAATTTGTTTATATTTGAGGCATTCATGTTGCATTTACTTAATGTTTTCTAAATTTAACTGCGGGGTTGTCGTTACAATGACTTAGGTTAAATAAACAAACAACTCCGCCAACATTTCCTTCGTCTTTTCCAACATTGCACGCTGTTTTCTAACATTTTACAGTCAGTTTATGTGAACGTCTATAGGTTGCTTTCAATTGGCATTCATTAAATTTATTGACTTTACAGCTGCACGTTTCTATATGCCAACAACTTAGGTCATATATACTGATATATCTACCAAAGTTTACATAACTTTGCACAACTTTGCCATCACTTTGAACAACTTTGCCCGGTGTGTTAACGGCTTAAAACCCACTACGTGCCGATAGCATGTACAACTTGTTCTTGAAAATTAGAAGCAATTTGAAAACTTTTCCTTAATTGTAATAATTACAAAAAATCCACGATTTTCCACTATAAATGATTGCCATCACTGTAAAAAAGAATGCTGGAACGTTGCCTTATATCTTTACTATGTGTGTGATGAAACAAAAAACTAATTCAACTGCTCGTTTACTCATGGAGTCTCCCATGCAAGTACTAACCACGCCCGATCGTGCTTTACTTTAAACATTTGTCGGTCACATAACCACATAGCTGCATGGATTATTTGAATGTTAAGCCGATTTGGCGGGTATTTCATGTTTTTGGATGTTTTAAAATCGTTATCGCTGGCACAAAGTACATTCTAGTATTGGCCTATGACCTCTACATACTTGGAGCAACACTACGGTAATTTAACAGCAATTCTCGAAATATTTATTCACATTTTCGAACTTTTAACTATGGTACTTGTTATTATGATATCACAGGAAACAATCCCGCTTGAAACAACCAACTTTGCAATCAATTTTCACAACTTTGAAAGCAGTTTGTTGCCGATACTTCGGTTGGCTGTAGTGATAATTTGTTTATATTTGAGGCATTCATGTTGCATTTACTTAATGTTTTCTAAATTTAACTGCGGGGGTGTCGTTACAATGACTTAGGTTAAATAAACAAACAACTCCGCCAACATTTCCTTCGCTTTTTCAAACATTGCACGCTGTTTTCTAACATTTTACAGTCAGTTTATGTGAACATCTATAGGTTGCATGGATTATTTGAAGTTAAGTCGATTTGGCGGGTATTTCATGTTTTTGGATGTTTTAAAATCGTTATCGCTGGCACAAAGTACATTCTAGTATTGACCTATGACCTCTACATACTTGGATCAACACTACGGTAATTTAACAGCAATTCTCGAAATATTTATTCACATTTTCGAACTTTTAACTATGGTACTTGTTATTATGATATCACAGGAAACAATCCCGCTTGAAACAACCAACTTTGCAATCAATTTTCACAACTTTGAAAGCAGTTTGTTGGCGATACTTCTGTTGGCTGTCGTGATAATTTGTTTATATATGAGGCATTCATGTTGCATTTACTTAATGTTTTCTAAATTTAACTGCGGGGGTGTCGTTACAATGACTTAGGTTAAATAAACAAACAACTCCGCCAACATTTCCTTCGCCTTTTCCAACATTGCACGCTGTTTTCTAACATTTTACAGTCAGTTTATGTGAACGTCTATAGGTTGCTTTCAATTGGCATTCATTAAATTTGTTGACTTTACAGCTGCACGTTTCTATATGCCAACAACTTAGGTCATATATACTGATATATCTACCAAAGTTTACATAACTTTGCACAACTTTGCCATCACTTTGAACAACTTTGCCCGGTGTGTTAACGGCTTAAAACCCACTACGTGCCGATAGCATGTACAACTTGTTCTTGAAAATTAGAAGCAATTTGAAAACTTTTCCTTAATTGTAATAATTACAAAAAATCCACGATTTTCCACTATAAATGATTGCCATCACTGTAAAAAAGAATGCTGGAACGTTGCCTTATATCTTTACTATGTGTGTGATGAAACAAAAAAAAATTCAACTGCTCGTTTACTCATGGAGTCTCCCATGCAAGTACTAACCACGCCCGATCGTGCTTTACTTTAAACATTTGTCGGTCACATAACCACATAGCTGCATGGATTATTTGAAGTTAAGCCGATTTGGCGGGTATTTCATGTTTTTGGATGTTTTAAAATCGTTATCGCTGGCACAAAGTACATTCTAGTATTGACCTATGACCTCTACATACTTGGAGCAACACTACGGTAATTTAACAGCAATTCTCGAAATATTTATTCACATTTTCGAACTTTAACTATGGTACTTGTTATTATGATATCACAGGAAACAATCCCGCTTGAAACAACCAACTTTGCAATCAATTTTCACAACTTTGAAAGCAGTTTGTTGCCGATACTTCGGTTGGCTGTAGTGATAATTTGTTTATATTTGAGGCATTCATGTTGCATTTACTTAATGTTTTCTAAATTTAACTGCGGGGTTGTCGTTACAATGACTTAGGTTAAATAAACAAACAACTCCCCCAACATTTCTTTCGCTTTTTCAAACATTGCACGCTGTTTTCTAACATTTTACAGTCAGTTTATGTGAACGTCTATAGGTTGCTTTCCATTGGCATTTATTAAATTTGTTGACTTTACAGCTGCACGTTTCTATATGCCAACAACTTAGGTCATATATACTGATATATCTACCAAAGTTTACATAACTTTGCACAACTTTGCCATCACTTTGAACAACTTTGCCCGGTGTGTTAACGGCTTAAAACCCACTACGTGCCGATAGCATGTACAACTTGTTCTTGAAAATTAGAAGCAATTTGAAAACTTTTCCTTAATTGTAATAATTACAAAAAATCCACGATTTTCCACTATAAATGATTGCCATCACTGTAAAAAAGAATGCTGGAACGTTGCCTTATATCTTTACTATGTGTGTGATGAAACAAAAAACTAATTCAACTGCTCGTTTACTCATGGAGTCTCCCATGCAAGTACTAACCACGCCCGATCGTGCTTTACTTTAAACATTTGTCGGTCACATAACCACATAGCTGCATGGATTATTTGAATGTTAAGCCGATTTGGCGGGTATTTCATGTTTTTGGATGTTTTAAAATCGTTATCGCTGGCACAAAGTACATTCTAGTATTGGCCTATGACCTCTACATACTTGGAGCAACACTACGGTAATTTAACAGCAATTCTCGAAATATTTATTCACATTTTCGAACTTTTAACTATGGTACTTGTTATTATGATATCACAGGAAACAATCCCGCTTGAAACAACCAACTTTGCAATCAATTTTCACAACTTTGAAAGCAGTTTGTTGCCGATACTTCGGTTGGCTGTAGTGATAATTTGTTTATATTTGAGGCATTCATGTTGCATTTACTTAATGTTTTCTAAATTTAACTGCGGGGGTGTCGTTACAATGACTTAGGTTAAATAAACAAACAACTCCGCCAACATTTCCTTCGCTTTTTCAAACATTGCACGCTGTTTTCTAACATTTTACAGTCAGTTTATGTGAACATCTATAGGTTGCATGGATTATTTGAAGTTAAGTCGATTTGGCGGGTATTTCATGTTTTTGGATGTTTTAAAATCGTTATCGCTGGCACAAAGTACATTCTAGTATTGACCTATGACCTCTACATACTTGGATCAACACTACGGTAATTTAACAGCAATTCTCGAAATATTTATTCACATTTTCGAACTTTTAACTATGGTACTTGTTATTATGATATCACAGGAAACAATCCCGCTTGAAACAACCAACTTTGCAATCAATTTTCACAACTTTGAAAGCAGTTTGTTGGCGATACTTCTGTTGGCTGTCGTGATAATTTGTTTATATATGAGGCATTCATGTTGCATTTACTTAATGTTTTCTAAATTTAACTGCGGGGGTGTCGTTACAATGACTTAGGTTAAATAAACAAACAACTCCGCCAACATTTCCTTCGCCTTTTCCAACATTGCACGCTGTTTTCTAACATTTTACAGTCAGTTTATGTGAACGTCTATAGGTTGCTTTCAATTGGCATTCATTAAATTTGTTGACTTTACAGCTGCACGTTTCTATATGCCAACAACTTAGGTCATATATACTGATATATCTACCAAAGTTTACATAACTTTGCACAACTTTGCCATCACTTTGAACAACTTTGCCCGGTGTGTTAACGGCTTAAAACCCACTACGTGCCGATAGCATGTACAACTTGTTCTTGAAAATTAGAAGCAATTTGAAAACTTTTCCTTAATTGTAATAATTACAAAAAATCCACGATTTTCCACTATAAATGATTGCCATCACTGTAAAAAAGAATGCTGGAACGTTGCCTTATATCTTTACTATGTGTGTGATGAAACAAAAAAAAATTCAACTGCTCGTTTACTCATGGAGTCTCCCATGCAAGTACTAACCACGCCCGATCGTGCTTTACTTTAAACATTTGTCGGTCACATAACCACATAGCTGCATGGATTATTTGAAGTTAAGCCGATTTGGCGGGTATTTCATGTTTTTGGATGTTTTAAAATCGTTATCGCTGGCACAAAGTACATTCTAGTATTGACCTATGACCTCTACATACTTGGAGCAACACTACGGTAATTTAACAGCAATTCTCGAAATATTTATTCACATTTTCGAACTTTAACTATGGTACTTGTTATTATGATATCACAGGAAACAATCCCGCTTGAAACAACCAACTTTGCAATCAATTTTCACAACTTTGAAAGCAGTTTGTTGCCGATACTTCGGTTGGCTGTAGTGATAATTTGTTTATATTTGAGGCATTCATGTTGCATTTACTTAATGTTTTCTAAATTTAACTGCGGGGTTGTCGTTACAATGACTTAGGTTAAATAAACAAACAACTCCCCCAACATTTCTTTCGCTTTTTCAAACATTGCACGCTGTTTTCTAACATTTTACAGTCAGTTTATGTGAACGTCTATAGGTTGCTTTCCATTGGCATTTATTAAATTTGTTGACTTTACAGCTGCACGTTTCTATATGCCAACAACTTAGGTCATATATACTGATATATCTACCAAAGTTTACATAACTTTGCACAACTTTGCCATCACTTTGAACAACTTTGCCCGGTGTGTTAACGGCTTAAAACCCACTACGTGCCGATAGCATGTACAACTTGTTCTTGAAAATTAGAAGCAATTTGAAAACTTTTCCTTAATTGTAATAATTACAAAAAATCCACGATTTTCCACTATAAATGATTGCCATCACTGTAAAAAAGAATGCTGGAACGTTGCCTTATATCTTTACTATGTGTGTGATGAAACAAAAAAAAAAATTCAACTGCTCGTTTACTCATGGAGTCTCCCATGCAAGTACTAACCACGCCCGATCGTGCTTTACTTTAAACATTTGTCGGTCACATAACCACATAGCTGCATGGATTATTTGAAGTTAAGCCGATTTAGCGGGTATTTCATGTTTTTGGATGTTTTAAAATCGTTATCGCTGGCACAAAGTACATTCTAGTATTGACCTATGACCTCTACATACTTGGAGCAACACTACGGTAATTTAACAGCAATTCTCGAAATATTTATTCACATTTTCGAACTTTTAACTATGGTACTTGTTATTATGATATCACAGGAAACAATCACGCTTGAAACAACCAACTTTGCAATCAATTTTCACAACTTTGAAAGCAGTTTGTTGCCGATACTTCGGTTGGCTGTAGTGATAATTTGTTTATATTTGAGGCATTCATGTTGCATTTACTTAATGTTTTCTAAATTTAACTGCGGGGGTGTCGTTACAATGACTTAGGTTAAATAAACAAACAACTCCCCCAACATTTCCTTCGCTTTTTCAAACATTGCACGCTGTTTTCTAACATTTTACAGTCAGTTTATGTGAACGTCTATAGGTTGCTTTCCATTGGCATTTATTAAATTTGTTGACTTTACAGCTGCACGTTTCTATATGCCAACAACTTAGGTCATATATACTGATATATCTACCAAAGTTTACATAACTTTGCACAACTTTGCCATCACTTTGAACAACTTTGCCCGGTGTGTTAACGGTTTAAAACCCACTACGTGCCGATAGCATGTACAACTTGTTCTTGAAAATTAGAAGCAATTTGAAAACTTTTCCTTAATTGTAATAATTACAAAAAATCCACGATTTTCCACTATAAATGATTGCCATCACTGTAAAAAAGAATGCAGCAACGTTGCCTTATATCTTTACTATGTGTGTGATGAAACAAAAAAAAATTCAACTGCTCGTTTACTCAGGGAGTCTCCCATGCAAGTACTAACCACGCCCGATCGTGCTTTACTTTAAACATTTGTCGGTCACATAACCACATAGCTGCATGCATTATTTAAAGTTTAGCCAATTTGGCGGGTATTTCATGTTTTTGGATGTTTTAAAATCGTTATCGCTGGCACAAAGTACATTCTAGTATTGACCTATGACCTCTACATACTTGGAGCAACACTACGGTAATTTAACAGCAATTCTCGAAATATTTATTCACATTTTCGAACTTTTAACTATGGTACTTGTTATTATGATATCACAGGAAACAATCCCGCTTGAAACAACCAACTTTGCAATCAATTTTCACAACTTTGAAAGCAGTTTGTTGCCGATACTTCGGTTGGCTGTAGTGATAATTTGTTTATATTTGAGGCATTCATGTTGCATTTACTTAATGTTTTCTAAATTTAACTGCGGGGTTGTCGTTACAATGACTTAGGTTAAATAAACAAACAACTCCCCCAACATTTCTTTCGCTTTTTCAAACATTGCACGCTGTTTTCTAACATTTTACAGTCAGTTTATGTGAACGTCTATAGGTTGCTTTCCATTGGCATTTATTAAATTTGTTGACTTTACAGCTGCACGTTTCTATATGCCAACAACTTAGGTCATATATACTGATATATCTACCAAAGTTTACATAACTTTGCACAACTTTGCCATCACTTTGAACAACTTTGCCCGGTGTGTTAACGGCTTAAAACCCACTACGTGCCGATAGCATGTACAACTTGTTCTTGAAAATTAGAAGCAATTTGAAAACTTTTCCTTAATTGTAATAATTACAAAAAATCCACGATTTTCCACTATAAATGATTGCCATCACTGTAAAAAAGAATGCTGGAACGTTGCCTTATATCTTTACTATGTGTGTGATGAAACAAAAAAAAAAAATTCAACTGCTCGTTTACTCATGGAGTCTCCCATGCAAGTACTAACCACGCCCGATCGTGCTTTACTTTAAACATTTGTCGGTCACATAACCACATAGCTGCATGGATTATTTGAAGTTAAGCCGATTTGGCGGGTATTTCATGTTTTTGGATGTTTTAAAATCGTTATCGCTGGCACAAAGTACATTCTAGTATTGACCTATGACCTCTACATACTTGGAGCAACACTACGGTAATTTAACAGCAATTCTCGAAATATTTATTCACATTTTCGAACTTTTAACTATGGTACTTGTTATTATGATATCACAGGAAACAATCCCGCTTGAAACAACCAACTTTGCAATCAATTTTCACAACTTTGAAAGCAGTTTGTTGCCGATACTTCGGTTGGCTGTAGTGATAATTTGTTTATATTTGAGGCATTCATGTTGCATTTACTTAATGTTTTCTAAATTTAACTGCGGGGGTGTCGTTACAATGACTTAGGTTAAATAAACAAACAACTCCCCCAACATTTCCTTCGCTTTTTCAAACATTGCACGCTGTTTTCTAACATTTTACAGTCAGTTTATGTGAACGTCTATAGGTTGCTTTCCATTGGCATTTATTAAATTTGTTGACTTTACAGCTGCACGTTTCTATATGCCAACAACTTAGGTCATATATACTGATATATCTACCAAAGTTTACATAACTTTGCACAACTTTGCCATCACTTTGAACAACTTTGCCCGGTGTGTTAACGGCTTAAAACCCACTACGTGCCGATAGCATGTACAACTTGTTCTTGAAAATTAGAAGCAATTTGAAAACTTTTCCTTAATTGTAATAATTACAAAAAATCCACGATTTTCCACTATAAATGATTGCCATCACTGTAAAAAAGAATGCTGGAACGTTGCCTTATATCTTTACTATGTGTGTAATGAAACAAAAAAAAAAAATTCAACTGCTCGTTTACTCATGGAGTCTCCCATGCAAGTACTAACCACGCCCGATCGTGCTTTACTTTAAACATTTGTCGGTCACATAACCACATAGCTGCATGGATTATTTGAAGTTAAGCCGATTTAGCGGGTATTTCATGTTTTTGGATGTTTTAAAATCGTTATCGCTGGCACAAAGTACATTCTAGTATTGACCTATGACCTCTACATACTTGGAGCAACACTACGGTAATTTAACAGCAATTCTCGAAATATTTATTCACATTTTCGAACTTTTAACTATGGTACTTGTTATTATGATATCACAGGAAACAATCACGCTTGAAACAACCAACTTTGCAATCAATTTTCACAACTTTGAAAGCAGTTTGTTGCCGATACTTCGGTTGGCTGTAGTGATAATTTGTTTATATTTGAGGCATTCATGTTGCATTTACTTAATGTTTTCTAAATTTAACTGCGGGGGTGTCGTTACAATGACTTAGGTTAAATAAACAAACAACTCCCCCAACATTTCCTTCGCTTTTTCAAACATTGCACGCTGTTTTCTAACATTTTACAGTCAGTTTATGTGAACGTCTATAGGTTGCTTTCCATTGGCATTTATTAAATTTGTTGACTTTACAGCTGCACGTTTCTATATGCCAACAACTTAGGTCATATATACTGATATATCTACCAAAGTTTACATAACTTTGCACAACTTTGCCATCACTTTGAACAACTTTGCCCGGTGTGTTAACGGTTTAAAACCCACTACGTGCCGATAGCATGTACAACTTGTTCTTGAAAATTAGAAGCAATTTGAAAACTTTTCCTTAATTGTAATAATTACAAAAAATCCACGATTTTCCACTATAAATGATTGCCATCACTGTAAAAAAGAATGCAGCAACGTTGCCTTATATCTTTACTATGTGTGTGATGAAACAAAAAAAAATTCAACTGCTCGTTTACTCAGGGAGTCTCCCATGCAAGTACTAACCACGCCCGATCGTGCTTTACTTTAAACATTTGTCGGTCACATAACCACATAGCTGCATGCATTATTTAAAGTTTAGCCAATTTGGCGGGTATTTCATGTTTTTGGATGTTTTAAAATCGTTATCGCTGGCACAAAGTACATTCTAGTATTGACCTATGACCTCTACATACTTGGAGCAACACTACGGTAATTTAACAGCAATTCTCGAAATATTTATTCACATTTTCGAACTTTTAACTATGGTACTTGTTATTATGATATCACAGGAAACAATCACGCTTGAAACAACCAACTTTGCAATCAATTTTCACAACTTTGAAAGCAGTTTGTTGCCGATACTTCGGTTGGCTGTAGTGATAATTTGTTTATATTTGAGGCATTCATGTTGCATTTACTTAATGTTTTCTAAATTTAACTGCGGGGGTGTCGTTACAATGACTTAGGTTAAATAAACAAACAACTCCCCCAACATTTCCTTCGCTTTTTCAAACATTGCACGCTGTTTTCTAACATTTTACAGTCAGTTTATGTGAACGTCTATAGGTTGCTTTCCATTGGCATTTATTAAATTTGTTGACTTTACAGCTGCACGTTTCTATATGCCAACAACTTAGGTCATATATACTGATATATCTACCAAAGTTTACATAACTTTGCACAACTTTGCCATCACTTTGAACAACTTTGCCCGGTGTGTTAACGGTTTAAAACCCACTACGTGCCGATAGCATGTACAACTTGTTCTTGAAAATTAGAAGCAATTTGAAAACTTTTCCTTAATTGTAATAATTACAAAAAATCCACGATTTTCCACTATAAATGATTGCCATCACTGTAAAAAAGAATGCAGCAACGTTGCCTTATATCTTTACTATGTGTGTGATGAAACAAAAAAAAATTCAACTGCTCGTTTACTCAGGGAGTCTCCCATGCAAGTACTAACCACGCCCGATCGTGCTTTACTTTAAACATTTGTCGGTCACATAACCACATAGCTGCATGCATTATTTAAAGTTTAGCCGATTTGGCGGGTATTTCATGTTTTTGGATGTTTTAAAATCGTTATCGCTGGCACAAAGTACATTCTAGTATTGACCTATGACCTCTACATACTTGGAGCAACACTACGGTAATTTAACAGCAATTCTCAAAATATTTATTCACATTTTCGAACTTTTAACTATGGTACTTGTTATTATGATATCACAGGAAACAATCCCGCTTGAAACAACCAACTTTGCAATCAATTTTCACAACTTTGAAAGCAGTTTGTTGCCGATACTTCGGTTGGCTGTCGTGATAATTTGTTTATATATGAGGCATTCATGTTGCATTTACTTAATGTTTTCTAAATTTAACTGCGGGGTGTCGTTACAATGACTTAGGTTAAATAAACAAACAACTCCGCCAACATTTCCTTCGCCTTTTCCAACATTGCACACTGTTTTCTAACATTTTACAGTCAGTTTATGTGAACGTCTATAGGTTGCTTTCAATTGGCATTCATTAAATTTGTTGACTTTACAGCTGAACGTTTCTATATGCCAACAACTTAGGTCATATATACTGATATATCTACCAAAGTTTACATAACTTTGCACAACTTTGCCATCACTTTGAACAACTTTGCCCGGTGTGTTAACGGCTTAAAACCCACTACGTGCCGATAGCATGTACAACTTGTTCTTGAAAATTAGAAGCAATTTGAAAACTTTTCCTTAATTGTAATAATTACAAAAAATCCACGATTTTCCACTATAAATGATTGCCATCACTGTAAAAAAGAATGCAGGAACGTTGCCTTATATCTTTACTATGTGTGTGATGAAACTAAAAAAAATCAACTGCTCGTTTACTCAGGGAATCTCCCATGCAAGTACTAACCACGCCCGATCGTGCTTTACTTTAAACATTTGTCGGTCACATAACCACATAGCTGCATGGATTATTTGAAGTTAATCCGATTTGGCGGGTATTTCATGTGTTTGGATGTTTTGAAATCGTTATCGCTGGCACAAAGTACATTCTAGTATTGACCTATGACCTCTACATACTTGGAGCAACACTATGGTAATTTAACAGCAATTCTCGAAATATTTATTCACATTTTCGAACTTTTAACTATGGTACTTGTTATTATGATATCACAGGAAACAATCCCGCTTGAAACAACCAACTTTGCAATCAATTTTCACAACTTTGAAAGCAGTTTGTTGCCGATACTTCGGTTGGCTGTAGTGATAATTTGTTTATATATGAGGCATTCATGTTGCATTTACTTAATATTTTCTAAATTTAACTGCGGGGGTGTCGTTACAATGACTTAGGTTAAATAAACAAACAACTCCGCCAACATTTCCTTCGCTTTTTCCAACGTTGCACGCTGTTTTCTAACATTTTACAGTCAGTTTATGTGAACGTCTATAGGTTGCTTTCAATTGGCATTTATTAAATTTGTTGACTTTACAGCTGCACGTTTCTATATGCCAACAACTTAGGTCATATATACTGATATATCTACCAAAGTTTACGAAACTTTGCACAACTTTGCCATCACTTTGAACAACTTTGCCCGGTGTGTTAACGGCTTAAAACCCACTACGTGTCGATAGCATGTACAACTTGTTCTTGAAAATTAGAAGCAATTTGAAAACTTTTCCTTAATTGTAATAATTACAAAAAAACCACGATTTTCCACTATAAATGATTGCCATCACTGTAAAAAAGAATGCAGGAACGTTGCCTTATATCTTTACTATGTGTGTGATGAAAAATAAAAATTCAACTGCTCGTTTACTCATGGAGTCTCCCATGCAAGTACTAACCACGCCCGATCGTGCTTTACTTTAAACATTTGTCGGTCACATAACCACATATCTGCATGGATTATTTGAAGTTAAGCCGATTTGGCGGGTATTTCATGTTTTTGGATGTTTTAAAATCGTTATCGCTGGCACAAAGTACATTCTAGTATTGACCTATGACCTCTACATACTTGGAGCAACACTACGGTAATTTAACAGCAATTCTCGAAATATTTATTCACATTTTCGAACTTTTAACTATGGTACTTGTTATTATGATATCACAGGAAACAATCCTGCTTGAAACAACCAACTTTGTAATCAATTTTCACAACTTTGAAAGCAGTTTGTTGCCGATACTTCGGTTGGCTGTAGTGATAATTTGTTTATATTTGAGGCATTCATGTTGCATTTACTTAATGTTTTCTAAATTTAACTGCGGGGGTGTCGTTACAATGACTTAGGTTAAATAAACAAACAACTCCCCCAACATTTCCTTCGCTTTTTCAAACATTGCACGCTGTTTTCTAACATTTTACAGTCAGTTTATGTGAACGTCTATAGGTTGCTTTCCATTGGCATTTATTAAATTTGTTGACTTTACAGCTGCACGTTTCTATATGCCAACAACTTAGGTCATATATACTGATATATCTACCAAAGTTTACATAACTTTGCACAACTTTGTCATCACTTTGACAACTTTGCCCGGTGTGTTAACGGCTTAAAACCCACTACGTGCCGATAGCATCTACAACTTGTTCTTGAAAATTAGAAGCAATTTGAAAACTTTTCCTTAATTATAATAGTTACAAACAATCCACGATTTTCCACTATAAATGATTGCCATCACTGTAAAAAAGAATGCAGGAACGTTGCCTTATATCTTTACTATGTGTGTGATGAAACAAAAAAAAATGAACTGCTCGTTTACTCAGGGAGTCTCCCATGCAAGTACTAACCACGCCCGATCGTGCTTTACTTTAAACATTTGTCGGTCACATAACCACATAGCTGCATGGATTATTTGAAGTTAAGCCGATTTGGCGGGTATTTCATGTTTTTGGATGTTTTGAAATCGTTATCGCTGGCACAAAGTACATTCTAGTATTGACCTATGACCTCTACATACTTGGAGCAACACTATGGTAATTTAACAGCAATTCTCGAAATATTTATTCACATTTTCGAACTTTTAACTATGGTACTTGTTATTATGATATCACAGGAAACAATCCCGCTTGAAACAACCAACTTTGCAATCAATTTTCACAACTTTGAAAGCAGTTTGTTGCCGATACTTCGGTTGGCTGTAGTGATAATTTGTTTATATATGAGGCATTCATGTTGCATTTACTTAATATTTTCTAAATTTAACTGCGGGGGTGTCGTTACAATGACTTAGGTTAAAAAAACAAACAACTCCGCCAACATTTCTTTCGCTTTTTCCAACGTTGCACGCTGTTTTCTAACATTTTACAGTCAGTTTATGTGAACGTCTATAGGTTGCTTTCAATTGGCATTGATTAAATTTGTTGACTTTACAGCTGCACGTTTCTATATGCCAACAACTTAGGTCATATATACTGATATATCTACCAAAGTTTACATAACTTTGCACAACTTTGTCATCACTTTGACAACTTTGCCCGGTGTGTTAACGGCTTAAAACCCACTACGTGCCGATAGCATCTACAACTTGTTCTTGAAAATTAGAAGCAATTTGAAAACTTTTCCTTAATTATAATAGTTACAAACAATCCACGATTTTCCACTATAAATGATTGCCATCACTGTAAAAAAGAATGCAGGAACGTTGCCTTATATCTTTACTATGTGTGTGATGAAACAAAAAAAAATGAACTGCTCGTTTACTCAGGGAGTCTCCCATGCAAGTACTAACCACGCCCGATCGTGCTTTACTTTAAACATTTGTCGGTCACATAACCACATAGCTGCATGGATTATTTGAAGTTAAGCCGATTTGGCGGGTATTTCATGTTTTTGGATGTTTTGAAATCGTTATCGCTGGCACAAAGTACATTCTAGTATTGACCTATGACCTCTACATACTTGGAGCAACACTATGGTAATTTAACAGCAATTCTCGAAATATTTATTCACATTTTCGAACTTTTAACTATGGTACTTGTTATTATGATATCACAGGAAACAATCCCGCTTGAAACAACCAACTTTGCAATCAATTTTCACAACTTTGAAAGCAGTTTGTTGCCGATACTTCGGTTGGCTGTAGTGATAATTTGTTTATATATGAGGCATTCATGTTGCATTTACTTAATATTTTCTAAATTTAACTGCGGGGGTGTCGTTACAATGACTTAGGTTAAAAAAACAAACAACTCCCCCAACATTTCCTTCGCTTTTTCAAACATTGCACGCTGTTTTCTAACATTTTACAGTCAGTTTATGTGAACGTCTATAGGTTGCTTTCCATTGGCATTTATTAAATTTGTTGACTTTACAGCTGCACGTTTCTATATGCCAACAACTTAGGTCATATATACTGATATATCTACCAAAGTTTACATAACTTTGCACAACTTTGTCATCACTTTGACAACTTTGCCCGGTGTGTTAACGGCTTAAAACCCACTACGTGCCGATAGCATCTACAACTTGTTCTTGAAAATTAGAAGCAATTTGAAAACTTTTCCTTAACTATAATAGTTACAAACAATCCACGATTTTCCACTATAAATGATTGCCATCACTGTAAAAAAGAATGCAGGAACGTTGCCTTATATCTTTACTATGTGTGTGATGAAACAAAAAAAATGAACTGCTCGTTTACTCAGGGAGTCTCCAATGCAAGTACTAACCACGCCCGATCGTGCTTTACTTTAAACATTTGTCGGTCACATAACCACATAGCTGCATGGATTATTTGAAGTTAAGCCGATTTGGCGGGTATTTCATGTTTTTGGATGTTTTAAAATCGTTATCGCTGGCACAAAGTACATTCTAGTATTGACCTATGACCTCTACATACTTGGAGCAACACTACGGTAATTTAACAGCAATTCTCGAAATATTTATTCACATTTTCGAACTTTTAACTATGGTACTTGTTATTATGATATCACAGGAAACAATCCCGCTTGAAACAACCAACTTTGCAATCAATTTTCACAACTTTGAAAGCAGTTTGTTGCCGATACTTCGGTTGGCTGTAGTGATAATTTGTTTATATTTGAGGCATTCATGTTGCATTTACTTAATGTTTTCTAAATTTAACTGCGGGGGTGTCGTTACAATGACTTAGGTTAAATAAACAAACAACTCCCCCAACATTTCCTTCGCTTTTTCAAACATTGCACGCTGTTTTCTAACATTTTACAGTCAGTTTATGTGAACGTCTATAGGTTGCTTTCCATTGGCATTTATTAAATTTGTTGACTTTACAGCTGCACGTTTCTATATGCCAACAACTTAGGTCATATATACTGATATATCTACCAAAGTTTACATAACTTTGCACAACTTTGTCATCACTTTGACAACTTTGCCCGGTGTGTTAACGGCTTAAAACCCACTACGTGCCGATAGCATCTACAACTTGTTCTTGAAAATTAGAAGCAATTTGAAAACTTTTCCTTAACTATAATAGTTACAAACAATCCACGATTTTCCACTATAAATGATTGCCATCACTGTAAAAAAGAATGCAGGAACGTTGCCTTATATCTTTACTATGTGTGTGATGAAACAAAAAAAAATGAACTGCTCGTTTACTCAGGGAGTCTCCAATGCAAGTACTAACCACGCCCGATCGTGCTTTACTTTAAACATTTGTCGGTCACATAACCACATAGCTGCATGGATTATTTGAAGTTAAGCCGATTTGGCGGGTATTTCATGTTTTTGGATGTTTTAAAATCGTTATCGCTGGCACAAAGTACATTCTAGTATTGACCTATGACCTCTACATACTTGGAGCAACACTATGGTAATTTAACAGCAATTCTCGAAATATTTATTCACATTTTCGAACTTTTAACTATGGTACTTGTTATTATGATATCACAGGAAACAATCCCGCTTGAAACAACCAACTTTGCAATCAATTTTCACAACTTTGAAAGCAGTTTGTTGCCGATACTTCGGTTGGCTGTAGTGATAATTTGTTTATATATGAGGCATTCATGTTGCATTTACTTAATATTTTCTAAATTTAACTGCGGGGGTGTCGTTACAATGACTTAGGTTAAATAAACAAACAACTCCGCCAACATTTCCTTCGCTTTTTCCAACGTTGCACGCTGTTTTCTAACATTTTACAGTCAGTTTATGTGAACGTCTATAGGTTGCTTTCAATTGGCATTTATTAAATTTGTTGACTTTACAGCTGCACGTTTCTATATGCCAACAACTTAGGTCATATATACTGATATATCTACCAAAGTTTACGAAACTTTGCACAACTTTGCCATCACTTTGAACAACTTTGCCCGGTGTGTTAACGGCTTAAAACCCACTACGTGTCGATAGCATGTACAACTTGTTCTTGAAAATTAGAAGCAATTTGAAAACTTTTCCTCAATTGTAATAATTACAAAAAATCCACGATTTTCCACTATAAATGATTGCCATCACTGTAAAAAAGAATGCAGGAACGTTGCCTTATATCTTTACTATGTGTGTGATGAAAAATAAAAATTCAACTGCTCGTTTACTCATGGAGTCTCCCATGCAAGTACTAACCACGCCCGATCGTGCTTTACTTTAAACATTTGTCGGTCACATAACCACATAGCTGCATGGATTATTTGAAGTTAAGCCGATTTGGCGGGTATTTCATGTTTTTGGATGTTTTAAAATCGTTATCGCTGGCACAAAGTACATTCTAGTATTGACCTATGACCTCTACATACTTGGAGCAACACTACGGTAATTTAACAGCAATTCTCGAAATATTTATTCACATTTTCGAACTTTTAACTATGGTACTTGTTATTATGATATCACAGGAAACAATCCCGCTTGAAACAACCAACTTTGCAATCAATTTTCACAACTTTGAAAGCAGTTTGTTGCCGATACTTCGGTTGGCTGTAGTGATAATTTGTTTATATTTGAGGCATTCATGTTGCATTTACTTAATGTTTTCTAAATTTAACTGCGGGGGTGTCGTTACAATGACTTAGGTTAAATAAACAAACAACTCCCCCAACATTTCCTTCGCTTTTTCAAACATTGCACGCTGTTTTCTAACATTTTACAGTCAGTTTATGTGAACGTCTATAGGTTGCTTTCCATTGGCATTTATTAAATTTGTTGACTTTACAGCTGCACGTTTCTATATGCCAACAACTTAGGTCATATATACTGATATATCTACCAAAGTTTACATAACTTTGCACAACTTTGTCATCACTTTGAACAACTTTGCCCGGTGTGTAACGGCTTAAAACCCACTACGTGCCGATAGCATCTACAACTTGTTCTTGAAAATTAGAAGCAATTTGAAAACTTTTCCTTAATTATAATAGTTACAAACAATCCACGATTTTCCACTATAAATGATTGCCATCACTGTAAAAAAGAATGCAGGAACGTTGCCTTATATCTTTACTATGTGTGTGATGAAACAAAAAAAAATGAACTGCTCGTTTACTCAGGGAGTCTCCCATGCAAGTACTAACCACGCCCGATCGTGCTTTACTTTAAACATTTGTCGGTCACATAACCACATAGCTGCATGGATTATTTGAAGTTAAGCCGATTTGGCGGGTATTTCATGTTTTTGGATGTTTTGAAATCGTTATCGCTGGCACAAAGTACATTCTAGTATTGACCTATGACCTCTACATACTTGGAGCAACACTATGGTAATTTAACAGCAATTCTCGAAATATTTATTCACATTTTCGAACTTTTAACTATGGTACTTGTTATTATGATATCACAGGAAACAATCCCGCTTGAAACAACCAACTTTGCAATCAATTTTCACAACTTTGAAAGCAGTTTGTTGCCGATACTTCGGTTGGCTGTAGTGATAATTTGTTTATATATGAGGCATTCATGTTGCATTTACTTAATATTTTCTAAATTTAACTGCGGGGGTGTCGTTACAATGACTTAGGTTAAAAAAACAAACAACTCCGCCAACATTTCTTTCGCTTTTTCCAACGTTGCACGCTGTTTTCTAACATTTTACAGTCAGTTTATGTGAACGTCTAGAGGTTGCTTTCAATTGGCATTGATTAAATTTGTTGACTTTACAGCTGCACGTTTCTATATGCCAACAACTTAGGTCATATATACTGATATATCTACCAAAGTTTACATAACTTTGCACAACTTTGCCATCACTTTGAACAACTTTGCCCGGTGTGTTAACGGCTTAAAACCCACTACGTGCCGATAGCATCTACAACTTGTTCTTGAAAATTAGAAGCAATTTGAAAACTTTTCCTTAATTATAATAGTTACAAACAATCCACGATTTTCCACTATAAATGATTGCCATCACTGTAAAAAAGAATGCAGGAACGTTGCCTTATATCTTTACTATGTGTGTGATGAAACTAAAAAAAATCAACTGCTCGTTTACTCAGGGAATCTCCCATGCAAGTACTAACCACGCCCGATCGTGCTTTACTTTAAACATTTGTCGGTCACATAACCACATAGCTGCATGGATTATTTGAAGTTAAGCCGATTTGGCGGGTATTTCATGTGCTTGGATGTTTTGAAATCGTTATCGCTGGCACAAAGTACATTCTAGTATTGACCTATGACCTCTACATACTTGGAGCAACACTATGGTAATTTAACAGCAATTCTCGAAATATTTATTCACATTTTCGAACTTTTAACTATGGTACTTGTTATTATGATATCACAGGAAACAATCCCGCTTGAAACAACCAACTTTGCAATCAATTTTCACAACTTTGAAAGCAGTTTGTTGCCGATACTTCGGTTGGCTGTAGTGATAATTTGTTTATATATGAGGCATTCATGTTGCATTTACTTAATATTTTCTAAATTTAACTGCGGGGGTGTCGTTACAATGACTTAGGTTAAATAAACAAACAACTCCGCCAACATTTCCTTCGCTTTTTCCAACGTTGCACGCTGTTTTCTAACATTTTACAGTCAGTTTATGTGAACGTCTATAGGTTGCTTTCAATTGGCATTTATTAAATTTGTTGACTTTACAGCTGCACGTTTCTATATGCCAACAACTTAGGTCATATATACTGATATATCTACCAAAGTTTACGAAACTTTGCACAACTTTGCCATCACTTTGAACAACTTTGCCCGGTGTGTTAACGGCTTAAAACCCACTACGTGTCGATAGCATGTACAACTTGTTCTTGAAAATTAGAAGCAATTTGAAAACTTTTCCTTAATTGTAATAATTACAAAAAATCCACGATTTTCCACTATAAATGATTGCCATCACTGTAAAAAAGAATGCAGGAACGTTGCCTTATATCTTTACTATGTGTGTGATGAAAAATAAAAATTCAACTGCTCGTTTACTCAGGGAGTCTCCCATGCAAGTACTAACCACGCCCGATCGTGCTTTACTTTAAACATTTGTCGGTCACATAACCACATAGCTGCATGGATTATTTGAAGTTAAGCCGATTTGGCGGGTATTTCATGTTTTTGGATGTTTTGAAATCGTTATCGCTGGCACAAAGTACATTCTAGTATTGACCTATGACCTCTACATACTTGGAGCAACACTATGGTAATTTAACAGCAATTCTCGAAATATTTATTCACATTTTCGAACTTTTAACTATGGTACTTGTTATTATGATATCACAGGAAACAATCCCGCTTGAAACAACCAACTTTGCAATCAATTTTCACAACTTTGAAAGCAGTTTGTTGCCGATACTTCGGTTGGCTGTAGTGATAATTTGTTTATATATGAGGCATTCATGTTGCATTTACTTAATATTTTCTAAATTTAACTGCGGGGGTGTCGTTACAATGACTTAGGTTAAAAAAACAAACAACTCCGCCAACATTTCTTTCGCTTTTTCCAACGTTGCACGCTGTTTTCTAACATTTTACAGTCAGTTTATGTGAACGTCTATAGGTTGCTTTCAATTGGCATTGATTAAATTTGTTGACTTTACAGCTGCACGTTTCTATATGCCAACAACTTAGGTCATATATACTGATATATCTACCAAAGTTTACATAACTTTGCACAACTTTGCCATCACTTTGAACAACTTTGCCCGGTGTGTTAACGGCTTAAAACCCACTACGTGCCGATAGCATGTACAACTTGTTCTTGAAAATTAGAAGCAATTTGAAAACTTTTCCTTAATTGTAATAATTACAAAAAATCCACGATTTTCCACTATAAATGATTGCCATCACTGTAAAAAAGAATGCTGGAACGTTGCCTTATATCTTTACTATGTGTGTGATGAAACAAAAAAAAATTCAACTGCTCGTTTACTCATGAAGTCTCCCATGCAAATACTAACCACGCCCGATCGTGCTTTACTTTAAACATTTGTCGGTCACATAACCACATAGCTGCATGGATTATTTGAAGTTAAGCCGATTTGGCGGGTATTTCATGTTTTTGGATGTTTTAAAATCGTTATCGCTGGCACAAAGTACATTCTAGTATTGACCTATGACCTCTACATACTTGGAGCAACACTACGGTAATTTAACAGCAATTCTCGAAATATTTATTCACATTTTCGAACTTTTAACTATGGTACTTGTTATTATGATATCACAGGAAACAATCCCGCTTGAAACAACTAACTTTGCAATCAATTTTCACAACTTTGAAAGCAGTTTGTTGCCGATACTTCGGTTGGCTGTAGTGATAATTTGTTTATATTTGAGGCATTCATGTTGCATTTACTTAATGTTTTCTAAATTTAACTGCGGGGGTGTCGTTACAATGACTTAGGTTAAATAAACAAACAACTCCCCCAACATTTCCTTCGCTTTTTCAAACATTGCACGCTGTTTTCTAACATTTTACAGTCAGTTTATGTGAACGTCTATAGGTTGCTTTCCATTGGCATTTATTAAATTTGTTGACTTTACAGCTGCACGTTTCTATATGCCAACAACTTAGGTCATATATACTGATATATCTACCAAAGTTTACATAACTTTGCACAACTTTGCCATCACTTTGAACAACTTCGCCCGGTGTGTTAACGGCTCAAAACCCACTACGTGCCGATAGCATCTACAACTTGTTCTTGAAAATTAGAAGCAATTTGAAAACTTTTCCTTAATTATAATAGTTACAAACAATCCACGATTTTCCACTATAAATGATTGCCATCACTGTAAAAAAGAATGCAGGAACGTTGCCTTATATCTTTACTATGTGTGTGATGAAACTAAAAAAAATCAACTGCTCGTTTACTCAGGGAATCTCCCATGCAAGTACTAAGCACGCCCGATCGTGCTTTACTTTAAACATTTGTCGGTCACATAACCACATAGCTGCATGGATTATTTGAAGTTAAGCCGATTTGGCGGGTATTTCATGTTTTTGGATGTTTTAAAATCGTTATCGCTGGCACAAAGTACATTCTAGTATTGACCTATGACCTCTACATACTTGGAGCAACACTATGGTAATTTAACAGCAATTCTCGAAATATTTATTCACATTTTCGAACTTTTAACTATGGTACTTGTTATTATGATATCACAGGAAACAATCCCGCTTAAAACAACCAACTTTGCAATCAATTTTCACAACTTTGAAAGCAGTTTGTTGCCGATACTTCGGTTGGCTGTAGTGATAATTTGTTTATATATGAGGCATTCATGTTGCATTTACTTAATATTTTCTAAATTTAACTGCGGGGGTGTCGTTACAATGACTTAGGTTAAATAAACAAACAACTCCGCCAACATTTCCTTCGCTTTTTCCAACGTTGCACGCTGTTTTCTAACATTTTACAGTCAGTTTATGTGAACGTCTATAGGTTGCTTTCAATTGGCATTTATTAAATTTGTTGACTTTACAGCTGCACGTTTCTATATGCCAACAACTTAGGTCATATATACTGATATATCTACCAAAGTTTACGAAACTTTGCACAACTTTGCCATCACTTTGAACAACATTGCCCGGTGTGTTAACGGCTTAAAACCCACTACGTGTCGATAGCATGTACAACTTGTTCTTGAAAATTAGAAGCAATTTGAAAACTTTTCCTTAATTGTAATAATTACAAAAAATCCACGATTTTCCACTATAAATGATTGCCATCACTGTAAAAAAGAATGCAGGAACGTTGCCTTATATCTTTACTATGTGTGTGATGAAAAATAAAAATTCAACTGCTCGTTTACTCATGGAGTCTCCCATGCAAGTACTAACCACGCCCGATCGTGCTTTACTTTAAACATTTGTCGGTCACATAACCACATAGCTGCATGGATTATTTGAAGTTAAGCCGATTTGGCGGGTATTTCATGTTTTTGGATGTTTTAAAATCGTTATCGCTGGCACAAAGTACATTCTAGTATTGACCTATGACCTCTACATACTTGGAGCAACACTACGGTAATTTAACAGCAATTCTCGAAATATTTATTCACATTTTCGAACTTTTAACTATGGTACTTGTTATTATGATATCACAAGAAACAATCCCGCTTGAAACAACCAACTTTGCAATCAATTTTCACAACTTTGAAAGCAGTTTGTTGCCGATACTTCGGTTGGCTGTAGTGATAATTTGTTTATATTTGAGGCATTCATGTTGCATTTACTTAATGTTTTCTAAATTTAACTGCGGGGGTGTCGTTACAATGACTTAGGTTAAATAAACAAACAACTCCCCCAACATTTCCTTTGCTTTTTCAAACATTGCACGCTGTTTTCAAACATTTTACAGTCAGTTTATGTGAACGTCTATAGGTTGCTTTCCATTGGCATTTATTAAATTTGTTGACTTTACAGCTGCACGTTTCTATATGCCAACAACTTAGGTCATATATACTGATATATCTACCAAAGTTTACATAACTTTGCACAACTTTGCCATCACTTTGAACAACTTCGCCCGGTGTGTTAACGGCTCAAAACCCACTACGTGCCGATAGCATCTACAACTTGTTCTTGAAAATTAGAAGCAATTTGAAAACTTTTCCTTAATTATAATAGTTACAAACAATCCACGATTTTCCACTATAAATGATTGCCATCACTGTAAAAAAGAATGCAGGAACGTTGCCTTATATCTTTACTATGTGTGTGATGAAACTAAAAAAAATCAACTGCTCGTTTACTCAGGGAATCTCCCATGCAAGTACTAAGCACGCCCGATCGTGCTTTACTTTAAACATTTGTCGGTCACATAACCACATAGCTGCATGGATTATTTGAAGTTAAGCCGATTTGGCGGGTATTTCATGTTTTTGGATGTTTTAAAATCGTTATCGCTGGCACAAAGTACATTCTAGTATTGACCTATGACCTCTACATACTTGGAGCAACACTATGGTAATTTAACAGCAATTCTCGAAATATTTATTCACATTTTCGAACTTTTAACTATGGTACTTGTTATTATGATATCACAGGAAACAATCCCGCTTAAAACAACCAACTTTGCAATCAATTTTCACAACTTTGAAAGCAGTTTGTTGCCGATACTTCGGTTGGCTGTAGTGATAATTTGTTTATATATGAGGCATTCATGTTGCATTTACTTAATATTTTCTAAATTTAACTGCGGGGGTGTCGTTACAATGACTTAGGTTAAATAAACAAACAACTCCGCCAACATTTCCTTCGCTTTTTCCAACGTTGCACGCTGTTTTCTAACATTTTACAGTCAGTTTATGTGAACGTCTATAGGTTGCTTTCAATTGGCATTTATTAAATTTGTTGACTTTACAGCTGCACGTTTCTATATGCCAACAACTTAGGTCATATATACTGATATATCTACCAAAGTTTACATAACTTTGCACAACTTTGCCATCACTTTGAACAACTTCGCCCGGTGTGTTAACGGCTCAAAACCCACTACGTGCCGATAGCATCTACAACTTGTTCTTGAAAATTAGAAGCAATTTGAAAACTTTTCCTTAATTATAATAGTTACAAACAATCCACGATTTTCCACTATAAATGATTGCCATCACTGTAAAAAAGAATGCAGGAACGTTGCCTTATATCTTTACTATGTGTGTGATGAAACTAAAAAAAATCAACTGCTCGTTTACTCAGGGAATCTCCCATGCAAGTACTAAGCACGCCCGATCGTGCTTTACTTTAAACATTTGTCGGTCACATAACCACATAGCTGCATGGATTATTTGAAGTTAAGCCGATTTGGCGGGTATTTCATGTTTTTGGATGTTTTAAAATCGTTATCGCTGGCACAAAGTACATTCTAGTATTGACCTATGACCTCTACATACTTGGAGCAACACTATGGTAATTTAACAGCAATTCTCGAAATATTTATTCACATTTTCGAACTTTTAACTATGGTACTTGTTATTATGATATCACAGGAAACAATCCCGCTTAAAACAACCAACTTTGCAATCAATTTTCACAACTTTGAAAGCAGTTTGTTGCCGATACTTCGGTTGGCTGTAGTGATAATTTGTTTATATATGAGGCATTCATGTTGCATTTACTTAATATTTTCTAAATTTAACTGCGGGGGTGTCATTACAATGACTTAGGTTAAATAAACAAACAACTCCGCCAACATTTCCTTCGCTTTTTCCAACGTTGCACGCTGTTTTCTAACATTTTACAGTCAGTTTATGTGAACGTCTATAGGTTGCTTTCAATTGGCATTTATTAAATTTGTTGACTTTACAGCTGCACGTTTCTATATGCCAACAACTTAGGTCATATATACTGATATATCTACCAAAGTTTACGAAACTTTGCACAACTTTGCCATCACTTTGAACAACATTGCCCGGTGTGTTAACGGCTTAAAACCCACTACGTGTCGATAGCATGTACAACTTGTTCTTGAAAATTAGAAGCAATTTGAAAACTTTTCCTTAATTGTAATAATTACAAAAAATCCACGATTTTCCACTATAAATGATTGCCATCACTGTAAAAAGAATGCAGGAACGTTGCCTTATATCTTTACTATGTGTGTGATGAAAAATAAAAATTCAACTGCTCGTTTACTCATGGAGTCTCCCATGCAAGTACTAACCACGCCCGATCGTGCTTTACTTTAAACATTTGTCGGTCACATAACCACATAGCTGCATGGATTATTTGAAGTTAAGCCGATTTGGCGGGTATTTCATGTTTTTGGATGTTTTAAAATCGTTATCGCTGGCACAAAGTACATTCTAGTATTGACCTATGACCTCTACATACTTGGAGCAACACTACGGTAATTTAACAGCAATTCTCGAAATATTTATTCACATTTTCGAACTTTTAACTATGGTACTTGTTATTATGATATCACAGGAAACAATCCCGCTTGAAACAACCAACTTTGCAATCAATTTTCACAACTTTGAAAGCAGTTTGTTGCCGATACTTCGGTTGGCTGTAGTGATAATTTGTTTATATTTGAGGCATTCATGTTGCATTTACTTAATGTTTTCTAAATTTAACTGCGGGGGTGTCGTTACAATGACTTAGGTTAAATAAACAAACAACTCCCCCAACATTTCCTTCGCTTTTTCAAACATTGCACGCTGTTTTCTAACATTTTACAGTCAGTTTATGTGAACGTCTATAGGTTGCTTTCCATTGGCATTTATTAAATTTGTTGACTTTACAGCTGCACGTTTCTATATGCCAACAACTTAGGTCATATATACTGATATATCTACCAAAGTTTACATAACTTTGCACAACTTTGCCATCACTTTGAACAACTTCGCCCGGTGTGTTAACGGCTCAAAACCCACTACGTGCCGATAGCATCTACAACTTGTTCTTGAAAATTAGAAGCAATTTGAAAACTTTTCCTTAATTATAATAGTTACAAACAATCCACGATTTTCCACTATAAATGATTGCCATCACTGTAAAAAAGAATGCAGGAACGTTGCCTTATATCTTTACTATGTGTGTGATGAAACTAAAAAAAATCAACTGCTCGTTTACTCAGGGAATCTCCCATGCAAGTACTAAGCACGCCCGATCGTGCTTTACTTTAAACATTTGTCGGTCACATAACCACATAGCTGCATGGATTATTTGAAGTTAAGCCGATTTGGCGGGTATTTCATGTTTTTGGATGTTTTAAAATCGTTATCGCTGGCACAAAGTACATTCTAGTATTGACCTATGACCTCTACATACTTGGAGCAACACTATGGTAATTTAACAGCAATTCTCGAAATATTTATTCACATTTTCGAACTTTTAACTATGGTACTTGTTATTATGATATCACAGGAAACAATCCCGCTTAAAACAACCAACTTTGCAATCAATTTTCACAACTTTGAAAGCAGTTTGTTGCCGATACTTAGGTTGGCTGTAGTGATAATTTGTTTATATATGAGGCATTCATGTTGCATTTACTTAATATTTTCTAAATTTAACTGCGGGGGTGTCGTTACAATGACTTAGGTTAAATAAACAAACAACTCCGCCAACATTTCCTTCGCTTTTTCCAACGTTGCACGCTGTTTTCTAACATTTTACAGTCAGTTTATGTGAACGTCTATAGGTTGCTTTCAATTGGCATTTATTAAATTTGTTGACTTTACAGCTGCACGTTTCTATATGCCAACAACTTAGGTCATATATACTGATATATCTACCAAAGTTTACGAAACTTTGCACAACTTTGCCATCACTTTGAACAACATTGCCCGGTGTGTTAACGGCTTAAAACCCACTACGTGTCGATAGCATGTACAACTTGTTCTTGAAAATTAGAAGCAATTTGAAAACTTTTCCTTAATTGTAATAATTACAAAAAATCCACGATTTTCCACTATAAATGATTGCCATCACTGTAAAAAAGAATGCAGGAACGTTGCCTTATATCTTTACTATGTGTGTGATGAAAAATAAAAATTCAACTGCTCGTTTACTCATGGAGTCTCCCATGCAAGTACTAACCACGCCCGATCGTGCTTTACTTTAAACATTTGTCGGTCACATAACCACATAGCTGCATGGATTATTTGAAGTTAAGCCGATTTGGCGGGTATTTCATGTTTTTGGATGTTTTAAAATCGTTATCGCTGGCACAAAGTACATTCTAGTATTGACCTATGACCTCTACATACTTGGAGCAACACTACGGTAATTTAACAGCAATTCTCGAAATATTTATTCACATTTTCGAACTTTTAACTATGGTACTTGTTATTATGATATCACAGGAAACAATCCCGCTTGAAACAACCAACTTTGCAATCAATTTTCACAACTTTGAAAGCAGTTTGTTGCCGATACTTCGGTTGGCTGTAGTGATAATTTGTTTATATTTGAGGCATTCATGTTGCATTTACTTAATGTTTTCTAAATTTAACTGCGGGGGTGTCGTTACAATGACTTAGGTTAAATAAACAAACAACTCCCCCAACATTTCCTTCGCTTTTTCAAACATTGCACGCTGTTTTCTAACATTTTACAGTCAGTTTATGTGAACGTCTATAGGTTGCTTTCCATTGGCATTTATTAAATTTGTTGACTTTACAGCTGCACGTTTCTATATGCCAACAACTTAGGTCATATATACTGATATATCTACCAAAGTTTACATAACTTTGCACAACTTTGCCATCACTTTGAACAACTTCGCCCGGTGTGTTAACGGCTCAAAACCCACTACGTGCCGATAGCATCTACAACTTGTTCTTGAAAATTAGAAGCAATTTGAAAACTTTTCCTTAATTATAATAGTTACAAACAATCCACGATTTTCCACTATAAATGATTGCCATCACTGTAAAAAAGAATGCAGGAACGTTGCCTTATATCTTTACTATGTGTGTGATGAAACTAAAAAAAATCAACTGCTCGTTTACTCAGGGAATCTCCCATGCAAGTACTAAGCACGCCCGATCGTGCTTTACTTTAAACATTTGTCGGTCACATAACCACATAGCTGCATGGATTATTTGAAGTTAAGCCGATTTGGCGGGTATTTCATGTTTTTGGATGTTTTAAAATCGTTATCGCTGGCACAAAGTACATTCTAGTATTGACCTATGACCTCTACATACTTGGAGCAACACTATGGTAATTTAACAGCAATTCTCGAAATATTTATTCACATTTTCGAACTTTTAACTATGGTACTTGTTATTATGATATCACAGGAAACAATCCCGCTTAAAACAACCAACTTTGCAATCAATTTTCACAACTTTGAAAGCAGTTTGTTGCCGATACTTCGGTTGGCTGTAGTGATAATTTGTTTATATATGAGGCATTCATGTTGCATTTACTTAATATTTTCTAAATTTAACTGCGGGGGTGTCGTTACAATGACTTAGGTTAAATAAACAAACAACTCCGCCAACATTTCCTTCGATTTTTCCAACGTTGCACGCTGTTTTCTAACATTTTACAGTCAGTTTATGTGAACGTCTATAGGTTGCTTTCAATTGGCATTTATTAAATTTGTTGACTTTACAGCTGCACGTTTCTATATGCCAACAACTTAGGTCATATATACTGATATATCTACCAAAGTTTACGAAACTTTGCACAACTTTGCCATCACTTTGAACAACATTGCCCGGTGTGTTAACGGCTTAAAACCCACTACGTGTCGATAGCATGTACAACTTGTTCTTGAAAATTAGAAGCAATTTGAAAACTTTTCCTTAATTGTAATAATTACAAAAAATCCACGATTTTCCACTATAAATGATTGCCATCACTGTAAAAAAGAATGCAGGAACGTTGCCTTATATCTTTACTATGTGTGTGATGAAAAATAAAAATTCAACTGCTCGTTTACTCATGGAGTCTCCCATGCAAGTACTAACCACGCCCGATCGTGCTTTACTTTAAACATTTGTCGGTCACATAACCACATAGCTGCATGGATTATTTGAAGTTAAGCCGATTTGGCGGGTATTTCATGTTTTTGGATGTTTTAAAATCGTTATCGCTGGCACAAAGTACATTCTAGTATTGACCTATGACCTCTACATACTTGGAGCAACACTACGGTAATTTAACAGCAATTCTCGAAATATTTATTCACATTTTCGAACTTTTAACTATGGTACTTGTTATTATGATATCACAGGAAACAATCCCGCTTGAAACAACCAACTTTGCAATCAATTTTCACAACTTTGAAAGCAGTTTGTTGCCGATACTTCGGTTGGCTGTAGTGATAATTTGTTTATATTTGAGGCATTCATGTTGCATTTACTTAATGTTTTCTAAATTTAACTGCGGGGGTGTCGTTACAATGACTTAGGTTAAATAAACAAACAACTCCCCCAACATTTCCTTCGCTTTTTCAAACATTGCACGCTGTTTTCTAACATTTTACAGTCAGTTTATGTGAACGTCTATAGGTTGCTTTCCATTGGCATTTATTAAATTTGTTGACTTTACAGCTGCACGTTTCTATATGCCAACAACTTAGGTCATATATACTGATATATCTACCAAAGTTTACATAACTTTGCACAACTTTGCCATCACTTTGAACAACTTCGCCCGGTGTGTTAACGGCTCAAAACCCACTACGTGCCGATAGCATCTACAACTTGTTCTTGAAAATTAGAAGCAATTTGAAAACTTTTCCTTAATTATAATAGTTACAAACAATCCACGATTTTCCACTATAAATGATTGCCATCACTGTAAAAAAGAATGCAGGAACGTTGCCTTATATCTTTACTATGTGTGTGATGAAACTAAAAAAAATCAACTGCTCGTTTACTCAGGGAATCTCCCATGCAAGTACTAAGCACGCCCGATCGTGCTTTACTTTAAACATTTGTCGGTCACATAACCACATAGCTGCATGGATTATTTGAAGTTAAGCCGATTTGGCGGGTATTTCATGTTTTTGGATGTTTTAAAATCGTTATCGCTGGCACAAAGTACATTCTAGTATTGACCTATGACCTCTACATACTTGGAGCAACACTATGGTAATTTAACAGCAATTCTCGAAATATTTATTCACATTTTCGAACTTTTAACTATGGTACTTGTTATTATGATATCACAGGAAACAATCCCGCTTAAAACAACCAACTTTGCAATCAATTTTCACAACTTTGAAAGCAGTTTGTTGCCGATACTTCGGTTGGCTGTAGTGATAATTTGTTTATATATGAGGCATTCATGTTGCATTTACTTAATATTTTCTAAATTTAACTGCGGGGGTGTCGTTACAATGACTTAGGTTAAATAAACAAACAACTCCGCCAACATTTCCTTCGCTTTTTCCAACGTTGCACGCTGTTTTCTAACATTTTACAGTCAGTTTATGTGAACGTCTATAGGTTGCTTTCAATTGGCATTTATTAAATTTGTTGACTTTACAGCTGCACGTTTCTATATGCCAACAACTTAGGTCATATATACTGATATATCTACCAAAGTTTACGAAACTTTGCACAACTTTGCCATCACTTTGAACAACATTGCCCGGTGTGTTAACGGCTTAAAACCCACTACGTGTCGATAGCATGTACAACTTGTTCTTGAAAATTAGAAGCAATTTGAAAACTTTTCCTTAATTGTAATAATTACAAAAAATCCACGATTTTCCACTATAAATGATTGCCATCACTGTAAAAAAGAATGCAGGAACGTTGCCTTATATCTTTACTATGTGTGTGATGAAAAATAAAAATTCAACTGCTCGTTTACTCATGGAGTCTCCCATGCAAGTACTAACCACGCCCGATCGTGCTTTACTTTAAACATTTGTCGGTCACATAACCACATAGCTGCATGGATTATTTGAAGTTAAGCCGATTTGGCGGGTATTTCATGTTTTTGGATGTTTTAAAATCGTTATCGCTGGCACAAAGTACATTCTAGTATTGACCTATGACCTCTACATACTTGGAGCAACACTACGGTAATTTAACAGCAATTCTCGAAATATTTATTCACATTTTCGAACTTTTAACTATGGTACTTGTTATTATGATATCACAGGAAACAATCCCGCTTGAAACAACCAACTTTGCAATCAATTTTCACAACTTTGAAAGCAGTTTGTTGCCGATACTTCGGTTGGCTGTAGTGATAATTTGTTTATATTTGAGGCATTCATGTTGCATTTACTTAATGTTTTCTAAATTTAACTGCGGGGGTGTCGTTACAATGACTTAGGTTAAATAAACAAACAACTCCCCCAACATTTCCTTCGCTTTTTCAAACATTGCACGCTGTTTTCTAACATTTTACAGTCAGTTTATGTGAACGTCTATAGGTTGCTTTCCATTGGCATTTATTAAATTTGTTGACTTTACAGCTGCACGTTTCTATATGCCAACAACTTAGGTCATATATACTGATATATCTACCAAAGTTTACATAACTTTGCACAACTTTGCCATCACTTTGAACAACTTCGCCCGGTGTGTTAACGGCTCAAAACCCACTACGTGCCGATAGCATCTACAACTTGTTCTTGAAAATTAGAAGCAATTTGAAAACTTTTCCTTAATTATAATAGTTACAAACAATCCACGATTTTCCACTATAAATGATTGCCATCACTGTAAAAAAGAATGCAGGAACGTTGCATTATATCTTTACTATGTGTGTGATGAAACTAAAAAAAATCAACTGCTCGTTTACTCAGGGAATCTCCCATGCAAGTACTAAGCACGCCCGATCGTGCTTTACTTTAAACATTTGTCGGTCACATAACCACATAGCTGCATGGATTATTTGAAGTTAAGCCGATTTGGCGGGTATTTCATGTTTTTGGATGTTTTAAAATCGTTATCGCTGGCACAAAGTACATTCTAGTATTGACCTATGACCTCTACATACTTGGAGCAACACTATGGTAATTTAACAGCAATTCTCGAAATATTTATTCACATTTTCGAACTTTTAACTATGGTACTTGTTATTATGATATCACAGGAAACAATCCCGCTTAAAACAACCAACTTTGCAATCAATTTTCACAACTTTGAAAGCAGTTTGTTGCCGATACTTCGGTTGGCTGTAGTGATAATTTGTTTATATATGAGGCATTCATGTTGCATTTACTTAATATTTTCTAAATTTAACTGCGGGGGTGTCGTTACAATGACTTAGGTTAAATAAACAAACAACTCCGCCAACATTTCCTTCGCTTTTTCCAACGTTGCACGCTGTTTTCTAACATTTTACAGTCAGTTTATGTGAACGTCTATAGGTTGCTTTCAATTGGCATTTATTAAATTTGTTGACTTTACAGCTGCACGTTTCTATATGCCAACAACTTAGGTCATATATACTGATATATCTACCAAAGTTTACGAAACTTTGCACAACTTTGCCATCACTTTGAACAACATTGCCCGGTGTGTTAACGGCTTAAAACCCACTACGTGTCGATAGCATGTACAACTTGTTCTTGAAAATTAGAAGCAATTTGAAAACTTTTCCTTAATTGTAATAATTACAAAAAATCCACGATTTTCCACTATAAATGATTGCCATCACTGTAAAAAAGAATGCAGGAACGTTGCCTTATATCTTTACTATGTGTGTGATGAAAAATAAAAATTCAACTGCTCGTTTACTCATGGAGTCTCCCATGCAAGTACTAACCACGCCCGATCGTGCTTTACTTTAAACATTTGTCGGTCACATAACCACATAGCTGCATGGATTATTTGAAGTTAAGCCGATTTGGCGGGTATTTCATGTTTTTGGATGTTTTAAAATCGTTATCGCTGGCACAAAGTACATTCTAGTATTGACCTATGACCTCTACATACTTGGAGCAACACTACGGTAATTTAACAGCAATTCTCGAAATATTTATTCACATTTTCGAACTTTTAACTATGGTACTTGTTATTATGATATCACAGGAAACAATCCCGCTTGAAACAACCAACTTTGCAATCAATTTTCACAACTTTGAAAGCAGTTTGTTGCCGATACTTCGGTTGGCTGTAGTGATAATTTGTTTATATTTGAGGCATTCATGTTGCATTTACTTAATGTTTTCTAAATTTAACTGCGGGGGTGTCGTTACAATGACTTAGGTTAAATAAACAAACAACTCCCCCAACATTTCCTTCGCTTTTTCAAACATTGCACGCTGTTTTCTAACATTTTACAGTCAGTTTATGTGAACGTCTATAGGTTGCTTTCAATTGGCATTTATTAAATTTGTTGACTTTACAGCTGCATGTTTCTATATGCCAACAACTTAGGTCATATATACTGATATATCTACCAAAGTTTACGAAACTTTGCACAACTTTGCCATCACTTTGAACAACTTTGCCCGGTGTGTTAACGGCTTAAAACCCACTACGTGTCGATAGCATGTACAACTTGTTCTTGAAAATTAGAAGCAATTTGAAAACTTTTCCTTAATTGTAATAATTACAAAAAATCCACGATTTTCCACTATAAATGATTGCCATCACTGTAAAAAAGAATGCAGGAACGTTGCCTTATATCTTTACTATGTGTGTGATGAAAAATAAAAATTCAACTGCTCTTTTACTCATGGAGTCTCCCATGCAAGTACTAACCACGCCCGATCGTGCTTTACTTTAAACATTTGTCGGTCACATAACCACATAGCTGCATTGATTATTTGAAGTTAAGCCGATTTGGCGGGTATTTCATGTTTTTGGATGTTTTAAAATCGTTATCGCTGGCACAAAGTACATTCTAGTATTGACCTATGACCTCTACATACTTGGAGCAACACTACGGTAATTTAACAGCAATTCTCGAAATATTTATTCACATTTTCGAACTTTTAACTATGGTACTTGTTATTATGATATCACAGGAAACAATCCCGCTTGAAACAACCAACTTTGTAATCAATTTTCACAACTTTGAAAGCAGTTTGTTGCCGATACTTCGGTTGGCTGTAGTGATAATTTGTTTATATTTGAGGCATTCATGTTGCATTTACTTAATGTTTTCTAAATTTAACTGCGGGGGTGTCGTTACAATGACTTAGGTTAAATAAACAAACAACTCCCCCAACATTTCCTTCGCTTTTTCAAACATTGCACGCTGTTTTCTAACATTTTACAGTCAGTTTATGTGAACGTCTATAGGTTGCTTTCAATTGGCATTTATTAAATTTGTTGACTTTACAGCTGCACGTTTCTATATGCCAACAACTTAGGTCATATATACTGATATATCTACCAAAGTTTACGAAACTTTGCACAACTTTGCCATCACTTTGAACAACTTTGCCCGGTGTGTTAACGGCTTAAAACCCACTACGTGTCGATAGCATGTACAACTTGTTCTTGAAAATTAGAAGCAATTTGAAAACTTTTCCTTAATTGTAATAATTACAAAAAATCCACGATTTTCCACTATAAATGATTGCCATCACTGTAAAAAAGAATGCAGGAACGTTGCCTTATATCTTTACTATGTGTGTGATGAAAAATAAAAATTCAACTGCTCGTTTACTCATGGAGTCTCCCATGCAAGTACTAACCACGCCCGATCGTGCTTTACTTTAAACATTTGTCGGTCACATAACCACATAGCTGCATGGATTATTTGAAGTTAAGCCGATTTGGCGGGTATTTCATGTTTTTGGATGTTTTAAAATCGTTATCGCTGGCACAAAGTACATTCTAGTATTGACCTATGACCTCTACATACTTGGAGCAACACTACGGTAATTTAACAGCAATTCTCGAAATATTTATTCACATTTTCGAACTTTTAACTATGGTACTTGTTATTATGATATCACAGGAAACAATCCCGCTTGAAACAACCAACTTTGTAATCAATTTTCACAACTTTGAAAGCAGTTTGTTGCCGATACTTCGGTTGGCTGTAGTGATAATTTGTTTATATTTGAGGCATTCATGTTGCATTTACTTAATGTTTTCTAAATTTAACTGCGGGGGTGTCGTTACAATGACTTAGGTTAAATAAACAAACAACTCCCCCAACATTTCCTTCGCTTTTTCAAACATTGCACGCTGTTTTCTAACATTTTACAGTCAGTTTATGTGAACGTCTATAGGTTGCTTTCAATTGGCATTTATTAAATTTGTTGACTTTACAGCTGCATGTTTCTATATGCCAACAACTTAGGTCATATATACTGATATATCTACCAAAGTTTACGAAACTTTGCACAACTTTGCCATCACTTTGAACAACTTTGCCCGGTGTGTTAACGGCTTAAAACCCACTACGTGTCGATAGCATGTACAACTTGTTCTTGAAAATTAGAAGCAATTTGAAAACTTTTCCTTAATTGTAATAATTACAAAAAATCCACGATTTTCCACTATAAATGATTGCCATCACTGTAAAAAAGAATGCAGGAACGTTGCCTTATATCTTTACTATGTGTGTGATGAAAAATAAAAATTCAACTGCTCTTTTACTCATGGAGTCTCCCATGCAAGTACTAACCACGCCCGATCGTGCTTTACTTTAAACATTTGTCGGTCACATAACCACATAGCTGCATTGATTATTTGAAGTTAAGCCGATTTGGCGGGTATTTCATGTTTTTGGATGTTTTAAAATCGTTATCGCTGGCACAAAGTACATTCTAGTATTGACCTATGACCTATACATACTTGGAGCAACACTACGGTAATTTAACAGCAATTCTCGAAATATTTATTCACATTTTCGAACTTTTAACTATGGTACTTGTTATTATGATATCACAGGAAACAATCCCGCTTGAAACAACCAACTTTGTAATCAATTTTCACAACTTTGAAAGCAGTTTGTTGCCGATACTTCGGTTGGCTGTAGTGATAATTTGTTTATATTTGAGGCATTCATGTTGCATTTACTTAATGTTTTCTAAATTTAACTGCGGGGGTGTCGTTACAATGACTTAGGTTAAATAAACAAACAACTCCCCCAACATTTCCTTCGCTTTTTCAAACATTGCACGCTGTTTTCTAACATTTTACAGTCAGTTTATGTGAACGTCTATAGGTTGCTTTCCATTGGCATTTATTAAATTTGTTGACTTTACAGCTGCACGTTTCTATATGCCAACAACTTAGGTCATATATACTGATATATCTACCAAAGTTTACATAACTTTGCACAACTTTGTCATCACTTTGAACAACTTTGCCCGGTTTGTTAACGGCTTAAAACCCACTACGTGCCGATAGCATCTACAACTTGTTCTTGAAAATTAGAAGCAATTTGAAAACTTTTCCTTAATTATAATAGTTACAAACAATCCACGATTTTCCACTATAAATGATTGCCATCACTGTAAAAAAGAATGCAGGAACGTTGCCTTATATCTTTACTATGTGTGTGATGAAACAAAAAAAAATGAACTGCTCGTTTACTCAGGGAGTCTCCCATGCAAGTACTAACCACGCCCGATCGTGCTTTACTTTAAACATTTGTCGGTCACATAACCACATAGCTGCATGGATTATTTGAAGTTAAGCCGATTTGGCGGGTATTTCATGTTTTTGGATGTTTTGAAATCGTTATCGCTGGCACAAAGTACATTCTAGTATTGACCTATGACCTCTACATACTTGGGGCAACACTATGGTAATTTAACAGCAATTCTCGAAATATTTATTCACATTTTCGAACTTTTAACTATGGTACTTGTTATTATGATATCACAGGAAACAATCCCGCTTGAAACAACCAACTTTGCAATCAATTTTCACAACTTTGAAAGCAGTTTGTTGCCGATACTTCGGTTGGCTGTAGTGATAATTTGTTTATATATGAGGCATTCATGTTGCATTTACTTAATATTTTCTAAATTTAACTGCGGGGGTGTCGTTACAATGACTTAGGTTAAAAAAACAAACAACTCCGCCAACATTTCCTTCGCTTTTTCCAACATTTCACGCTGTTTTCTAACATTTTACAGTCAGTTTATGTGAACGTCTATAGGCTTCTTTCAATTGGCATTTATTAAATTCGTTGACTTTACAGCTGCGCGTTTCTATATGCCAACAACTTAGGTCATATATACTGATATATCTACCAAAGTTTACATAACTTTGCACAACTTTGCCGTCACTTTGAACAACTTTGCCCGGCGTGTTAACGGCTTAAAAACCACTACGTGCCGATAGCATGTACAACTTGTTCTTGAAAATTAGAAGCAATTTGAAAACTTTTCCTTAATTGTAATAATTACAAAAAATCCACGATTTTCCACTATAAATGATTGCCATCACTGTAAAAAAGAATGCAGGAACGTTGCCTTATATCTTTACTATGTGTGTGATGAAACAAAAATAAAATCAACTGCTCGTTTACTCAGGGAGTCTCCCATGCAAGTACTAAGCACGCCCGATCGTGCTTTACTTTAAACATTTGTCGGTCACATAACCACATAGCTGCATGGATTATTTGAAGTTAAGCCGATTTGGCGGGTATTTCATATTTTTGGATGTTTTAAAATCGTTATCGCTGGCACAAAGTACATTCTAGTATTGACCTATGACCTCTACATACTTGGAGCAACACTACGGTAATTTAACAGCAATTCTCGAAATATTTATTCACATTTTCGAACTTTTAACTATGGTACTTGTTATTATGATATCTCAGGAAACAATCCCGCTTGAAACAACCAACTTTGCAATCAATTTTCACAACTTTGAAAGCAGTTTGTTGCCGATACTTCGGTTGGCTGTAGTGATAATTTGTTTATATTTGAGGCATTCATGTTGCATTTACTTAATGTTTTCTAAATTTAACTGCGGGGGTGTCGTTACAATGACTTAGGTTAAATAAACAAACAACTCCCCCAACATTTCCTTCGCTTTTTCAAACATTGCACGCTGTTTTCTATTATTTTACAGTCAGTTTATGTGAACGTCTATAGGTTGCTTTCCATTGGCATTTATTAAATTTGTTGACTTTACAGCTGCACGTTTCTATATGCCAACAACTTAGGTCATATATACTGATATATCTACCAAAGTTTACATAACTTTGCACAACTTTGCCATCACTTTGAACAACTTTGCCCGGTGTGTTAACGGCTTAAAACCCACTACGTGCCGATAGCATCTACAACTTGTTCTTGAAAATTAGAAGCAATTTGAAAACTTTTCCTTAATTATAATAGTTACAAACAATCCACGATTTTCCACTATAAATGATTGCCATCACTGTAAAAAAGAATGCAGGAACGTTGCCTTATATCTTTACTATGTGTGTGATGAAACAAAAAAAAATGAACTGCTCGTTTACTCAGGGAGTCTCCCATGCAAGTACTAACCACGCCCGATCGTGCTTTACTTTAAACATTTGTCGGTCACATAACCACATAGCTGCATGGATTATTTGAAGTTAAGCCGATTTGGCGGGTATTTCATGTTTTTGGATGTTTTGAAATCGTTATCGCTGGCACAAAGTACATTCTAGTATTGACCTATGACCTCTACATACTTGGGGCAACACTATGGTAATTTAACAGCAATTCTCGAAATATTTATTCACATTTTCGAACTTTTAACTATGGTACTTGTTATTATGATATCACAGGAAACAATCCCGCTTGAAACAACCAACTTTGCAATCAATTTTCACAACTTTGAAAGCAGTTTGTTGCCGATACTTCGGTTGGCTGTAGTGATAATTTGTTTATATATGAGGCATTCATGTTGCATTTACTTAATATTTTCTAAATTTAACTGCGGGGGTGTCGTTACAATGACTTAGGTTAAAAAAACAAACAACTCCGCCAACATTTCCTTCGCTTTTTCCAACATTTCACGCTGTTTTCTAACATTTTACAGTCAGTTTATGTGAACGTCTATAGGCTTCTTTCAATTGGCATTTATTAAATTCGTTGACTTTACAGCTGCGCGTTTCTATATGCCAACAACTTAGGTCATATATACTGATATATCTACCAAAGTTTACATAACTTTGCACAACTTTGCCGTCACTTTGAACAACTTTGCCCGGCGTGTTAACGGATTAAAAACCACTACGTGCCGATAGCATGTACAACTTGTTCTTGAAAATTAGAAGCAATTTGAAAACTTTTCCTTAATTGTAATAATTACAAAAAATCCACGATTTTCCACTATAAATGATTGCCATCACTGTAAAAAAGAATGCAGGAACGTTGCCTTATATCTTTACTATGTGTGTGATGAAACAAAAATAAAATCAACTGCTCGTTTACTCAGGGAGTCTCCCATGCAAGTACTAAGCACGCCCGATCGTGCTTTACTTTAAACATTTGTCGGTCACATAACCACATAGCTGCATGGATTATTTGAAGTTAAGCCGATTTGGCGGGTATTTCATATTTTTGGATGTTTTAAAATCGTTATCGCTGGCACAAAGTACATTCTAGTATTGACCTATGACCTCTACATACTTGGAGCAACACTACGGTAATTTAACAGCAATTCTCGAAATATTTATTCACATTTTCGAACTTTTAACTATGGTACTTGTTATTATGATATCTCAGGAAACAATCCCGCTTGAAACAACCAACTTTGCAATCAATTTTCACAACTTTGAAAGCAGTTTGTTGCCGATACTTCGGTTGGCTGTAGTGATAATTTGTTTATATTTGAGGCATTCATGTTGCATTTACTTAATGTTTTCTAAATTTAACTGCGGGGGTGTCGTTACAATGACTTAGGTTAAATAAACAACAACTCCCCCAACATTTCCTTCGCTTTTTCAAACATTGCACGCTGTTTTCTATTATTTTACAGTCAGTTTATTTGAACGTCTATAGGTTGCTTTCCATTGGCATTTATTAAATTTGTTGACTTTACAGCTGCACGTTTCTATATGCCAACAACTTAGGTCATATATACTGATATATCTACCAAAGTTTACATAACTTTGCACAACTTTGCCATCACTTTGAACAACTTTGCCCGGTGTGTTAACGGCTTAAAACCCACTACGTGCCGATAGCATCTACAACTTGTTCTTGAAAATTAGAAGCAATTTGAAAACTTTTCCTTAATTATAATAGTTACAAACAATCCACGATTTTCCACTATAAATGATTGCCATCACTGTAAAAAAGAATGCAGGAACGTTGCCTTATATCTTTACTATGTGTGTGATGAAACAAAAAAAAATGAACTGCTCGTTTACTCAGGGAGTCTCCCATGCAAGTACTAACCACGCCCGATCGTGCTTTACTTTAAACATTTGTCGGTCACATAACCACATAGCTGCATGGATTATTTGAAGTTAAGCCGATTTGGCGGGTATTTCATGTTTTTGGATGTTTTGAAATCGTTATCGCTGGCACAAAGTACATTCTAGTATTGACCTATGACCTCTACATACTTGGGGCAACACTATGGTAATTTAACAGCAATTCTCGAAATATTTATTCACATTTTCGAACTTTTAACTATGGTACTTGTTATTATGATATCACAGGAAACAATCCCGCTTGAAACAACCAACTTTGCAATCAATTTTCACAACTTTGAAAGCAGTTTGTTGCCGATACTTCGGTTGGCTGTAGTGATAATTTGTTTATATATGAGGCATTCATGTTGCATTTACTTAATATTTTCTAAATTTAACTGCGGGGGTGTCGTTACAATGACTTAGGTTAAAAAAACAAACAACTCCGCCAACATTTCCTTCGCTTTTTCCAACATTTCACGCTGTTTTCTAACATTTTACAGTCAGTTTATGTGAACGTCTATAGGCTTCTTTCAATTGGCATTTATTAAATTCGTTGACTTTACAGCTGCGCGTTTCTATATGCCAACAACTTAGGTCATATATACTGATATATCTACCAAAGTTTACATAACTTTGCACAACTTTGCCGTCACTTTGAACAACTTTGCCCGGCGTGTTAACGGATTAAAAACCACTACGTGCCGATAGCATGTACAACTTGTTCTTGAAAATTAGAAGCAATTTGAAAACTTTTCCTTAATTGTAATAATTACAAAAAATCCACGATTTTCCACTATAAATGATTGCCATCACTGTAAAAAAGAATGCAGGAACGTTGCCTTATATCTTTACTATGTGTGTGATGAAACAAAAATAAAATCAACTGCTCGTTTACTCAGGGAGTCTCCCATGCAAGTACTAAGCACGCCCGATCGTGCTTTACTTTAAACATTTGTCGGTCACATAACCACATAGCTGCATGGATTATTTGAAGTTAAGCCGATTTGGCGGGTATTTCATATTTTTGGATGTTTTAAAATCGTTATCGCTGGCACAAAGTACATTCTAGTATTGACCTATGACCTCTACATACTTGGAGCAACACTACGGTAATTTAACAGCAATTCTCGAAATATTTATTCACATTTTCGAACTTTTAACTATGGTACTTGTTATTATGATATCTCAGGAAACAATCCCGCTTGAAACAACCAACTTTGCAATCAATTTTCACAACTTTGAAAGCAGTTTGTTGCCGATACTTCGGTTGGCTGTAGTGATAATTTGTTTATATTTGAGGCATTCATGTTGCATTTACTTAATGTTTTCTAAATTTAACTGCGGGGGTGTCGTTACAATGACTTAGGTTAAATAAACAACAACTCCCCCAACATTTCCTTCGCTTTTTCAAACATTGCACGCTGTTTTCTATTATTTTACAGTCAGTTTATTTGAACGTCTATAGGTTGCTTTCCATTGGCATTTATTAAATTTGTTGACTTTACAGCTGCACGTTTCTATATGCCAACAACTTAGGTCATATATACTGATATATCTACCAAAGTTTACATAACTTTGCACAACTTTGCCATCACTTTGAACAACTTTGCCCGGTGTGTTAACGGCTTAAAACCCACTACGTGCCGATAGCATCTACAACTTGTTCTTGAAAATTAGAAGCAATTTGAAAACTTTTCCTTAATTATAATAGTTACAAACAATACACGATTTTCCACTATAAATGATTGCCATCACTGTAAAAAAGAATGCAGGAACGTTGCCTTATATCTTTACTATGTGTGTGATGAAACAAAAAAAATCAACTGCTCGTTTACTCAGGGAGTCTCCCATGCAAGTACTAACCACGCCCGATCGTGCTTTATTTTAAACATTTGTCGGTCACATAACCACATAGCTGCATGGATTAATTTAATTTAAGCCGATTTGGCGGGTATTTCATGTTTTTGGATGTTTTGAAATCGTTATCGCTGGCACAAAGTACATTCTAGTATTGACCTATGACCTCTACATACTTGGAGCAACACTATGGTAATTTAACAGCAATTCTCGAAATATTTATTCACATTTTCGAACTTTTAACTATGGTACTTGTTATTATGATATCACAGGAAACAATCCCGCTTGAAACAACCAACTTTGCAATCAATTTTCACAACTTTGAAAGCAGTTTGTTGCCGATACTTCGGTTGGCTGTAGTGATAATTTGTTTATATATGAGGCATTCATGTTGCATTTACTTAATATTTTCTAAATTTAACTGCGGGGGTGTCGTTACAATGACTTAGGTTAAAAAAACAAACAACTCCCCCAACATTTCCTTCGCTTTTTCAAACATTGCACGCTGTTTTCTAACATTTTACAGTCAGTTTATGTGAACGTCTATAGGTTGCTTTCCATTGGCATTTATTAAATTTGTTGACTTTACAGCTGCACGTTTCTATATGCCAACAACTTAGGTCATATATACTGATATATCTACCAAAGTTTACATAACTTTGCACAACTTTGTCATCACTTTGACAACTTTGCCCGGTGTGTTAACGGCTTAAAACCCACTACGTGCCGATAGCATCTACAACTTGTTCTTGAAAATTAGAAGCAATTTGAAAACTTTTCCTTAACTATAATAGTTACAAACAATCCACGATTTTCCACTATAAATGATTGCCATCACTGTAAAAAAGAATGCAGGAACGTTGCCTTATATCTTTACTATGTGTGTGATGAAACAAAAAAAATGAACTGCTCGTTTACTCAGGGAGTCTCCAATGCAAGTACTAACCACGCCCGATCGTGCTTTACTTTAAACATTTGTCGGTCACATAACCACATAGCTGCATGGATTATTTGAAGTTAAGCCGATTTGGCGGGTATTTCATGTTTTTGGATGTTTTAAAATCGTTATCGCTGGCACAAAGTACATTCTAGTATTGACCTATGACCTCTACATACTTGGAGCAACACTACGGTAATTTAACAGCAATTCTCGAAATATTTATTCACATTTTCGAACTTTTAACTATGGTACTTGTTATTATGATATCTCAGGAAACAATCCCGCTTGAAACAACCAACTTTGCAATCAATTTTCACAACTTTGAAAGCAGTTTGTTGCCGATACTTCGGTTGGCTGTAGTGATAATTTGTTTATATTTGAGGCATTCATGTTGCATTTACTTAATGTTTTCTAAATTTAACTGCGGGGGTGTCGTTACAATGACTTAGGTTAAATAAACAAACAACTCCCCCAACATTTCCTTCGCTTTTTCAAACATTGCACGCTGTTTTCTATTATTTTACAGTCAGTTTATTTGAACGTCTATAGGTTGCTTTCCATTGGCATTTATTAAATTTGTTGACTTTACAGCTGCACGTTTCTATATGCCAACAACTTAGGTCATATATACTGATATATCTACCAAAGTTTACATAACTTTGCACAACTTTGCCATCTCTTTGAACAACTTTGCCCGGTGTGTTAACGGCTTAAAACCCACTACGTGCCGATAGCATCTACAACTTGTTCTTGAAAATTAGAAGCAATTTGAAAACTTTTCCTTAATTATAATAGTTACAAACAATACACGATTTTCCACTATAAATGATTGCCATCACTGTAAAAAAGAATGCAGGAACGTTGCCTTATATCTTTACTATGTGTGTGATGAAACAAAAAAAATCAACTGCTCGTTTACTCAGGGAGTCTCCCATGCAAGTACTAACCACGCCCGATCGTGCTTTATTTTAAACATTTGTCGGTCACATAACCACATAGCTGCATGGATTAATTTAATTTAAGCCGATTTGGCGGGTATTTCATGTTTTTGGATGTTTTGAAATCGTTATCGCTGGCACAAAGTACATTCTAGTATTGACCTATGACCTCTACATACTTGGAGCAACACTATGGTAATTTAACAGCAATTCTCGAAATATTTATTCACATTTTCGAACTTTTAACTATGGTACTTGTTATTATGATATCACAGGAAACAATCCCGCTTGAAACAACCAACTTTGCAATCAATTTTCACAACTTTGAAAGCAGTTTGTTGCCGATACTTCGGTTGGCTGTAGTGATAATTTGTTTATATATGAGGCATTCATGTTGCATTTACTTAATATTTTCTAAATTTAACTGCGGGGGTGTCGTTACAATGACTTAGGTTAAATAAACAAACAACTCCGCCAACATTTCCTTCGCTTTTTCCAACATTGCACGCTGTTTTCTAACATTTTACAGTCAGTTTATGTGAACGTCTATAGGTTGCTTTCAATTGGCATTTATTAAATTTGTTGACTTTACAGCTGCACGTTTCTATATGCCAACAACTTAGGTCATATATACTGATATATCTACCAAAGTTTACGAAACTTTGCACAACTTTGCCATCACTTTGAACAACTTTGCCCGGTGTGTTAACGGCTTAAAACCCACTACGTGTCGATAGCATGTACAACTTGTTCTTGAAAATTAGAAGCAATTTGAAAACTTTTCCTTAATTGTAATAATTACAAAAAATCCACGATTTTCCACTATAAATGATTGCCATCACTGTAAAAAAGAATGCAGGAACGTTGCCTTATATCTTTACTATGTGTGTGATGAAAAATAAAAATTCAACTGCTCGTTTACTCATGGAGTCTCCCATGCAAGTACTAACCACGCCCGATCGTGCTTTACTTTAAACATTTGTCGGTCACATAACCACATAGCTGCATGGATTATTTGAAGTTAAGCCGATTTGGCGGGTATTTCATGTTTTTGGATGTTTTAAAATCGTTATCGCTGGCACAAAGTACATTCTAGTATTGACCTATGACCTCTACATACTTGGAGCAACACTACGGTAATTTAACAGCAATTCTCGAAATATTTATTCACATTTTCGAACTTTTAACTATGGTACTTGTTATTATGATATCACAGGAAACAATCCCGCTTGAAACAACCAACTTTGTAATCAATTTTCACAACTTTGAAAGCAGTTTGTTGCCGATACTTCGGTTGGCTGTAGTGATAATTTGTTTATATTTGAGGCATTCATGTTGCATTTACTTAATGTTTTCTAAATTTAACTGCGGGGGTGTCGTTACAATGACTTAGGTTAAATAAACAAACAACTCCCCCAACATTTCCTTCGCTTTTTCAAACATTGCACGCTGTTTTCTAACATTTTACAGTCAGTTTATGTGAACGTCTATAGGTTGCTTTCAATTGGCATTTATTAAATTTGTTGACTTTACAGCTGCATGTTTCTATATGCCAACAACTTAGGTCATATATACTGATATATCTACCAAAGTTTACGAAACTTTGCACAACTTTGCCATCACTTTGAACAACTTTGCCCGGTGTGTTAACGGCTTAAAACCCACTACGTGTCGATAGCATGTACAACTTGTTCTTGAAAATTAGAAGCAATTTGAAAACTTTTCCTTAATTGTAATAATTACAAAAAATCCACGATTTTCCACTATAAATGATTGCCATCACTGTAAAAAAGAATGCAGGAACGTTGCCTTATATCTTTACTATGTGTGTGATGAAAAATAAAAATTCAACTGCTCTTTTACTCATGGAGTCTCCCATGCAAGTACTAACCACGCCCGATCGTGCTTTACTTTAAACATTTGTCGGTCACATAACCACATAGCTGCATTGATTATTTGAAGTTAAGCCGATTTGGCGGGTATTTCATGTTTTTGGATGTTTTAAAATCGTTATCGCTGGCACAAAGTACATTCTAGTATTGACCTATGACCTATACATACTTGGAGCAACACTACGGTAATTTAACAGCAATTCTCGAAATATTTATTCACATTTTCGAACTTTTAACTATGGTACTTGTTATTATGATATCACAGGAAACAATCCCGCTTGAAACAACCAACTTTGTAATCAATTTTCACAACTTTGAAAGCAGTTTGTTGCCGATACTTCGGTTGGCTGTAGTGATAATTTGTTTATATTTGAGGCATTCATGTTGCATTTACTTAATGTTTTCTAAATTTAACTGCGGGGGTGTCGTTACAATGACTTAGGTTAAATAAACAAACAACTCCCCCAACATTTCCTTCGCTTTTTCAAACATTGCACGCTGTTTTCTAACATTTTACAGTCAGTTTATGTGAACGTCTATAGGTTGCTTTCCATTGGCATTTATTAAATTTGTTGACTTTACAGCTGCACGTTTCTATATGCCAACAACTTAGGTCATATATACTGATATATCTACCAAAGTTTACATAACTTTGCACAACTTTGTCATCACTTTGAACAACTTTGCCCGGTGTGTTAACGGCTTAAAACCCACTACGTGCCGATAGCATCTACAACTTGTTCTTGAAAATTAGAAGCAATTTGAAAACTTTTCCTTAATTATAATAGTTACAAACAATCCACGATTTTCCACTATAAATGATTGCCATCACTGTAAAAAAGAATGCAGGAACGTTGCCTTATATCTTTACTATGTGTGTGATGAAAAATAAAAATTCAACTGCTCTTTTACTCATGGAGTCTCCCATGCAAGTACTAACCACGCCCGATCGTGCTTTACTTTAAACATTTGTCGGTCACATAACCACATAGCTGCATTGATTATTTGAAGTTAAGCCGATTTGGCGGGTATTTCATGTTTTTGGATGTTTTAAAATCGTTATCGCTGGCACAAAGTACATTCTAGTATTGACCTATGACCTATACATACTTGGAGCAACACTACGGTAATTTAACAGCAATTCTCGAAATATTTATTCACATTTTCGAACTTTTAACTATGGTACTTGTTATTATGATATCACAGGAAACAATCCCGCTTGAAACAACCAACTTTGTAATCAATTTTCACAACTTTGAAAGCAGTTTGTTGCCGATACTTCGGTTGGCTGTAGTGATAATTTGTTTATATTTGAGGCATTCATGTTGCATTTACTTAATGTTTTCTAAATTTAACTGCGGGGGTGTCGTTACAATGACTTAGGTTAAATAAACAAACAACTCCCCCAACATTTCCTTCGCTTTTTCAAACATTGCACGCTGTTTTCTAACATTTTACAGTCAGTTTATGTGAACGTCTATAGGTTGCTTTCCATTGGCATTTATTAAATTTGTTGACTTTACAGCTGCACGTTTCTATATGCCAACAACTTAGGTCATATATACTGATATATCTACCAAAGTTTACATAACTTTGCACAACTTTGTCATCACTTTGAACAACTTTGCCCGGTGTGTTAACGGCTTAAAACCCACTACGTGCCGATAGCATCTACAACTTGTTCTTGAAAATTAGAAGCAATTTGAAAACTTTTCCTTAATTATAATAGTTACAAACAATCCACGATTTTCCACTATAAATGATTGCCATCACTGTAAAAAAGAATGCAGGAACGTTGCCTTATATCTTTACTATGTGTGTGATGAAACAAAAAAAAATGAACTGCTCGTTTACTCAGGGAGTCTCCCATGCAAGTACTAACCACGCCCGATCGTGCTTCACTTTAAACATTTGTCGGTCACATAACCACATAGCTGCATGGATTATTTGAAGTTAAGCCGATTTGGCGGGTATTTCATGTTTTTGGATGTTTTGAAATCGTTATCGCTGGCACAAAGTACATTCTAGTATTGACCTATGACCTCTACATACTTGGAGCAACACTATGGTAATTTAACAGCAATTCTCGAAATATTTATTCACATTTTCGAACTTTTAACTATGGTACTTGTTATTATGATATCACAGGAAACAATCCCGCTTGAAACAACCAACTTTGCAATCAATTTTCACAACTTTGAAAGCAGTTTGTTGCCGATACTTCGGTTGGCTGTAGTGATAATTTGTTTATATATGAGGCATTCATGTTGCATTTACTTAATATTTTCTAAATTTAACTGCGGGGGTGTCGTTACAATGACTTAGGTTAAAAAAACAAACAACTCCGCCAACATTTCCTTCGCTTTTTCCAACATTTCACGCTGTTTTCTAACATTTTACAGTCAGTTTATGTGAACGTCTATAGGCTTCTTTCAATTGGCATTTATTAAATTCGTTGACTTTACAGCTGCGCGTTTCTATATGCCAACAACTTAGGTCATATATACTGATATATCTACCAAAGTTTACATAACTTTGCACAACTTTGCCGTCACTTTGAACAACTTTGCCCGGCGTGTTAACGGCTTAAAAACCACTACGTGCCGATAGCATGTACAACTTGTTCTTGAAAATTAGAAGCAATTTGAAAACTTTTCCTTAATTGTAATAATTACAAAAAATCCACGATTTTCCACTATAAATGATTGCCATCACTGTAAAAAAGAATGCAGGAACGTTGCCTTATATCTTTACTATGTGTGTGATGAAACAAAAAAAAATCAACTGCTCGTTTACTCAGGGAGTCTCCCATGCAAGTACTAAGCACGCCCGATCGTGCTTTACTTTAAACATTTGTCGGTCACATAACCACATAGCTGCATGGATTATTTGAAGTTAAGCCGATTTGGCGGGTATTTCATATTTTTGGATGTTTTAAAATCGTTATCGCTGGCACAAAGTACATTCTAGTATTGACCTATGACCTCTACATACTTGGAGCAACACTACGGTAATTTAACAGCAATTCTCGAAATATTTATTCACATTTTCGAACTTTTAACTATGGTACTTGTTATTATGATATCTCAGGAAACAATCCCGCTTGAAACAACCAACTTTGCAATCAATTTTCACAACTTTGAAAGCAGTTTGTTGCCGATACTTCGGTTGGCTGTAGTGATAATTTGTTTATATTTGAGGCATTCATGTTGCATTTACTTAATGTTTTCTAAATTTAACTGCGGGGGTGTCGTTACAATGACTTAGGTTAAATAAACAAACAACTCCCCCAACATTTCCTTCGCTTTTTCAAACATTGCACGCTGTTTTCTATTATTTTACAGTCAGTTTATGTGAACGTCTATAGGTTGCTTTCTATTGGCATTTATTAAATTTGTTGACTTTACAGCTGCACGTTTCTATATGCCAACAACTTAGGTCATATATACTGATATATCTACCAAAGTTTACATAACTTTGCACAACTTTGCCATCACTTTGAACAACTTTGCCCGGTGTGTTAACGGCTTAAAACCCACTACGTGCCGATAGCATCTACAACTTGTTCTTGAAAATTAGAAGCAATTTGAAAACTTTTCCTTAATTATAATAGTTACAAACAATACACGATTTTCCACTATAAATGATTGCCATCACTGTAAAAAAGAATGCAGGAACGTTGCCTTATATCTTTACTATGTGTGTGATGAAACAAAAAAAATCAACTGCTCGTTTACTCAGGGAGTCTCCCATGCAAGTACTAACCACGCCCGATCGTGCTTTACTTTAAACATTTGTCGGTCACATAACCACATAGCTGCATGGATTAATTTAATTTAAGCCGATTTGGCGGGTATTTCATGTTTTTGGATGTTTTGAAATCGTTATCGCTGGCACAAAGTACATTCTAGTATTGACCTATGACCTCTACATACTTGGAGCAACACTATGGTAATTTAACAGCAATTCTCGAAATATTTATTCACATTTTCGAACTTTTAACTATGGTACTTGTTATTATGATATCACAGGAAACAATCCCGCTTGAAACAACCAACTTTGCAATCAATTTTCACAACTTTGAAAGCAGTTTGTTGCCGATACTTCGGTTGGCTGTAGTGATAATTTGTTTATATATGAGGCATTCATGTTGCATTTACTTAATATTTTCTAAATTTAACTGCGGGGGTGTCGTTACAATGACTTAGGTTAAAAAAACAAACAACTCCGCCAACATTTCCTTCGCTTTTTCCAACATTTCACGCTGTTTTCTAACATTTTACAGTCAGTTTATGTGAACGTCTATAGGCTTCTTTCAATTGGCATTTATTAAATTCGTTGACTTTACAGCTGCGCATTTCTATATGCCAACAACTTAGGTCATATATACTGATATATCTACCAAAGTTTACATAACTTTGCACAACTTTGCCATCACTTTGAACAACTTTGCCCGGTGTGTTAACGGCTTAAAACCCACTACGTGCCGATAGCATCTACAACTTGTTCTTGAAAATTAGAAGCAATTTGAAAACTTTTCCTTAATTATAATAGTTACAAACAATACACGATTTTCCACTATAAATGATTGCCATCACTGTAAAAAAGAATGCAGGAACGTTGCCTTATATCTTTACTATGTGTGTGATGAAACAAAAAAAATCAACTGCTCGTTTACTCAGGGAGTCTCCCATGCAAGTACTAACCACGCCCGATCGTGCTTTACTTTAAACATTTGTCGGTCACATAACCACATAGCTGCATGGATTAATTTAATTTAAGCCGATTTGGCGGGTATTTCATGTTTTTGGATGTTTTGAAATCGTTATCGCTGGCACAAAGTACATTCTAGTATTGACCTATGACCTCTACATACTTGGAGCAACACTATGGTAATTTAACAGCAATTCTCGAAATATTTATTCACATTTTCGAACTTTTAACTATGGTACTTGTTATTATGATATCACAGGAAACAATCCCGCTTGAAACAACCAACTTTGCAATCAATTTTCACAACTTTGAAAGCAGTTTGTTGCCGATACTTCGGTTGGCTGTAGTGATAATTTGTTTATATATGAGGCATTCATGTTGCATTTACTTAATATTTTCTAAATTTAACTGCGGGGGTGTCGTTACAATGACTTAGGTTAAATAAACAAACAACTCCGCCAACATTTCCTTCGCTTTTTCCAACGTTGCACGCTGTTTTCTAACATTTTACAGTCAGTTTATGTGAACGTCTATAGGTTGCTTTCAATTGGCATTTATTAAATTTGTTGACTTTACAGCTGCACGTTTCTATATGCCAACAACTTAGGTCATATATACTGATATATCTACCAAAGTTTACATAACTTTGCACAACTTTGCCATCACTTTGAACAACTTTGCCCGGTGTGTTAACGGCTTAAAACCCACTACGTGCCGATAGCATGTACAACTTGTTCTTGAAAATTAGAAGCAATTTGAAAACTTTTCCTTAATTGTAATAATTACAAAAAATCCACGATTTTCCACTATAAATGATTGCCATCACTGTAAAAAAGAATGCAGGAACGTTGCCTTATATCTTTACTATGTGTGTGATGAAAAATAAAAATTCAACTGCTCTTTTACTCATGGAGTCTCCCATGCAAGTACTAACCACGCCCGATCGTGCTTTACTTTAAACATTTGTCGGACACATAACCACATAGCTGCATTGATTATTTGAAGTTAAGCCGATTTGGCGGGTATTTCATGTTTTTGGATGTTTTAAAATCGTTATCGCTGGCACAAAGTACATTCTAGTATTGACCTATGACCTATACATACTTGGAGCAACACTACGGTAATTTAACAGCAATTCTCGAAATATTTATTCACATTTTCGAACTTTTAACTATGGTACTTGTTATTATGATATCACAGGAAACAATCCCGCTTGAAACAACCAACTTTGTAATCAATTTTCACAACTTTGAAAGCAGTTTGTTGCCGATACTTCGGTTGGCTGTAGTGATAATTTGTTTATATTTGAGGCATTCATGTTGCATTTACTTAATGTTTTCTAAATTTAACTGCGGGGGTGTCGTTACAATGACTTAGGTTAAATAAACAAACAACTCCCCCAACATTTCCTTCGCTTTTTCAAACATTGCACGCTGTTTTCTAACATTTTACAGTCAGTTTATGTGAACGTCTATAGGTTGCTTTCCATTGGCATTTATTAAATTTGTTGACTTTACAGCTGCACGTTTCTATATGCCAACAACTTAGGTCATATATACTGATATATCTACCAAAGTTTACATAACTTTGCACAACTTTGTCATCACTTTGAACAACTTTGCCCGGTGTGTTAACGGCTTAAAACCCACTACGTGCCGATAGCATCTACAACTTGTTCTTGAAAATTAGAAGCAATTTGAAAACTTTTCCTTAATTATAATAGTTACAAACAATCCACGATTTTCCACTATAAATGATTGCCATCACTGTAAAAAAGAATGCAGGAACGTTGCCTTATATCTTTACTATGTGTGTGATGAAACAAAAAAAAATGAACTGCTCGTTTACTCAGGGAGTCTCCCATGCAAGTACTAACCACGCCCGATCGTGCTTTACTTTAAACATTTGTCGGTCACATAACCACATAGCTGCATGGATTATTTGAAGTTAAGCCGATTTGGCGGGTATTTCATGTTTTTGGATGTTTTGAAATCGTTATCGCTGGCACAAAGTACATTCTAGTATTGACCTATGACCTCTACATACTTGGAGCAACACTATGGTAATTTAACAGCAATTCTCGAAATATTTATTCACATTTTCGAACTTTTAACTATGGTACTTGTTATTATGATATCACAGGAAACAATCCCGCTTGAAACAACCAACTTTGCAATCAATTTTCACAACTTTGAAAGCAGTTTGTTGCCGATACTTCGGTTGGCTGTAGTGATAATTTGTTTATATATGAGGCATTCATGTTGCATTTACTTAATATTTTCTAAATTTAACTGCGGGGGTGTCGTTACAATGACTTAGGTTAAATAAACAAACAACTCCGCCAACATTTCCTTCGCTTTTTCCAACGTTGCACGCTGTTTTCTAACATTTTACAGTCAGTTTATGTGAACGTCTATAGGTTGCTTTCAATTGGCATTTATTAAATTTGTTGACTTTACAGCTGCACGTTTCTATATGCCAACAACTTAGGTCATATATACTGATATATCTACCAAAGTTTACATAACTTTGCACAACTTTGCCATCACTTTGAACAACTTTGCCCGGTGTGTTAACGGCTTAAAACCCACTACGTGCCGATAGCATGTACAACTTGTTCTTGAAAATTAGAAGCAATTTGAAAACTTTTCCTTAATTGTAATAATTACAAAAAATCCACGATTTTCCACTATAAATGATTGCCATCACTGTAAAAAAGAATGCAGGAACGTTGCCTTATATCTTTACTATGTGTGTGATGAAAAATAAAAATTCAACTGCTCTTTTACTCATGGAGTCTCCCATGCAAGTACTAACCACGCCCGATCGTGCTTTACTTTAAACATTTGTCGGACACATAACCACATAGCTGCATTGATTATTTGAAGTTAAGCCGATTTGGCGGGTATTTCATGTTTTTGGATGTTTTAAAATCGTTATCGCTGGCACAAAGTACATTCTAGTATTGACCTATGACCTATACATACTTGGAGCAACACTACGGTAATTTAACAGCAATTCTCGAAATATTTATTCACATTTTCGAACTTTTAACTATGGTACTTGTTATTATGATATCACAGGAAACAATCCCGCTTGAAACAACCAACTTTGTAATCAATTTTCACAACTTTGAAAGCAGTTTGTTGCCGATACTTCGGTTGGCTGTAGTGATAATTTGTTTATATTTGAGGCATTCATGTTGCATTTACTTAATGTTTTCTAAATTTAACTGCGGGGGTGTCGTTACAATGACTTAGGTTAAATAAACAAACAACTCCCCCAACATTTCCTTCGCTTTTTCAAACATTGCACGCTGTTTTCTAACATTTTACAGTCAGTTTATGTGAACGTCTATAGGTTGCTTTCCATTGGCATTTATTAAATTTGTTGACTTTACAGCTGCACGTTTCTATATGCCAACAACTTAGGTCATATATACTGATATATCTACCAAAGTTTACATAACTTTGCACAACTTTGTCATCACTTTGAACAACTTTGCCCGGTGTGTTAACGGCTTAAAACCCACTACGTGCCGATAGCATCTACAACTTGTTCTTGAAAATTAGAAGCAATTTGAAAACTTTTCCTTAATTATAATAGTTACAAACAATCCACGATTTTCCACTATAAATGATTGCCATCACTGTAAAAAAGAATGCAGGAACGTTGCCTTATATCTTTACTATGTGTGTGATGAAACAAAAAAAAATGAACTGCTCGTTTACTCAGGGAGTCTCCCATGCAAGTACTAACCACGCCCGATCGTGCTTTACTTTAAACATTTGTCGGTCACATAACCACATAGCTGCATGGATTATTTGAAGTTAAGCCGATTTGGCGGGTATTTCATGTTTTTGGATGTTTTGAAATCGTTATCGCTGGCACAAAGTACATTCTAGTATTGACCTATGACCTCTACATACTTGGAGCAACACTATGGTAATTTAACAGCAATTCTCGAAATATTTATTCACATTTTCGAACTTTTAACTATGGTACTTGTTATTATGATATCACAGGAAACAATCCCGCTTGAAACAACCAACTTTGTAATCAATTTTCACAACTTTGAAAGCAGTTTGTTGCCGATACTTCGGTTGGCTGTAGTGATAATTTGTTTATATTTGAGGCATTCATGTTGCATTTACTTAATGTTTTCTAAATTTAACTGCGGGGGTGTCGTTACAATGACTTAGGTTAAATAAACAAACAACTCCCCCAACATTTCCTTCGCTTTTTCAAACATTGCACGCTGTTTTCTAACATTTTACAGTCAGTTTATGTGAACGTCTATAGGTTGCTTTCCATTGGCATTTATTAAATTTGTTGACTTTACAGCTGCACGTTTCTATATGCCAACAACTTAGGTCATATATACTGATATATCTACCAAAGTTTACATAACTTTGCACAACTTTGTCATCACTTTGAACAACTTTGCCCGGTGTGTTAACGGCTTAAAACCCACTACGTGCCGATAGCATCTACAACTTGTTCTTGAAAATTAGAAGCAATTTGAAAACTTTTCCTTAATTATAATAGTTACAAACAATCCACGATTTTCCACTATAAATGATTGCCATCACTGTAAAAAAGAATGCAGGAACGTTGCCTTATATCTTTACTATGTGTGTGATGAAACAAAAAAAAATGAACTGCTCGTTTACTCAGGGAGTCTCCCATGCAAGTACTAACCACGCCCGATCGTGCTTTACTTTAAACATTTGTCGGTCACATAACCACATAGCTGCTTGGATTACTTACAGTTAAGCCGATTTGGCGGGTATTTCATGTTTTTGGATGTTTTAAAATCGTTATCGCTGGCACAAAGTACATTCTAGTATTGACCTATGACCTCTACATACTTGGAGCAACACTACGGTAATTTAACAGCAATTCTCGAAATATTTATTCACATTTTCGAACTTTTAACTATGGTACTTGTTATTATGATATCTCGGGTATCAATCCCGCTTGAAACAACCAACTTTGCAATCAATTTTCACAACTTTGAAAGCAGTTTGTTGCCGATACTTCGGTTGGCTGTTGTGATAATTTGTTTATATATGAGGCATTCCTGTTGCATTTACTTAATGTTTTCTAAATTTAACTGCGGGGTGTCGTTACAATGACTTAGGTTAAATAAACAAACAACTCCGCCAACATTTCCTTCGCTTTTTCCAACGTTGCACGCTGTTTTCTAACATTTTACAGTCAGTTTATGTGAACGTCTATAGGTTGCTTTCAATTGGCATTTATTAAATTTGTTGACTTTACAGCTGCACGTTTCTATATGCCAACAACTTAGGTCATATATACTGATATATCTACCAAAGTTTACATAACTTTGCACAACTTTGCCATCACTTTGAACAACTTTGCCCGGTGTGTTAACGGCTTAAAACCCACTACGTGCCGATAGCATGTACAACTTGTTCTTGAAAATTAGAAGCAATTTGAAAACTTTTCCTTAATTGTAATAATTACAAAAAATCCACGATTTTCCACTATAAATGATTGCCATCACTGTAAAAAAGAATGCAGGAACGTTGCCTTATATCTTTACTATGTGTGTGATGAAAAATAAAAATTCAACTGCTCTTTTACTCATGGAGTCTCCCATGCAAGTACTAACCACGCCCGATCGTGCTTTACTTTAAACATTTGTCGGACACATAACCACATAGCTGCATTGATTATTTGAAGTTAAGCCGATTTGGCGGGTATTTCATGTTTTTGGATGTTTTAAAATCGTTATCGCTGGCACAAAGTACATTCTAGTATTGACCTATGACCTATACATACTTGGAGCAACACTACGGTAATTTAACAGCAATTCTCGAAATATTTATTCACATTTTCGAACTTTTAACTATGGTACTTGTTATTATGATATCACAGGAAACAATCCCGCTTGAAACAACCAACTTTGTAATCAATTTTCACAACTTTGAAAGCAGTTTGTTGCCGATACTTCGGTTGGCTGTAGTGATAATTTGTTTATATTTGAGGCATTCATGTTGCATTTACTTAATGTTTTCTAAATTTAACTGCGGGGGTGTCGTTACAATGACTTAGGTTAAATAAACAAACAACTCCCCCAACATTTCCTTCGCTTTTTCAAACATTGCACGCTGTTTTCTAACATTTTACAGTCAGTTTATGTGAACGTCTATAGGTTGCTTTCCATTGGCATTTATTAAATTTGTTGACTTTACAGCTGCACGTTTCTATATGCCAACAACTTAGGTCATATATACTGATATATCTACCAAAGTTTACATAACTTTGCACAACTTTGTCATCACTTTGAACAACTTTGCCCGGTGTGTTAACGGCTTAAAACCCACTACGTGCCGATAGCATCTACAACTTGTTCTTGAAAATTAGAAGCAATTTGAAAACTTTTCCTTAATTATAATAGTTACAAACAATCCACGATTTTCCACTATAAATGATTGCCATCACTGTAAAAAAGAATGCAGGAACGTTGCCTTATATCTTTACTATGTGTGTGATGAAACAAAAAAAAATGAACTGCTCGTTTACTCAGGGAGTCTCCCATGCAAGTACTAACCACGCCCGATCGTGCTTTACTTTAAACATTTGTCGGTCACATAACCACATAGCTGCATGGATTATTTGAAGTTAAGCCGATTTGGCGGGTATTTCATGTTTTTGGATGTTTTGAAATCGTTATCGCTGGCACAAAGTACATTCTAGTATTGACCTATGACCTCTACATACTTGGAGCAACACTATGGTAATTTAACAGCAATTCTCGAAATATTTATTCACATTTTCGAACTTTTAACTATGGTACTTGTTATTATGATATCACAGGAAACAATCCCGCTTGAAACAACCAACTTTGCAATCAATTTTCACAACTTTGAAAGCAGTTTGTTGCCGATACTTCGGTTGGCTGTAGTGATAATTTGTTTATATATGAGGCATTCATGTTGCATTTACTTAATATTTTCTAAATTTAACTGCGGGGGTGTCGTTACAATGACTTAGGTTAAAAAAACAAACAACTCCGCCAACATTTCCTTCGCTTTTTCCAACATTTCACGCTGTTTTCTAACATTTTACAGTCAGTTTATGTGAACGTCTATAGGCTTCTTTCAATTGGCATTTATTAAATTCGTTGACTTTACAGCTGCGCGTTTCTATATGCCAACAACTTAGGTCATATATACTGATATATCTACCAAAGTTTACATAACTTTGCACAACTTTGCCGTCACTTTGAACAACTTTGCCCGGCGTGTTAACGGCTTAAAAACCACTACGTGCCGATAGCATGTACAACTTGTTCTTGAAAATTAGAAGCAATTTGAAAACTTTTCCTTAATTGTAATAATTACAAAAAATCCACGATTTTCCACTATAAATGATTGCCATCACTGTAAAAAAGAATGCAGGAACGTTGCCTTATATCTTTACTATGTGTGTGATGAAACAAAAAAAAAATCAACTGCTCGTTTACTCAGGGAGTCTCCCATGCAAGTACTAAGCACGCCCGATCGTGCTTTACTTTAAACATTTGTCGGTCACATAACCACATAGCTGCATGGATTATTTGAAGTTAAGCCGATTTGGCGGGTATTTCATATTTTTGGATGTTTTAAAATCGTTATCGCTGGCACAAAGTACATTCTAGTATTGACCTATGACCTCTACATACTTGGAGCAACACTACGGTAATTTAACAGCAATTCTCGAAATATTTATTCACATTTTCGAACTTTTAACTATGGTACTTGTTATTATGATATCTCAGGAAACAATCCCGCTTGAAACAACCAACTTTGCAATCAATTTTCACAACTTTGAAAGCAGTTTGTTGCCGATACTTCGGTTGGCTGTAGTGATAATTTGTTTATATTTGAGGCATTCATGTTGCATTTACTTAATGTTTTCTAAATTTAACTGCGGGGGTGTCGTTACAATGACTTAGGTTAAATAAACAAACAACTCCCCCAACATTTCCTTCGCTTTTTCAAACATTGCACGCTGTTTTCTATTATTTTACAGTCAGTTTATGTGAACGTCTATAGGTTGCTTTCAATTGGCATTTATTAAATTTGTTGACTTTACAGCTGCACGTTTCTATATGCCAACAACTTAGGTCATATATACTGATATATCTACCAAAGTTTACATAACTTTGCACAACTTTGCCATCACTTTGAACAACTTTGCCCGGTGTGTTAACGGCTTAAAACCCACTACGTGCCGATAGCATGTACAACTTGTTCTTGAAAATTAGAAGCAATGTGAAAACTTTTCCTTAATTGTAATAATTACAAAAAATCCACGATTTTCCACTATAAATGATTGCCATCACTGTAAAAAAGAATGCAGGAACGTTGCCTTATATCTTTACTATGTGTGTGATGAAACAAAAAAAAAATCAACTGCTCGTTTACTCAGGGAGTCTCCCATGCAAGTACTAACCACGCCCGATCGTGCTTTACTTTAAACATTTGTCGGTCACATAACCACATAGCTGCATGCATTATTTGAAGTTAAGCCGATTTGGCGGGTATTTCATGTTTTTGGATGTTTTAAAATCGTTATCGCTGGCACAAAGTACATTCTAGTATTGACCTATGACCTCTACATACTTGGAGCAACACTACAGTAATTTAACAGCAATTCTCGAAATATTTATTCACATTTTCGAACTTTTAACTATGGTACTTGTTATTATGATATCTCAGGAAACAATCCCGCTTGAAACAACCAACTTTGCAATCAATTTTCACAACTTTGAAAGCAGTTTGTTGCCGATACTTCGGTTGGCTGTAGTGATAATTTGTTTATATTTGAGGCATTCATGTTGCATTTACTTAATGTTTTCTAAATTTAACTGCGGGGGTGTCGTTACAATGACTTAGGTTAAATAAACAAACAACTCCGCCAACATTTCCTTCGCTTTTTCCAACATTTCACGCTGTTTTCTAACATTTTACAGTCAGTTTATGTGAACGTCTATAGGCTTCTTTCAATTGGCATTTATTAAATTCGTTGACTTTACAGCTGCGCGTTTCTATATGCCAACAACTTAGGTCATATATACTGATATATCTACCAAAGTTTACATAACTTTGCACAACTTTGCCGTCACTTTGAACAACTTTGCCCGGCGTGTTAACGGCTTAAAAACCACTACGTGCCGATAGCATGTACAACTTGTTCTTGAAAATTAGAAGCAATTTGAAAACTTTTCCTTAATTGTAATAATTACAAAAAATCCACGATTTTCCACTATAAATGATTGCCATCACTGTAAAAAAGAATGCAGGAACGTTGCCTTATATCTTTACTATGTGTGTGATGAAACAAAAAAAAAATCAACTGCTCGTTTACTCAGGGAGTCTCCCATGCAAGTACTAAGCACGCCCGATCGTGCTTTACTTTAAACATTTGTCGGTCACATAACCACATAGCTGCATGGATTATTTGAAGTTAAGCCGATTTGGCGGGTATTTCATATTTTTGGATGTTTTAAAATCGTTATCGCTGGCACAAAGTACATTCTAGTATTGACCTATGACCTCTACATACTTGGAGCAACACTACGGTAATTTAACAGCAATTCTCGAAATATTTATTCACATTTTCGAACTTTTAACTATGGTACTTGTTATTATGATATCTCAGGAAACAATCCCGCTTGAAACAACCAACTTTGCAATCAATTTTCACAACTTTGAAAGCAGTTTGTTGCCGATACTTCGGTTGGCTGTAGTGATAATTTGTTTATATTTGAGGCATTCATGTTGCATTTACTTAATGTTTTCTAAATTTAACTGCGGGGGTGTCGTTACAATGACTTAGGTTAAATAAACAAACAACTCCCCCAACATTTCCTTCGCTTTTTCAAACATTGCACGCTGTTTTCTATTATTTTACAGTCAGTTTATGTGAACGTCTATAGGTTGCTTTCAATTGGCATTTATTAAATTTGTTGACTTTACAGCTGCACGTTTCTATATGCCAACAACTTAGGTCATATATACTGATATATCTACCAAAGTTTACATAACTTTGCACAACTTTGCCATCACTTTGAACAACTTTGCCCGGTGTGTTAACGGCTTAAAACCCACTACGTGCCGATAGCATGTACAACTTGTTCTTGAAAATTAGAAGCAATGTGAAAACTTTTCCTTAATTGTAATAATTACAAAAAATCCACGATTTTCCACTATAAATGATTGCCATCACTGTAAAAAAGAATGCAGGAACGTTGCCTTATATCTTTACTATGTGTGTGATGAAACAAACAAAAAATCAACTGCTCGTTTACTCAGGGAGTCTCCCATGCAAGTACTAACCACGCCCGATCGTGCTTTACTTTAAACATTTGTCGGTCACATAACCACATAGCTGCATGCATTATTTGAAGTTAAGCCGATTTGGCGGGTATTTCATGTTTTTGGATGTTTTAAAATCGTTATCGCTGGCACAAAGTACATTCTAGTATTGACCTATGACCTCTACATACTTGGAGCAACACTACAGTAATTTAACAGCAATTCTCGAAATATTTATTCACATTTTCGAACTTTTAACTATGGTACTTGTTATTATGATATCTCAGGAAACAATCCCGCTTGAAACAACCAACTTTGCAATCAATTTTCACAACTTTGAAAGCAGTTTGTTGCCGATACTTCGGTTGGCTGTAGTGATAATTTGTTTATATTTGAGGCATTCATGTTGCATTTACTTAATGTTTTCTAAATTTAACTGCGGGGGTGTCGTTACAATGACTTAGGTTAAATAAACAAACAACTCCCCCAACATTTCCTTCGCTTTTTCAAACATTGCACGCTGTTTTCTAACATTTTACAGTCAGTTTATGTGAACGTCTATAGGTTGCTTTCCATTGGCATTTATTAAATTTGTTGACTTTACAGCTGCACGTTTCTATATGCCAACAACTTAGGTCATATATACTGATATATCTACCAAAGTTTACATAACTTTGCACAACTTTGCCATCACTTTGAACAACTTTGCCCGGTGTTTTAACGGCTTAAAACCCACTACGTGCCGATATCATCTACAACTTGTTCTTGAAAATTAGAAGCAATTTGAAAACTTTTCCTTAATTATAATAGTTACAAACAATCCACGATTTTCCACTATAAATGATTGCCATCACTGTAAAAAGAATGCAGGAACGTTGCCTTATATCTTTACTATGTGTGTGATGAAACAAAAAAAAACAACTGCTCGTTTACTCAAGGAGTCACCCATGCAAGTACTAACCACGCCCGATCGTGCTTTACTTTAAACATTTGTCGGTCACATAACCACATAGCTGCATGGATTATTTTAAGTTAAGCCGATTTGGCGGGTATTTCATGTTTTTGGATGTTTTGAAATCGTTATCGCTGGCACAAAGTACATTCTAGTATTGACCTATGACCTCTACATACTTGGAGCAACACTATGGTAATTTAACAGCAATTCTCGAAATATTTATTCACATTTTCGAACTTTTAACTATGGTACTTGTTATTATGATATCTCAGGAAACAATCCCGCTTGAAACAACCAACTTTGCAATCAATTTTCACAACTTTGAAAGCAGTTTGTTGCCGATACTTCGGTTGGCTGTAGTGATAATTTGTTTATATTTGAGGCATTCATGTTGCATTTACTTAGTGTTTTCTAAATTTAACCGCGGGGGTGTCGTTACAATGACTTAGGTTAAATAAACAAACAACTCCCCCAACATTTCCTTCGCTTTTTCAAACATTGCACGCTGTTTTCTAACATTTTACAGTCAGTTTATGTGAACGTCTATAGGTTGCTTTCCATTGGCATTTATTAAATTTGTTGACTTTACAGCTGCACGTTTCTATATGCCAACAACTTAGGTCATATATACTGATATATCTACCAAAGTTTACATAACTTTGCACAACTTTGCCATCACTTTGAACAACTTTGCCCGGTGTTTTAACGGCTTAAAACCCACTACGTGCCGATATCATCTACAACTTGTTCTTGAAAATTAGAAGCAATTTGAAAACTTTTCCTTAATTATAATAGTTACAAACAATCCACGATTTTCCACTATAAATTATTGCCATCACTGTAAAAAGAATGCAGGAACGTTGCCTTATATCTTTACTATGTGTGTGATGAAACAAAAAAAAACAACTGCTCGTTTACTCAAGGAGTCACCCATGCAAGTACTAACCACGCCCGATCGTGCTTTACTTTAAACATTTGTCGGTCACATAACCACATAGCTGCATGGATTATTTGAAGTTAAGCCGATTTGGCGGGTATTTCATGTTTTTGGATGTTTTAAAATCGTTATCGCTGGCACAAAGTACATTCTAGTATTGACCTATGACCTCTACATACTTGGAGCAACACTACGGTAATTTAACAGCAATTCTCGAAATATTTATTCACATTTTCGAACTTTTAACTATGGTACTTGTTATTATGATATCTCAGGAAACAATCCCGCTTGAAACAACCAACTTTGCAATCAATTTTCACAACTTTGAAAGCAGTTTGTTGCCGATACTTCGGTTGGCTGTAGTGATAATTTGTTTATATATGAGGCATTCATGTTGCATTTACTTAATATTTTCTAAATTTAACTGCGGGGTGTCGTTACAAAGACTTAGGTTAAATAAACAAACAACTCCCCCAACATTTCCTTCGCTTTTTCAAACATTGCACGCTGTTTTCTAACATTTTACAGTCAGTTTATGTGAACGTCTATAGGTTGCTTTCCATTGGCATTTATTAAATTTGTTGACTTTACAGCTGCACGTTTCTATATGCCAACAACTTAGGTCATATATACTGATATATCTACCAAAGTTTACATAACTTTGCACAACTTTGCCATCACTTTGAACAACTTTGCCCGGTGTGTTAACGGCTTAAAACCCACTACGTGCCGATAGCATCTACAACTTGTTCTTGAAAATTAGAAGCAATTTGAAAACTTTTCCTTAATTATAATAGTTACAAACAATCCACGATTTTCCACTATAAATGATTGCCATCACTGTAAAAAAGAATGCAGGAACGTTGCCTTATATCTTTACTATGTGTGTGATGAAACAAAAAAAAATCAACTGCTCGTTTACTCAGGGAGTCTCCCATGCAAGTACTAACCACGCCCGATCGTGCTTTACTTTAAACATTTGTCGGTCACATAACCACATAGCTGCATGGATTATTTTAAGTTAAGCCGATTTGGCGGGTATTTCATGTTTTTGGATGTTTTGAAATCGTTATCGCTGGCACAAAGTACATTCTAGTATTGACCTATGACCTCTACATACTTGGAGCAACACTATGGTAATTTAACAGCAATTCTCGAAATATTTATTCACATTTTCGAACTTTTAACTATGGTACTTGTTATTATGATATCTCAGGAAACAATCCCGCTTGAAACAACCAACTTTGCAATCAATTTTCACAACTTTGAAAGCAGTTTGTTGCCGATACTTCGGTTGGCTGTAGTGATAATTTGTTTATATATGAGGCATTCATGTTGCATTTACTTAATATTTTCTAAATTTAACTGCGGGGTGTCGTTACAATGACTTAGGTTAAATAAACAAACAACTCCCCCAACATTTCCTTCGCTTTTTCAAACATTGCACGCTGTTTTCTAACATTTTACAGTCAGTTTATGTGAACGTCTATAGGTTGCTTTCCATTGGCATTTATTAAATTTGTTGACTTTACAGCTGCACGTTTCTATATGCCAACAACTTAGGTCATATATACTGATATATCTACCAAAGTTTACATAACTTTGCACAACTTTGCCATCACTTTGAACAACTTTGCCCGGTGTGTTAACGGCTTAAAACCCACTACGTGCCGATAGCATCTACAACTTGTTCTTGAAAATTAGAAGCAATTTGAAAACTTTTCCTTAATTATAATAGTTACAAACAATCCACGATTTTCCACTATAAATGATTGCCATCACTGTAAAAAAGAATGCAGGAACGTTGCCTTATATCTTTACTATGTGTGTGATGAAACAAAAAAAATCAACTGCTCGTTTTCTCAGGGAGTCTCCCATGCAAGTACTAACCACGCCCGATCGTGCTTTACTTTAAACATTTGTCGGTCACATAACCACATAGCTGCATGGATTATTTTAAGTTAAGCCGATTTGGCGGGTATTTCATGTTTTTGGATGTTTTGAAATCGTTATCGCTGGCACAAAGTACATTCTAGTATTGACCTATGACCTCTACATACTTGGAGCAACACTATGGTAATTTAACAGCAATTCTCGAAATATTTATTCACATTTTCGAACTTTTAACTATGGTACTTGTTATTATGATATCTCAGGAAACAATCCCGCTTGAAACAACCAACTTTGCAATCAATTTTCACAACTTTGAAAGCAGTTTGTTGCCGATACTTCGGTTGGCTGTAGTGATAATTTGTTTATATTTGAGGCATTCATGTTGCATTTACTTAATGTTTTCTAAATTTAACCGCGGGGGTGTCGTTACAATGACTTAGGTTAAATAAACAAACAACTCCCCCAACATTTCCTTCGCTTTTTCAAACATTGCACGCTGTTTTCTAACATTTTACAGTCAGTTTATGTGAACGTCTATAGGTTGCTTTCCATTGGCATTTATTAAATTTGTTGACTTTACAGCTGCACGTTTCTATATGCCAACAACTTAGGTCATATATACTGATATATCTACCAAAGTTTACATAACTTTGCACAACTTTGCCATCACTTTGAACAACTTTGCCCGGTGTTTTAACGGCTTAAAACCCACTACGTGCCGATAGCATCTACAACTTGTTCTTGAAAATTAGAAGCAATTTGAAAACTTTTCCTTAATTATAATAGTTACAAACAATCCACGATTTTCCACTATAAATGATTGCCATCACTGTAAAAAAGAATGCAGGAACGTTGCCTTATATCTTTACTATGTGTGTGATGAAACAAAAAAAAACAACTGCTCGTTTACTCAGGGAGTCACCCATGCAAGTACTAACCACGCCCGATCGTGCTTTACTTTAAACATTTGTCGGTCACATAACCACATAGCTGCATGGATTAGTTGAAGTTAAGCCGATTTGGCGGGTATTTCATGTTTTTGGATGTTTTAAAATCGTTATCGCTGGCACAAAGTACATTCTAGTATTGACCTATGATCTCTACATACTTGGAGCAACACTACGGTAATTTAACAGCAATTCTCGAAATATTTATTCACATTTTCGAACTTTTAACTATGGTACTTGTTATTATGATATCTCTGGAAACAATCCCGCTTGAAACAACCAACTTTGCAATCAATTTTCACAACTTTGAAAGCAGTTTGTTGCCGATACTTCGGTTGGCTGTAGTGATAATTTGTTTATATTTGAGGCATTCATGTTGCATTTACTTAATGTTTTCTAAATTTAACTGCGGGGGTGTCGTTACAATGACTTAGGTTAAATAAACAAACAACTCCCCCAACATTTCCTTCGCTTTTTCAAACATTGCACGCTGTTTTCTAACATTTTACAGTCAGTTTATGTGAACGTCTATAGGTTGCTTTCCATTGGCATTTATTAAATTTGTTGACTTTACAGCTGCACGTTTCTATATGCCAACAACTTAGGTCATATATACTGATATATCTACCAAAGTTTACATAACTTTGCACAACTTTGCCATCACTTTGAACAACTTTGCCCGGTGTGTTAACGGCTTAAAACCCACTACGTGCCGATAGCATCTACAACTTGTTCTTGAAAATTACAAGCAATTTGAAAACTTTTCCTTAATTATAATAGTTACAAACAATCCACGATTTTCCACTATAAATGATTGCCATCACTGTAAAAAAGAATGCAGGAACGTTGCCTTATATCTTTACTATGTGTGTGATGAAACAAAAAAAAATCAACTGCTCGTTTACTCAGGGAGTCTCCCATGCAAGTACTAAACACGCCCGATCGTGCTTTACTTTAAACATTTGTCGGTCACATAACCACATAGCTGCATGGATTATTTTAAGTTAAGCCGATTTGGCGGGTATTTCATGTTTTTGGATGTTTTGAAATCGTTATCGCTGGCACAAAGTACATTCTAGTATTGACCTATGACCTCCAAATACTTGGAGCAACACTATGGTAATTTAACAGCAATTCTCGAAATATTTATTCACATTTTCGAACTTTTAACTATGGTACTTGTTATTATGATATCACAGGAAACAATCCCGCTTGAAACAACCAACTTTGCAATCAATTTTCACAACTTTGAAAGCAGTTTGTTGCCGATACTTCAGTTGGCTGTAGTGATAATTTGTTTATATATGAGGCATTCATGTTGCATTTACTTAATATTTTCTAAATTTAACTGCGGGGGTGTCGTTACAATGACTTAGGTTAAATAAACAAACAACTCCCCCAACATTTCCTTCGCTTTTTCAAACATTGCACGCTGTTTTCTAACATTTTACAGTCAGTTTATGTGAACGTCTATAGGTTGCTTTCCATTGGCATTTATTAAATTTGTTGACTTTACAGCTGCACGTTTCTATATGCCAACAACTTAGGTCATATATACTGATATATCTACCAAAGTTTACATAACTTTGCACAACTTTGCCATCACTTTGAACAACTTTGCCCGGTGTGTTAACGGCTTAAAACCCACTACGTGCCGATAGCATCTACAACTTGTTCTTGAAAATTACAAGCAATTTGAAAACTTTTCCTTAATTATAATAGTTACAAACAATCCACGATTTTCCACTATAAATGATTGCCATCACTGTAAAAAAGAATGCAGGAACGTTGCCTTATATCTTTACTATGTGTGTGATGAAACAAAAAAAAATCAACTGCTCGTTTACTCAGGGAGTCTCCCATGCAAGTACTAAACACGCCCGATCGTGCTTTACTTTAAACATTTGTCGGTCACATAACCACATAGCTGCATGGATTATTTTAAGTTAAGCCGATTTGGCGGGTATTTCATGTTTTTGGATGTTTTGAAATCGTTATCGCTGGCACAAAGTACATTCTAGTATTGACCTATGACCTCCAAATACTTGGAGCAACACTATGGTAATTTAACAGCAATTCTCGAAATATTTATTCACATTTTCGAACTTTTAACTATGGTACTTGTTATTATGATATCACAGGAAACAATCCCGCTTGAAACAACCAACTTTGCAATCAATTTTCACAACTTTGAAAGCAGTTTGTTGCCGATACTTCGGTTGGCTGTAGTGATAATTTGTTTATATATGAGGCATTCATGTTGCATTTACTTAATATTTTCTAAATTTAACTGCGGGGTGTCGTTACAATGACTTAGGTTAAATAAACAAACAACTCCCCCAACATTTCCTTCGCTTTTTCAAACATTGCACGCTGTTTTCTAACATTTTACAGTCAGTTTATGTGAACGTCTATAGGTTGCTTTCCATTGGCATTTATTAAATTTGTTGACTTTACAGCTGCACGTTTCTATATGCCAACAACTTAGGTCATATATACTGATATATCTACCAAAGTTTACATAACTTTGCACAACTTTGCCATCACTTTGAACAACTTTGCCCGGTGTGTTAACGGCTTAAAACCCACTACGTGCCGATAGCATCTACAACTTGTTCTTGAAAATTAGAAGCAATTTGAAAACTTTTCCTTAATTATAATAGTTACAAACAATCCACGATTTTCCACTATAAATGATTGCCATCACTGTAAAAAAGAATGCAGGAACGTTGCCTTATATCTTTACTATGTGTGTGATGAAACAAAAAAAAATCAACTGCTCGTTTACTCAGGGAGTCTCCCATGCAAGTACTAACCACGCCCGATCGTGCTTTACTTTAAACATTTGTCGGTCACATAACCACATAGCTGCATGGATTATTTTAAGTTAAGCCGATTTGGCGGGTATTTCATGTTTTTGGATGTTTTGAAATCGTTATCGCTGGCACAAAGTACATTCTAGTATTGACCTATGACCTCTACATACTTGGAGCAACACTATGGTAATTTAACAGCAATTCTCGAAATATTTATTCACATTTTCGAACTTTTAACTATGGTACTTGTTATTATGATATCTCAGGAAACAATCCCGCTTGAAACAACCAACTTTGCAATCAATTTTCACAACTTTGAAAGCAGTTTGTTGCCGATACTTCGGTTGGCTGTAGTGATAATTTGTTTATATATGAGGCATTCATGTTGCATTTACTTAATATTTTCTAAATTTAACTGCGGGGTGTCGTTACAATGACGTAGGTTAAATAAACAAACAACTCCCCCAACATTTCCTTCGCTTTTTCAAACATTGCACGCTGTTTTCTAACATTTTACAGTCAGTTTATGTGAACGTCTATAGGTTGCTTTCCATTGGCATTTATTAAATTTGTTGACTTTACAGCTGCACGTTTCTATATGCCAACAACTTAGGTCATATATACTGATATATCTACCAAAGTTTACATAACTTTGCACAACTTTGCCATCACTTTGAACAACTTTGCCCGGTGTGTTAACGGCTTAAAACCCACTACGTGCCGATAGCATCTACAACTTGTTCTTGAAAATTAGAAGCAATTTGAAAACTTTTCCTTAATTATAATAGTTACAAACAATCCACGATTTTCCACTATAAATGATTGCCATCACTGTAAAAAAGAATGCAGGAACGTTGCCTTATATCTTTACTATGTGTGTGATGAAACAAAAAAAATCAACTGCTCGTTTACTCAGGGAGTCTCCCATGCAAGTACTAACCACGCCCGATCGTGCTTTACTTTAAACATTTGTCGGTCACATAACCACATAGCTGCATGGATTATTTTAAGTTAAGCCGATTTGGCGGGTATTTCATGTTTTTGGATGTTTTGAAATCGTTATCGCTGGCACAAAGTACATTCTAGTATTGACCTATGACCTCTACATACTTGGAGCAACACTATGGTAATTTAACAGCAATTCTCGAAATATTTATTCACATTTTCGAACTTTTAACTATGGTACTTGTTATTATGATATCTCAGGAAACAATCCCGCTTGAAACAACCAACTTTGCAATCAATTTTCACAACTTTGAAAGCAGTTTGTTGCCGATACTTCGGTTGGCTGTAGTGATAATTTGTTTATATATGAGGCATTCATGTTGCATTTACTTAATATTTTCTAAATTTAACTGCGGGGTGTCGTTACAATGACTTAGGTTAAATAAACAAACAACTCCCCCAACATTTCCTTCGCTTTTTCAAACATTGCACGCTGTTTTCTAACATTTTACAGTCAGTTTATGTGAACGTCTATAGGTTGCTTTCCATTGGCATTTATTAAATTTGTTGACTTTACAGCTGCACGTTTCTATATGCCAACAACTTAGGTCATATATACTGATATATCTACCAAAGTTTACATAACTTTGCACAACTTTGCCATCACTTTGAACAACTTTGCCCGGTGTGTTAACGGCTTAAAACCCACTACGTGCCGATAGCATCTACAACTTGTTCTTGAAAATTACAAGCAATTTGAAAACTTTTCCTTAATTATAATAGTTACAAACAATCCACGATTTTCCACTATAAATGATTGCCATCACTGTAAAAAAGAATGCAGGAACGTTGCCTTATATCTTTACTATGTGTGTGATGAAACAAAAAAAAATCAACTGCTCGTTTACTCAGGGAGTCTCCCATGCAAGTACTAAACACGCCCGATCGTGCTTTACTTTAAACATTTGTCGGTCACATAACCACATAGCTGCATGGATTATTTTAAGTTAAGCCGATTTGGCGGGTATTTCATGTTTTTGGATGTTTTGAAATCGTTATCGCTGGCACAAAGTACATTCTAGTATTGACCTATGACCTCCAAATACTTGGAGCAACACTATGGTAATTTAACAGCAATTCTCGAAATATTTATTCACATTTTCGAACTTTTAACTATGGTACTTGTTATTATGATATCACAGGAAACAATCCCGCTTGAAACAACCAACTTTGCAATCAATTTTCACAACTTTGAAAGCAGTTTGTTGCCGATACTTCGGTTGGCTGTAGTGATAATTTGTTTATATATGAGGCATTCATGTTGCATTTACTTAATATTTTCTAAATTTAACTGCGGGGGTGTCGTTACAATGACTTAGGTTAAATAAACAAACAACTCCGCCAACATTTCCTTCGCTTTTTCCAACGTTGCACGCTGTTTTCTAACATTTTACAGTCAGTTTATGTGAACGTCTATAGGTTGCTTTCAATTGGCATTTATTAAATTTGTTGACTTTACAGCTGCACGTTTCTATATGCCAACATCTTAGGTCATATATACTGATATATTTACCAAAGTTTACATAACTTTGCACAACTTTGCCATCACTTTGAACAACTTTGCCCGGTGTGTTAACGGCTTAAAACCCACTACGTGCCGATAGCATCTACAACTTGTTCTTGAAAATTAGAAGCAATTTGAAAACTTTTCCTTAATTATAATAGTTACAAACAATCCACGATTTTCCACTATAAATGATTGCCATCACTGTAAAAAAGAATGCAGGAACGTTGCCTTATATCTTTACTATGTGTGTGATGAAACAAAAAAAAATCAACTGCTCGTTTACTCAGGGAGTCTCCCATGCAAGTACTAACCACGCCCGATCGTGCTTTACTTTAAACATTTGACGGTCACATAACCACATAGCTGCATGGATTATTTTAAGTTAAGCCGATTTGGCGGGTATTTCATGTTTTTGGATGTTTTGAAATCGTTATCGCTGGCACAAAGTACATTCTAGTATTGACCTATGACCTCTACATACTTGGAGCAACACTATGGTAATTTAACAGCAATTCTCGAAATATTTATTCACATTTTCGAACTTTTAACTATGGTACTTGTTATTATGATATCTCAGGAAACAATCCCGCTTGAAACAACCAACTTTGCAATCAATTTTCACAACTTTGAAAGCAGTTTGTTGCCGATACTTCGGTTGGCTGTAGTGATAATTTGTTTATATATGAGGCATTCATGTTGCATTTACTTAATATTTTCTAAATTTAACTGCGGGGTGTCGTTACAATGACTTAGGTTAAATAAACAAACAACTCCCCCAACATTTCCTTCGCTTTTTCAAACATTGCACGCTGTTTTCTAACATTTTACAGTCAGTTTATGTGAACGTCTATAGGTTGCTTTCAATTGGCATTTATTAAATTTGTTGACTTTACAGCTGCACGTTTCTATATGCCAACATCTTAGGTCATATATACTGATATATCTACCAAAGTTTACATAACTTTGCACAACTTTGCCATCACTTTGAACAACTTTGCCCGGTGTGTTAACGGCTTAAAACCCACTACGTGCCGATAGCATCTACAACTTGTTCTTGAAAATTAGAAGCAATTTGAAAACTTTTCCTTAATTATAATAGTTACAAACAATCCACGATTTTCCACTATAAATGATTGCCATCACTGTAAAAAAGAATGCAGGAACGTTGCCTTATATCTTTACTATGTGTGTGATGAAAAAATAAAAAATCAACTGCTCGTTTACTCAGGGAGTCTCCCATGCAAGTACTAACCACGCCCGATCGTGCTTTACTTTAAACATTTGTCGGTCACATAACCACATAGCTGCATGGATTATTTTAAGTTAAGCCGATTTGGCGGGTATTTCATGTTTTTGGATGTTTTGAAATCGTTATCGCTGGCACAAAGTACATTCTAGTATTGACCTATGACCTCTACATACTTGGAGCAACACTATGGTAATTTAACAGCAATTCTCGAAATATTTATTCACATTTTCGAACTTTTAACTATGGTACTTGTTATTATGATATCTCAGGAAACAATCCCGCTTGAAACAACCAACTTTGCAATCAATTTTCACAACTTTGAAAGCAGTTTGTTGCCGATACTTCGGTTGGCTGTAGTGATAATTTGTTTATATATGAGGCATTCATGTTGCATTTACTTAATATTTTCTAAATTTAACTGCGGGGTGTCGTTACAATGACTTAGGTTAAATAAACAAACAACTCCCCCAACATTTCCTTCGCTTTTTCAAACATTGCACGCTGTTTTCTAACATTTTACAGTCAGTTTATGTGAACGTCTATAGGTTGCTTTCCATTGGCATTTATTAAATTTGTTGACTTTACAGCTGCACGTTTCTATATGCCAACAACTTAGGTCATATATACTGATATATCTACCAAAGTTTACATAACTTTGCACAACTTTGCCATCACTTTGAACAACTTTGCCCGGTGTGTTAACGGCTTAAAACCCACTACGTGCCGATAGCATCTACAACTTGTTCTTGAAAATTAGAAGCAATTTGAAAACTTTTCCTTAATTATAATAGTTACAAACAATCCACGATTTTCCACTATAAATGATTGCCATCACTGTAAAAAAGAATGCAGGAACGTTGCCTTATATCTTTACTATGTGTGTGATGAAACAAAAAAAATCAACTGCTCGTTTACTCAGGGAGTCTCCCATGCAAGTACTAACCACGCCCGATCGTGCTTTACTTTAAACATTTGTCGGTCACATAACCACATAGCTGCATGGATTATTTTAAGTTAAGCCGATTTGGCGGGTATTTCATGTTTTTGGATGTTTTGAAATCGTTATCGCTGGCACAAAGTACATTCTAGTATTGACCTATGACCTCTACATACTTGGAGCAACACTATGGTAATTTAACAGCAATTCTCGAAATATTTATTCACATTTTCGAACTTTTAACTATGGTACTTGTTATTATGATATCTCAGGAAACAATCCCGCTTGAAACAACCAACTTTGCAATCAATTTTCACAACTTTGAAAGCAGTTTGTTGCCGATACTTCGGTTGGCTGTAGTGATAATTTGTTTATATTTGAGGCATTCATGTTGCATTTACTTAATGTTTTCTAAATTTAACCGCGGGGGTGTCGTTACAATGACTTAGGTTAAATAAACAAACAACTCCCCCAACATTTCCTTCGCTTTTTCAAACATTGCACGCTGTTTTCTAACATTTTACAGTCAGTTTATGTGAACGTCTATAGGTTGCTTTCCATTGGCATTTATTAAATTTGTTGACTTTACAGCTGCACGTTTCTATATGCCAACAACTTAGGTCATATATACTGATATATCTACCAAAGTTTACATAACTTTGCACAACTTTGCCATCACTTTGAACAACTTTGCCCGGTGTTTTAACGGCTTAAAACCCACTACGTGCCGATAGCATCTACAACTTGTTCTTGAAAATTAGAAGCAATTTGAAAACTTTTCCTTAATTATAATAGTTACAAACAATCCACGATTTTCCACTATAAATGATTGCCATCACTGTAAAAAAGAATGCAGGAACGTTGCCTTATATCTTTACTATGTGTGTGATGAAACAAAAAAAAAACAACTGCTCGTTTACTCAGGGAGTCACCCATGCAAGTACTAACCACGCCCGATCGTGCTTTACTTTAAACATTTGTCGGTCACATAACCACATAGCTGCATGGATTATTTTAAGTTAAGCCGATTTGGCGGGTATTTCATGTTTTTGGATGTTTTGAAATCGTTATCGCTGGCACAAAGTACATTCTAGTATTGACCTATGACCTCCAAATACTTGGAGCAACACTATGGTAATTTAACAGCAATTCTCGAAATATTTATTCACATTTTCGAACTTTTAACTATGGTACTTGTTATTATGATATCACAGGAAACAATCCCGCTTGAAACAACCAACTTTGCAATCAATTTTCACAACTTTGAAAGCAGTTTGTTGCCGATACTTCGGTTGGCTGTAGTGATAATTTGTTTATATATGAGGCATTCATGTTGCATTTACTTAATATTTTCTAAATTTAACTGCGGGGGTGTCGTTACAATGACTTAGGTTAAATAAACAAACAACTCCGCCAACATTTCCTTCGCTTTTTCCAACGTTGCACGCTGTTTTCTAACATTTTACAGTCAGTTTATGTGAACGTCTATAGGTTGCTTTCAATTGGCATTTATTAAATTTGTTGACTTTACAGCTGCACGTTTCTATATGCCAACAACTTAGGTCATATATACTGATATATCTACCAAAGTTTACATAACTTTGCACAACTTTGCCATCACTTTGAACAACTTTGCCCGGTGTGTTAACGGCTTAAAACCCACTACGTGCCGATAGCATCTACAACTTGTTCTTGAAAATTAGAAGCAATTTGAAAACTTTTCCTTAATTATAATAGTTACAAACAATCCACGATTTTCCACTATAAATGATTGCCATCACTGTAAAAAAGAATACAGGAACGTTGCCTTATATCTTTACTATGTGTGTGATGAAACAAAAAAAAATCAACTGCTCGTTTACTCAGGGAGTCTCCCATGCAAGTACTAACCACGCCCGATCGTGCTTTACTTTAAACATTTGTCGGTCACATAACCACATAGCTGCATGGATTATTTTAAGTTAAGCCGATTTGGCGGGTATTTCATGTTTTTGGATGTTTTGAAATCGTTATCGCTGGCACAAAGTACATTCTAGTATTGACCTATGACCTCCAAATACTTGGAGCAACACTATGGTAATTTAACAGCAATTCTCGAAATATTTATTCACATTTTCGAACTTTTAACTATGGTACTTGTTATTATGATATCACAGGAAACAATCCCGCTTGAAACAACCAACTTTGCAATCAATTTTCACAACTTTGAAAGCAGTTTGTTGCCGATACTTCGGTTGGCTGTAGTGATAATTTGTTTATATATGAGGCATTCATGTTGCATTTACTTAATATTTTCTAAATTTAACTGCGGGGTGTCGTTACAATGACTTAGGTTAAATAAACAAACAACTCCCCCAACATTTCCTTCGCTTTTTCAAACATTGCACGCTGTTTTCTAACATTTTACAGTCAGTTTATGTGAACGTCTATAGGTTGCTTTCCATTGGCATTTATTAAATTTGTTGACTTTACAGCTGCACGTTTCTATATGCCAACAACTTAGGTCATATATACTGATATATCTACCAAAGTTTACATAACTTTGCACAACTTTGCCATCACTTTGAACAACTTTGCCCGGTGTGTTAACGGCTTAAAACCCACTACGTGCCGATAGCATCTACAACTTGTTCTTGAAAATTAGAAGCAATTTGAAAACTTTTCCTTAATTATAATAGTTACAAACAATCCACGATTTTCCACTATAAATGATTGCCATCACTGTAAAAAAGAATGCAGGAACGTTGCCTTATATCTTTACTATGTGTGTGATGAAACAAAAAAAATCAACTGCTCGTTTACTCAGGGAGTCTCCCATGCAAGTACTAACCACGCCCGATCGTGCTTTACTTTAAACATTTGTCGGTCACATAACCACATAGCTGCATGGATTATTTTAAGTTAAGCCGATTTGGCGGGTATTTCATGTTTTTGGATGTTTTGAAATCGTTATCGCTGGCACAAAGTACATTCTAGTATTGACCTATGACCTCTACATACTTGGAGCAACACTATGGTAATTTAACAGCAATTCTCGAAATATTTATTCACATTTTCGAACTTTTAACTATGGTACTTGTTATTATGATATCTCAGGAAACAATCCCGCTTGAAACAACCAACTTTGCAATCAATTTTCACAACTTTGAAAGCAGTTTGTTGCCGATACTTCGGTTGGCTGTAGTGATAATTTGTTTATATTTGAGGCATTCATGTTGCATTTACTTAATGTTTTCTAAATTTAACCGCGGGGGTGTCGTTACAATGACTTAGGTTAAATAAACAAACAACTCCCCCAACATTTCCTTCGCTTTTTCAAACATTGCACGCTGTTTTCTAACATTTTACAGTCAGTTTATGTGAACGTCTATAGGTTGCTTTCCATTGGCATTTATTAAATTTGTTGACTTTACAGCTGCACGTTTCTATATGCCAACAACTTAGGTCATATATACTGATATATCTACCAAAGTTTACATAACTTTGCACAACTTTGCCATCACTTTGAACAACTTTGCCCGGTGTTTTAACGGCTTAAAACCCACTACGTGCCGATAGCATCTACAACTTGTTCTTGAAAATTAGAAGCAATTTGAAAACTTTTCCTTAATTATAATAGTTACAAACAATCCAAGATTTTCCACTATAAATGATTGCCATCACTGTAAAAAAGAATGCAGGAACGTTGCCTTATATCTTTACTATGTGTGTGATGAAACAAAAAAAAAACAACTGCTCGTTTACTCAGGGAGTCACCCATGCAAGTACTAACCACGCCCGATCGTGCTTTACTTTAAACATTTGTCGGTCACATAACCACATAGCTGCATGGATTATTTTAAGTTAAGCCGATTTGGCGGGTATTTCATGTTTTTGGATGTTTTGAAATCGTTATCGCTGGCACAAAGTACATTCTAGTATTGACCTATGACCTCCAAATACTTGGAGCAACACTATGGTAATTTAACAGCAATTCTCGAAATATTTATTCACATTTTCGAACTTTTAACTATGGTACTTGTTATTATGATATCACAGGAAACAATCCCGCTTGAAACAACCAACTTTGCAATCAATTTTCACAACTTTGAAAGCAGTTTGTTGCCGATACTTCGGTTGGCTGTAGTGATAATTTGTTTATATATGAGGCATTCATGTTGCATTTACTTAATATTTTCTAAATTTAACTGCGGGGGTGTCGTTACAATGACTTAGGTTAAATAAACAAACAACTCCGCCAACATTTCCTTCGCTTTTTCCAACGTTGCACGCTGTTTTCTAACATTTTACAGTCAGTTTATGTGAACGTCTATAGGTTGCTTTCAATTGGCATTTATTAAATTTGTTGACTTTACAGCTGCACGTTTCTATATGCCAACAACTTAGGTCATATATACTGATATATCTACCAAAGTTTACATAACTTTGCACAACTTTGCCATCACTTTGAACAACTTTGCCCGGTGTGTTAACGGCTTAAAACCCACTACGTGCCGATAGCATCTACAACTTGTTCTTGAAAATTAGAAGCAATTTGAAAACTTTTCCTTAATTATAATAGTTACAAACAATCCACGATTTTCCACTATAAATGATTGCCATCACTGTAAAAAAGAATACAGGAACGTTGCCTTATATCTTTACTATGTGTGTGATGAAACAAAAAAAATCAACTGCTCGTTTACTCAGGGAGTCTCCCATGCAAGTACTAACCACGCCCGATCGTGCTTTACTTTAAACATTTGTCGGTCACATAACCACATAGCTGCATGGATTATTTTAAGTTAAGCCGATTTGGCGGGTATTTCATGTTTTTGGATGTTTTGAAATCGTTATCGCTGGCACAAAGTACATTCTAGTATTGACCTATGACCTCCAAATACTTGGAGCAACACTATGGTAATTTAACAGCAATTCTCGAAATATTTATTCACATTTTCGAACTTTTAACTATGGTACTTGTTATTATGATATCACAGGAAACAATCCCGCTTGAAACAACCAACTTTGCAATCAATTTTCACAACTTTGAAAGCAGTTTGTTGCCGATACTTCGGTTGGCTGTAGTGATAATTTGTTTATATATGAGGCATTCATGTTGCATTTACTTAATATTTTCTAAATTTAACTGCGGGGGTGTCGTTACAATGACTTAGGTTAAATAAACAAACAACTCCGCCAACATTTCCTTCGCTTTTTCCAACGTTGCACGCTGTTTTCTAACATTTTACAGTCAGTTTATGTGAACGTCTATAGGTTGCTTTCAATTGGCATTTATTAAATTTGTTGACTTTACAGCTGCACGTTTCTATATGCCAACAACTTAGGTCATATATACTGATATATCTACCAAAGTTTACATAACTTTGCACAACTTTGCCATCACTTTGAACAACTTTGCCCGGTGTGTTAACGGCTTAAAACCCACTACGTGCCGATAGCATCTACAACTTGTTCTTGAAAATTAGAAGCAATTTGAAAACTTTTCCTTAATTATAATAGTTACAAACAATCCACGATTTTCCACTATAAATGATTGCCATCACTGTAAAAAAGAATGCAGGAACGTTGCCTTATATCTTTACTATGTGTGTGATGAAACAAAAAAAATCAACTGCTCGTTTACTCAGGGAGTCTCCCATGCAAGTACTAACCACGCCCGATCGTGCTTTACTTTAAACATTTGTCGGTCACATAACCACATAGCTGCATGGATTATTTGAAGTTAAGCCGATTTGGCGGGTATTTCATGTTTTTGGATGTTTTGAAATCGTTATCGCTGGCACAAAGTACATTCTAGTATTGACCTATGACCTCTACATACTTGGAGCAACACTATGGTAATTTAACAGCAATTCTCGAAATATTTATTCACATTTTCGAACTTTTAACTATGGTACTTGTTATTATGATATCACAGGAAACAATCCCGCTTGAAACAACCAACTTTGCAATCAATTTTCACAACTTTGAAAGCAGTTTGTTGCCGATACTTCGGTTGGCTGTTGTGATAATTTGTTTATATATGAGGCATTCATGTTGCATTTACTTAATATTTTCTAAATTTAACTGCGGGGGTGTCGTTACAATGACTTAGGTTAAATAAACAAACAACTCCGCCAACATTTCCTTCGCTTTTTCCAACGTTGCACGCTGTTTTCTAACATTTTACAGTCAGTTTATGTGAACGTCTATAGGTTGCTTTCAATTGGCATTTATTAAATTTGTTGACTTTACAGCTGCACGTTTCTATATGCCAACAATTAGGTCATATATACTGATATATCTACCAAAGTTTACGAAACTTTGCACAACTTTGCCACCACTTTGAACAACTTTGCCCGGTGTGTTAACGGCTTAAAACCCACTACGTGCCGATAGCATCTACAACTTGTTCTTGAAAATTAGAAGCAATTTGAAAACTTTTCCTTAATTATAATAGTTACAAACAATCCACGATTTTCCACTATAAATGATTGCCATCACTGTAAAAAAGAATGCAGGAACGTTGCCTTATATCTTTACTATGTGTGTGATGAAACAAAAAAAATCAACTGCTCGTTTACTCAGGGAGTCTCCCATGCAAGTACTAACCACGCCCGATCGTGCTTTACTTTAAACATTTGTCGGTCACATAACCACATAGCTGCATGGATTATTTGAAGTTAAGCCGATTTGGCGGGTATTTCATGTTTTTGGATGTTTTGAAATCGTTATCGCTGGCACAAAGTACATTCTAGTATTGACCTATGACCTCTACATACTTGGAGCAACACTATGGTAATTTAACAGCAATTCTCGAAATATTTATTCACATTTTCGAACTTTTAACTATGGTACTTGTTATTATGATATCACAGGAAACAATCCCGCTTGAAACAACCAACTTTGCAATCAATTTTCACAACTTTGAAAGCAGTTTGTTGCCGATACTTCGGTTGGCTGTAGTGATAATTTGTTTATATATGAGGCATTCATGTTGCATTTACTTAATATTTTCTAAATTTAACTGCGGGGGTGTCGTTACAATGACTTAGGTTAAATAAACAAACAACTCCGCCAACATTTCCTTCGCTTTTTCCAACGTTGCACTCTGTTTTCTAACATTTTACAGTCAGTTTATGTGAACGTCTATAGGTTGCTTTCAATTGGCATTTATTAAATTTGTTGACTTTACAGCTGCACGTTTCTATATGCCAACAACTTAGGTCATATATACTGATATATCTACCAAAGTTTACATAACTTTGCACAACTTTGCCATCACTTTGAACAACTTTGCCCGGTGTGTTAACGGCTTAAAACCCACTACGTGCCGATAGCATCTACAACTTGTTCTTGAAAATTAGAAGCAATTTGAAAACTTTTCCTTAATTATAATAGTTACAAACAATCCACGATTTTCCACTATAAATGATTGCCATCACTGTAAAAAAGAATGCAGGAACGTTGCCTTATATCTTTACTATGTGTGTGATGAAACAAAAAAAATCAACTGCTCGTTTACTCAGGGAGTCTCCCATGCAAGTACTAACCACGCCCGATCGTGCTTTACTTTAAACATTTGTCGGTCACATAACCACATAGCTGCATGGATTATTTGAAGTTAAGCCGATTTGGCGGGTATTTCATGTTTTTGGATGTTTTGAAATCGTTATCGCTGGCACAAAGTACATTCTAGTATTGACCTATGACCTCTACATACTTGGAGCAACACTATGGTAATTTAACAGCAATTCTCGAAATATTTATTCACATTTTCGAACTTTTAACTATGGTACTTGTTATTATGATATCACAGGAAACAATCCCGCTTGAAACAACCAACTTTGCAATCAATTTTCACAACTTTGAAAGCAGTTTGTTGCCGATACTTCGGTTGGCTGTTGTGATAATTTGTTTATATATGAGGCATTCATGTTGCATTTACTTAATATTTTCTAAATTTAACTGCGGGGGTGTCGTTACAATGACTTAGGTTAAATAAACAAACAACTCCGCCAACATTTCCTTCGCTTTTTCCAACGTTGCACGCTGTTTTCTAACATTTTACAGTCAGTTTATGTGAACGTCTATAGGTTGCTTTCAATTGGCATTTATTAAATTTGTTGACTTTACAGCTGCACGTTTCTATATGCCAACAATTAGGTCATATATACTGATATATCTACCAAAGTTTACGAAACTTTGCACAACTTTGCCACCACTTTGAACAACTTTGCCCGGTGTGTTAACGGCTTAAAACCCACTACGTGCCGATAGCATCTACAACTTGTTCTTGAAAATTAGAAGCAATTTGAAAACTTTTCCTTAATTATAATAGTTACAAACAATCCACGATTTTCCACTATAAATGATTGCCATCACTGTAAAAAAGAATGCAGGAACGTTGCCTTATATCTTTACTATGTGTGTGATGAAACAAAAAAAATCAACTGCTCGTTTACTCAGGGAGTCTCCCATGCAAGTACTAACCACGCCCGATCGTGCTTTACTTTAAACATTTGTCGGTCACATAACCACATAGCTGCATGGATTATTTGAAGTTAAGCCGATTTGGCGGGTATTTCATGTTTTTGGATGTTTTGAAATCGTTATCGCTGGCACAAAGTACATTCTAGTATTGACCTATGACCTCTACATACTTGGAGCAACACTATGGTAATTTAACAGCAATTCTCGAAATATTTATTCACATTTTCGAACTTTTAACTATGGTACTTGTTATTATGATATCACAGGAAACAATCCCGCTTGAAACAACCAACTTTGCAATCAATTTTCACAACTTTGAAAGCAGTTTGTTGCCGATACTTCGGTTGGCTGTTGTGATAATTTGTTTATATATGAGGCATTCATGTTGCATTTACTTAATATTTTCTAAATTTAACTGCGGGGGTGTCGTTACAATGACTTAGGTTAAATAAACAAACAACTCCGCCAACATTTCCTTCGCTTTTTCCAACGTTGCACGCTGTTTTCTAACATTTTACAGTCAGTTTATGTGAACGTCTATAGGTTGCTTTCAATTGGCATTTATTAAATTTGTTGACTTTACAGCTGCACGTTTCTATATGCCAACAATTAGGTCATATATACTGATATATCTACCAAAGTTTACGAAACTTTGCACAACTTTGCCACCACTTTGAACAACTTTGCCCGGTGTGTTAACGGCTTAAAACCCACTACGTGCCGATAGCATCTACAACTTGTTCTTGAAAATTAGAAGCAATTTGAAAACTTTTCCTTAATTATAATAGTTACAAACAATCCACGATTTTCCACTATAAATGATTGCCATCACTGTAAAAAAGAATGCAGGAACGTTGCCTTATATCTTTACTATGTGTGTGATGAAACAAAAAAAATCAACTGCTCGTTTACTCAGGGAGTCTCCCATGCAAGTACTAACCACGCCCGATCGTGCTTTACTTTAAACATTTGTCGGTCACATAACCACATAGCTGCATGGATTATTTGAAGTTAAGCCGATTTGGCGGGTATTTCATGTTTTTGGATGTTTTGAAATCGTTATCGCTGGCACAAAGTACATTCTAGTATTGACCTATGACCTCTACATACTTGGAGCAACACTATGGTAATTTAACAGCAATTCTCGAAATATTTATTCACATTTTCGAACTTTTAACTATGGTACTTGTTATTATGATATCACAGGAAACAATCCCGCTTGAAACAACCAACTTTGCAATCAATTTTCACAACTTTGAAAGCAGTTTGTTGCCGATACTTCGGTTGGCTGTAGTGATAATTTGTTTATATATGAGGCATTCATGTTGCATTTACTTAATATTTTCTAAATTTAACTGCGGGGGTGTCGTTACAATGACTTAGGTTAAATAAACAAACAACTCCGCCAACATTTCCTTCGCTTTTTCCAACGTTGCACGCTGTTTTCTAACATTTTACAGTCAGTTTATGTGAACGTCTATAGGTTGCTTTCAATTGGCATTTATTAAATTTGTTGACTTTACAGCTGCACGTTTCTATATGCCAACAACTTAGGTCATATATACTGATATATCTACCAAAGTTTACGAAACTTTGCACAACTTTGCCATCACTTTGAACAACTTTGCCCGGTGTGTTAACGGCTTAAAACCCACTACGTGCCGATAGCATCTACAACTTGTTCTTGAAAATTAGAAGCAATTTGAAAACTTTTCCTTAATTATAATAGTTACAAACAATCCACGATTTTCCACTATAAATGATTGCCATCACTGTAAAAAAGAATGCAGGAACGTTGCCTTATATCTTTACTATGTGTGTGATGAAACAAAAAAAAATCAACTGCTCGTTTACTCAGGGAGTCTCCCATGCAAGTACTAACCACGCCCGATCGTGCTTTACTTTAAACATTTGTCGGTCACATAACCACATAGCTGCATGGATTATTTGAAGTTAAGCCGATTTGGCGGGTATTTCATGTTTTTGGATGTTTTGAAATCGTTATCGCTGGCACAAAGTACATTCTAGTATTGACCTATGACCTCTACATACTTGGAGCAACACTATGGTAATTTAACAGCAATTCTCGAAATATTTATTCACATTTTCGAACTTTTAACTATGGTACTTGTTATTATGATATCACAGGAAACAATCCCGCTTGAAACAACCAACTTTGCAATCAATTTTCACAACTTTGAAAGCAGTTTGTTGCCGATACTTCGGTTGGCTGTAGTGATAATTTGTTTATATATGAGGCATTCATGTTGCATTTACTTAATATTTTCTAAATTTAACTGCGGGGGTGTCGTTACAATGACTTAGGTTAAATAAACAAACAACTCCGCCAACATTTCCTTCGCTTTTTCCAACGTTGCACGCTGTTTTCTAACATTTTACAGTCAGTTTATGTGAACGTCTATAGGTTGCTTTCAATTGGCATTTATTAAATTTGTTGACTTTACAGCTGCACGTTTCTATATGCCAACAACTTAGGTCATATATACTGATATATCTACCAAAGTTTACGAAACTTTGCACAACTTTGCCATCACTTTGAACAACTTTGCCCGGTGTGTTAACGGCTTAAAACCCACTACGTGCCGATAGCATCTACAACTTGTTCTTGAAAATTAGAAGCAATTTGAAAACTTTTCCTTAATTATAATAGTTACAAACAATCCACGATTTTCCACTATAAATGATTGTCATCACTGTAAAAAAGAATGCAGGAACGTTGCCTTATATCTTTACTATGTGTGTGATGAAACAAAAAAAATCAACTGCTCGTTTACTCAGGGAGTCTCCCATGCAAGTACTAACCACGCCCGATCGTGCTTTACTTTAAACATTTGTCGGTCACATAACCACATAGCTGCATGGATTATTTGAAGTTAAGCCGATTTGGCGGGTATTTCATGTTTTTGGATGTTTTGAAATCGTTATCGCTGGCACAAAGTACATTCTAGTATTGACCTATGACCTCTACATACTTGGAGCAACACTATGGTAATTTAACAGCAATTCTCGAAATATTTATTCACATTTTCGAACTTTTAACTATGGTACTTGTTATTATGATATCACAGGAAACAATCCCGCTTGAAACAACCAACTTTGCAATCAATTTTCACAACTTTGAAAGCAGTTTGTTGCCGATACTTCGGTTGGCTGTAGTGATAATTTGTTTATATATGAGGCATTCATGTTGCATTTACTTAATATTTTCTAAATTTAACTGCGGGGGTGTCGTTACAATGACTTAGGTTAAATAAACAAACAACTCCGCCAACATTTCCTTCGCTTTTTCCAACGTTGCACGCTGTTTTCTAACATTTTACAGTCAGTTTATGTGAACGTCTATAGGTTGCTTTCAATTGGCATTTATTAAATTTGTTGACTTTACAGCTGCACGTTTCTATATGCCAACAACTTAGGTCATATATACTGATATATCTACCAAAGTTTACGAAACTTTGCACAACTTTGCCATCACTTTGAACAACTTTGCCCGGTGTGTTAACGGCTTAAAACCCACTACGTGCCGATAGCATCTACAACTTGTTCTTGAAAATTAGAAGCAATTTGAAAACTTTTCCTTAATTATAATAGTTACAAACAATCCACGATTTTCCACTATAAATGATTGCCATCACTGTAAAAAAGAATGCAGGAACGTTGCCTTATATCTTTACTATGTGTGTGATGAAACAAAAAAAATCAACTGCTCGTTTACTCAGGGAGTCTCCCATGCAAGTACTAACCACGCCCGATCGTGCTTTACTTTAAACATTTGTCGGTCACATAACCACATAGCTGCATGGATTATTTGAAGTTAAGCCGATTTGGCGGGTATTTCATGTTTTTGGATGTTTTGAAATCGTTATCGCTGGCACAAAGTACATTCTAGTATTGACCTATGACCTCTACATACTTGGAGCAACACTATGGTAATTTAACAGCAATTCTCGAAATATTTATTCACATTTTCGAACTTTTAACTATGGTACTTGTTATTATGATATCACAGGAAACAATCCCGCTTGAAACAACCAACTTTGCAATCAATTTTCACAACTTTGAAAGCAGTTTGTTGCCGATACTTCGGTTGGCTGTAGTGATAATTTGTTTATATATGAGGCATTCATGTTGCATTTACTTAATATTTTCTAAATTTAACTGCGGGGGTGTCGTTACAATGACTTAGGTTAAATAAACAAACAACTCCGCCAACATTTCCTTCGCTTTTTCCAACGTTGCACGCTGTTTTCTAACATTTTACAGTCAGTTTATGTGAACGTCTATAGGTTGCTTTCAATTGGCATTTATTAAATTTGTTGACTTTACAGCTGCACGTTTCTATATGCCAACAACTTAGGTCATATATACTGATATATCTACCAAAGTTTACGAAACTTTGCACAACTTTGCCATCACTTTGAACAACTTTGCCCGGTGTGTTAACGGCTTAAAACCCACTACGTGCCGATAGCATCTACAACTTGTTCTTGAAAATTAGAAGCAATTTGAAAACTTTTCCTTAATTATAATAGTTACAAACAATCCACGATTTTCCACTATAAATGATTGCCATCACTGTAAAAAAGAATGCAGGAACGTTGCCTTATATCTTTACTATGTGTGTGATGAAACAAAAAAAATCAACTGCTCGTTTACTCAGGGAGTCTCCCATGCAAGTACTAACCACGCCCGATCGTGCTTTACTTTAAACATTTGTCGGTCACATAACCACATAGCTGCATGGATTATTTGAAGTTAAGCCGATTTGGCGGGTATTTCATGTTTTTGGATGTTTTGAAATCGTTATCGCTGGCACAAAGTACATTCTAGTATTGACCTATGACCTCTACATACTTGGAGAAACACTATGGTAATTTAACAGCAATTCTCGAAATATTTATTCACATTTTCGAACTTTTAACTATGGTACTTGTTATTATGATATCACAGGAAACAATCCCGCTTGAAACAACCAACTTTGCAATCAATTTTTACAACTTTGAAAGCAGTTTGTTGCCGATACTTCGGTTGGCTGTAGTGATAATTTGTTTATATATGAGGCATTCATGTTGCATTTACTTAATATTTTCTAAATTTAACTGCGGGGGTGTCGTTACAATGACTTAGGTTAAATAAACAAACAACTCCGCCAACATTTCCTTCGCTTTTTCCAACGTTGCACGCTGTTTTCTAACATTTTACAGTCAGTTTATGTGAACGTCTATAGGTTGCTTTCAATTGGCATTTATTAAATTTGTTGACTTTACAGCTGCACGTTTCTATATGCCAACAACTTAGGTCATATATACTGATATATCTACCAAAGTTTACGAAACTTTGCACAACTTTGCCATCACTTTGAACAACTTTGCCCGGTGTGTTAACGGCTTAAAACCCACTACGTGCCGATAGCATCTACAACTTGTTCTTGAAAATTAGAAGCAATTTGAAAACTTTTCCTTAATTGTAATAATTACAAAAAATCCACGATTTTCCACTATAAATGATTGCCATCACTGTAAAAAAGAATGCAGGAACGTTGCCTTATATCTTTACTATGTGTGTGATGAAAAATAAAAATTCAACTGCTCGTTTACTCATGGAGTCTCCCATGCAAGTACTAACCACGCCCGATCGTGCTTTACTTTAAACATTTGTCGGTCACATAGCCACATAGCTGCATGGATTATTTGAAGTTAAGCCGATTTGGCGGGTATTTCATGTTTTTGGATGTTTTAAAATCGTTATCGCTGGCACAAAGTACATTCTAGTATTGACCAATGACCTCTACATACTTGGAGCAACACTACGGTAATTTAACAGCAATTCTCGAAATATTTATTCACATTTTCGAACTTTTAACTATGGTACTTGTTATTATGATATCACAGGAAACAATCCCGCTTGAAACAACCAACTTTGTAATCAATTTTCACAACTTTGAAAGCAGTTTGTTGCCGATACTTCGGTTGGCTGTAGTGATAATTTGTTTATATTTGAGGCATTCATGTTGCATTTACTTATTTTTTTCTAAATTTAACTGCGGGGGTGTCGTTACAATGACTTAGGTTAAATAAACAAACAACTCCGCCAACATTTCCTTCGCTTTTTCCAACGTTGCACGCTGTTTTCTAACATTTTACAGTCAGTTTATGTGAACGTCTATAGGTTGCTTTCAATTGGCATTTATTAAATTTGTTGACTTTACAGCTGCACGTTTCTATATGCCAACAACTTAGGTCATATATACTGATATATCTACCAAAGTTTACGAAACTTTGCACAACTTTGCCATCACTTTGAACAACTTTGCCCGGTGTGTTAACGGCTTAAAACCCACTACGTGCCGATAGCATGTACAACTTGTTCTTGAAAATTAGAAGCAATTTGAAAACTTTTCCTTAATTGTAATAATTACAAAAAATCCACGATTTTCCACTATAAATGATTGCCATCACTGTAAAAAAGAATGCAGGAAAGTTGCCTTATATCTTTACTATGTGTGTGATGAAAAATAAAAATTCAACTGCTCGTTTACTCATGGAGTCTCCCATGCAAGTACTAACCACGCCCGATCGTGCTTTACTTTAAACATTTGTCGGTCACATAACCACATAGCTGCATGGATTATTTGAAGTTAAGCCGATTTGGCGGGTATTTCATGTTTTTGGATGTTTTAAAATCGTTATCGCTGGCACAAAGTACATTCTAGTATTGACCAATGACCTCTACATACTTGGAGCAACACTACGGTAATTTAACAGCAATTCTCGAAATATTTATTCACATTTTCGAACTTTTAACTATGGTACTTGTTATTATGATATCACAGGAAACAATCCCGCTTGAAACAACCAACTTTGTAATCAATTTTCACAACTTTGAAAGCAGTTTGTTGCCGATACTTCGGTTGGCTGTAGTGATAATTTGTTTATATTTGAGGCATTCATGTTGCATTTACTTAATGTTTTCTAAATTTAACTGCGGGAGTGTCGTTACAATGACTTAGGTTAAATAAACAAACAACTCCCCCAACATTTCTTTCGCTTTTTCCAACGTTGCACGCTGTTTTCTAACATTTTACAGTCAGTTTATGTGAACGTCTATAGGTTGCTTTCAATTGGCATTTATTAAATTTGTTGACTTTACAGCTGCACGTTTCTATATGCCAACAACTTAGGTCATATATACTGATATATCTACCAAAGTTTACGAAACTTTGCACAACTTTGCCATCACTTTGAACAACTTTGCCCGGTGTGTTAACGGCTTAAAACCCACTACGTGCCGATAGCATGTACAACTTGTTCTTGAAAATTAGAAGCAATTTGAAAACTTTTCCTTAATTGTAATAATTACAAAAAATCCACGATTTTCCACTATAAATGATTGCCATCACTGTAAAAAAGAATGCAGGAACGTTGCCTTATATCTTTACTATGTGTGTGATGAAAAATAAAAATTCAACTGCTCATTTACTCATGGAGTCTCCCATGCAAGTACTAACCACGCCCGATCGTGCTTTACTTTAAACATTTGTCGGTCACATAACCACATAGCTGCATGGATTATTTGAAGTTAAGCCGATTTGGCGGGTATTTCATGTTTTTGGATGTTTTAAAATCGTTATCGCTGGCACAAAGTACATTCTAGTATTGACCAATGACCTCTACATACTTGGAGCAACACTACGGTAATTTAACAGCAATTCTCGAAATATTTATTCACATTTTCGAACTTTTAACTATGGTACTTGTTATTATGATATCACAGGAAACAATCCCGCTTGAAACAACCAACTTTGTAATCAATTTTCACAACTTTGAAAGCAGTTTGTTGCCGATACTTCGGTTGGCTGTAGTGATAATTTGTTTATATTTGAGGCATTCATGTTGCATTTACTTAATGTTTTCTAAATTTAACTGCGGGAGTGTCGTTACAATGACTTAGGTTAAATAAACAAACAACTCCCCCAACATTTCTTTCGCTTTTTCCAACGTTGCACGCTGTTTTCTAACATTTTACAGTCAGTTTATGTGAACGTCTATAGGTTGCTTTCAATTGGCATTTATTAAATTTGTTGACTTTACAGCTGTACGTTTCTATATGCCAACAACTTAGGTCATATATACTGATATATCTACCAAAGTTTACGAAACTTTGCACAACTTTGCCATCACTTTGAACAACTTTGCCCGGTGTGTTAACGGCTTAAAACCCACTACGTGTCGATAGCATGTACAACTTGTTCTTGAAAATTAGAAGCAATTTGAAAACTTTTCCTTAATTGTAATAATTACAAAAAATCCACGATTTTCCACTATAAATGATTGCCATCACTGTAAAAAAGAATGCAGGAACGTTGCCTTATATCTTTACTATGTGTGTGATGAAAAATAAAAATTCAACTGCTCGTTTACTCATGGAGTCTCCCATGCAAGTACTAACCACGCCCGATCGTGCTTTACTTTAAACATTTGTCGGTCACATAACCACATAGCTGCATGGATTATTTGAAGTTAAGCCGATTTGGCGGGTATTTCATGTTTTTGGATGTTTTAAAATCGTTATCGCTGGCACAAAGTACATTCTAGTATTGACCTATGACCTCTACATACTTGGAGCAACACTACGGTAATTTAACAGCAATTCTCGAAATATTTATTCACATTTTCGAACTTTTAACTATGGTACTTGTTATTATGATATCACAGGAAACAATCCCGCTTGAAACAACCAACTTTGTAATCAATTTTCACAACTTTGAAAGCAGTTTGTTGCCGATACTTCGGTTGGCTGTAGTGATAATTTGTTTATATTTGAGGCATTCATGTTGCATTTACTTAATGTTTTCTAAATTTAACTGCGGGAGTGTCGTTACAATGACTTAGGTTAAATAAACAAACAACTCCCCCAACATTTCTTTCGCTTTTTCCAACGTTGCACGCTGTTTTCTAACATTTTACAGTCAGTTTATGTGAACGTCTATAGGTTGCTTTCAATTGGCATTTATTAAATTTGTTGACTTTACAGCTGCACGTTTCTATATGCCAACAACTTAGGTCATATATACTGATATATCTACCAAAGTTTACGAAACTTTGCACAACTTTGCCATCACTTTGAACAACTTTGCCCGGTGTGTTAACGGCTTAAAACCCACTACGTGTCGATAGCATGTACAAATTGTTCTTGAAAATTAGAAGCAATTTGAAAACTTTTCCTTAATTGTAATAATTACAAAAATCCACGATTTTCCACTATAAATGATTGCCATCACTGTAAAAAAGAATGCAGGAACGTTGCCTTATATCTTTACTATGTGTGTGATGAAAAATAAAAATTCAACTGCTCGTTTACTCATGGAGTCTCCCATGCAAGTACTAACCACGCCCGATCGTGCTTTACTTTAAACATTTGTCGGTCACATAACCACATAGCTGCATGGATTATTTGAAGTTAAGCCGATTTGGCGGGTATTTCATGTTTTTGGATGTTTTGAAATCGTTATCGCTGGCACAAAGTACATTCTAGTATTGACCTATGACCTCTTCATACTTGGAGCAACACTATGGTAATTTAACAGCAATTCTCGAAATATTTATTCACATTTTCGAACTTTTAACTATGGTACTTGTTATTATGATATCACAGGAAACAATCCCGCTTGAAACAACCAACTTTACAATCAATTTTCACAACTTTGAAAGCAGTTTGTTGCCGATACTTCGGTTGGCTGTAGTGATAATTTGTTTATATATGAGGCATTCATGTTGCATTTACTTAATGTTTTCTAAATTTAACTGCGGGGGTGTCGTTACAATGACTTAGGTTAAATAAACAAACAACTCCGCCAACATTTCCTTCGCTTTTTCCAACGTTGCACGCTGTTTTCTAACATTTTACAGTCAGTTTATGTGAACGTCTATAGGTTGCTTTCAATTGGCATTTATTAAATTTGTTGACTTTACAGCTGCACGTTTCTATATGCCAACAACTTAGGTCATATATACTGATATATCTACCAAAGTTTACGAAACTTTGCACAACTTTGCCATCACTTTGAACAACTTTGCCCGGTGTGTTAACGGCTTAAAACCCACTACGTGCCGATAGCATGTACAACTTGTTCTTGAAAATTAGAAGCAATTTGAAAACTTTTCCTTAATTATAATAGTTACAAACAATCCACGATTTTCCACTATAAGTGATTGCCATCACTGTAAAAAAGAATGCAGGAACGTTGCCTTATATCTTTACTATGTGTGTGATGAAACAAAACAAAAAACAACTGCTCGTTTACTCAGGGAGTCACCCATGCAAGTACTAACCACGCCCGATCGTGCTTTACTTTAAACATTTGTCGGTCACATAACCACATAGCTGCATGGATTATTTGAAGTTAAGCCGATTTGGCGGGTATTTCATGTTTTTGGATGTTTTAAAATCGTTATCGCTGGCACAAAGTACATTCTAGTATTGATCAATGACATCTACATACTTGGAGCAACACTACGGTAATTTAACAGCAATTCTCGAAATATTTATTCACATTTTCGAACTTTTAACTATGGTATTTGTTATTATGATATCACAGGAAACAATCCCGCTTGAAACAACCAACTTTGCAATCAATTTTCACAACTTTGAAAGCAGTTTGTTGCCGATACTTCGGTTGGCTGTAGTGATAATTTGTTTATATTTGAGGCATTCATGTTGCATTTACTTAATGTTTTCTAAATTTAACTGCGGGTGTGTCGTTACAATGACTTAGGTTAAATAAAGAAACAACTCCCCCAACATTTCCTTCGCTTTTTCAAACATTGCACGCTGTTTTCTAACATTTTACAGTCAGTTTATGTGAACGTCTATAGGTTGCTTTCCATTGGCATTTATTAAATTTGTTGACTTTACAGCTGCACGTTTCTATATGCCAACAACTTAGGTCATATATACTGATATATCTACCAAAGTTTACGAAACTTTGCACAACTTTGCCATCACTTTGAACAACTTTGCCCGGTGTGTTAACGGCTTAAAACCCACTACGTGCCGATAGCATGTACAACTTGTTCTTGAAAATTAGAAGCAATTTGAAAACTTTTCCTTAATTGTAATAATTACAAAAAATCCACGATTTTCCACTATAAATGATTGCCATCACTGTAAAAAAGAATGCAGGAACGTTGCCTTATATCTTTACTATGTGTGTGATGAAAAATAAAAATTCAACTGCTCGTTCACTCATGGAGTCTCCCATGCAAGTACTAACCACGCCCGATCGTGCTTTACTTTAAACATTTGTCGGTCACATAGCCACATAGCTGCATGGATTATTTGAAGTTAAGCCGATTTGGCGGGTATTTCATGTTTTTGGATGTTTTAAAATCGTTATCGCTGGCACAAAGTACATTCTAGTATTGACCAATGACCTCTACATACTTGGAGCAACACTACGGTAATTTAACAGCAATTCTCGAAATATTTATTCACATTTTCGAACTTTTAACTATGGTACTTGTTATTATGATATCACAGGAAACAATCCCGCTTGAAACAACCAACTTTGTAATCAATTTTCACAACTTTGAAAGCAGTTTGTTGCCGATACTTCGGTTGGCTGTAGTGATAATTTGTTTATATTTGAGGCATTCATGTTGCATTTACTTATTTTTTTCTAAATTTAACTGCGGGGGTGTCGTTACAATGACTTAGGTTAAATAAACAAACAACTCCGCCAACATTTCCTTCGCTTTTTCCAACGTTGCACGCTGTTTTCTAACATTTTACAGTCAGTTTATGTGAACGTCTATAGGTTGCTTTCAATTGGCATTTATTAAATTTGTTGACTTTATAGCTGCACGTTTCTATATGCCAACAACTTAGGTCATATATACTGATATATCTACCAAAGTTTACGAAACTTTGCACAACTTTGCCATCACTTTGAACAACTTTGCCCGGTGTGTTAACGGCTTAAAACCCACTACGTGCCGATAGCATGTACAACTTGTTCTTGAAAATTAGAAGCAATTTGAAAACTTTTCCTTAATTGTAATAATTACAAAAAATCCACGATTTTCCACTATAAATGATTGCCATCACTGTAAAAAAGAATGCAGGAACGTTGCCTTATATCTTTACTATGTGTGTGATGAAAAATAAAAATTCAACTGCTCGTTTACTCATGGAGTCTCCCATGCAAGTACTAACCACGCCCGATCGTGCTTTACTTTAAACATTTGTCGGTCACATAACCACATAGCTGCATGGATTATTTGAAGTTAAGCCGATTTGGCGGGTATTTCATGTTTTTGGATGTTTTAAAATCGTTATCGCTGGCACAAAGTACATTCTAGTATTGACCAATGACCTCTACATACTTGGAGCAACACTACGGTAATTTAACAGCAATTCTCGAAATATTTATTCACATTTTCGAACTTTTAACTATGGTACTTGTTATTATGATATCACAGGAAACAATCCCGCTTGAAACAACCAACTTTGTAATCAATTTTCACAACTTTGAAAGCAGTTTGTTGCCGATACTTCGGTTGGCTGTAGTGATAATTTGTTTATATTTGAGGCATTCATGTTGCATTTACTTAATGTTTTCTAAATTTAACTGCGGGAGTGTCGTTACAATGACTTAGGTTAAATAAACAAACAACTCCCCCAACATTTCTTTCGCTTTTTCCAACGTTGCACGCTGTTTTCTAACATTTTACAGTCAGTTTATGTGAACGTCTATAGGTTGCTTTCAATTGGCATTTATTAAATTTGTTGACTTTACAGCTGCACGTTTCTATATGCCAACAACTTAGGTCATATATACTGATATATCTACCAAAGTTTACGAAACTTTGCACAACTTTGCCATCACTTTGAACAACTTTGCCCGGTGTGTTAACGGCTTAAAACCCACTACGTGCCGATAGCATGTACAACTTGTTCTTGAAAATTAGAAGCAATTTGAAAACTTTTCCTTAATTGTAATAATTACAAAAAATCCACGATTTTCCACTATAAATGATTGCCATCACTGTAAAAAAGAATGCAGGAACGTTGCCTTATATCTTTACTATGTGTGTGATGAAAAATAAAAATTCAACTGCTCGTTTACTCATGGAGTCTCCCATGCAAGTACTAACCACGCCCGATCGTGCTTTACTTTAAACATTTGTCGGTCACATAACCACATAGCTGCATGGATTATTTGAAGTTAAGCCGATTTGGCGGGTATTTCATGTTTTTGGATGTTTTAAAATCGTTATCGCTGGCACAAAGTACATTCTAGTATTGACCAATGACCTCTACATACTTGGAGCAACACTACGGTAATTTAACAGCAATTCTCGAAATATTTATTCACATTTTCGAACTTTTAACTATGGTACTTGTTATTATGATATCACAGGAAACAATCCCGCTTGAAACAACCAACTTTGTAATCAATTATCACAACTTTGAAAGCAGTTTGTTGCCGATACTTCGGTTGGCTGTAGTGATAATTTGTTTATATTTGAGGCATTCATGTTGCATTTACTTAATGTTTTCTAAATTTAACTGCGGGAGTGTCGTTACAATGACTTAGGTTAAATAAACAAACAACTCCCCCAACATTTCTTTCGCTTTTTCCAACGTTGCACGCTGTTTTCTAACATTTTACAGTCAGTTTATGTGAACGTCTATAGGTTGCTTTCAATTGGCATTTATTAAATTTGTTGACTTTACAGCTGCACGTTTCTATATGCCAACAACTTAGGTCATATATACTGATATATCTACCAAAGTTTACGAAACTTTGCACAACTTTGCCATCACTTTGAACAACTTTGCCCGGTGTGTTAACGGCTTAAAACCCACTACGTGTCGATAGCATGTACAAATTGTTCTTGAAAATTAGAAGCAATTTGAAAACTTTTCCTTAATTGTAATAATTACAAAAATCCACGATTTTCCACTATAAATGATTGCCATCACTGTAAAAAAGAATGCAGGAACGTTGCCTTATATCTTTACTATGTGTGTGATGAAAAATAAAAATTCAACTGCTCGTTTACTCATGGAGTCTCCCATGCAAGTACTAACCACGCCCGATCGTGCTTTACTTTAAACATTTGTCGGTCACATAACCACATAGCTGCATGGATTATTTGAAGTTAAGCCGATTTGGCGGGTATTTCATGTTTTTGGATGTTTTGAAATCGTTATCGCTGGCACAAAGTACATTCTAGTATTGACCTATGACCTCTTCATACTTGGAGCAACACTATGGTAATTTAACAGCAATTCTCGAAATATTTATTCACATTTTCGAACTTTTAACTATGGTACTTGTTATTATGATATCACAGGAAACAATCCCGCTTGAAACAACCAACTTTACAATCAATTTTCACAACTTTGAAAGCAGTTTGTTGCCGATACTTCGGTTGGCTGTAGTGATAATTTGTTTATATATGAGGCATTCATGTTGCATTTACTTAATGTTTTCTAAATTTAACTGCGGGGGTGTCGTTACAATGACTTAGGTTAAATAAACAAACAACTCCGCCAACATTTCCTTCGCTTTTTCCAACGTTGCACGCTGTTTTCTAACATTTTACAGTCAGTTTATGTGAACGTCTATAGGTTGCTTTCAATTGGCATTTATTAAATTTGTTGACTTTACAGCTGCACGTTTCTATATGCCAACAACTTAGGTCATATATACTGATATATCTACCAAAGTTTACGAAACTTTGCACAACTTTGCCATCACTTTGAACAACTTTGCCCGGTGTGTTAACGGCTTAAAACCCACTACGTGCCGATAGCATGTACAACTTGTTCTTGAAAATTAGAAGCAATTTGAAAACTTTTCCTTAATTATAATAGTTACAAACAATCCACGATTTTCCACTATAAATGATTGCCATCACTGTAAAAAAGAATGCAGGAACGTTGCCTTATATCTTTACTATGTGTGTGATGAAACAAAAAAAAAACAACTGCTCGTTTACTCAGGGAGTCACCCATGCAAGTACTAACCACGCCCGATCGTGCTTTACTTTAAACATTTGTCGGTCACATAACCACATAGCTGCATGGATTATTTGAAGTTAAGCCGATTTGGTGGGTATTTCATGTTTTTGGATGTTTTAAAATCGTTATCGCTGGCACAAAGTACATTCTAGTATTGATCAATGACCTCTACATACTTGGAGCAACACTACGGTAATTTAACAGCAATTCTCGAAATATTTATTCACATTTTCGAACTTTTAACTATGGTATTTGTTATTATGATATCACAGGAAACAATCCCGCTTGAAACAACCAACTTTGCAATCAATTTTCACAACTTTGAAAGCAGTTTGTTGCCGATACTTCGGTTGGCTGTAGTGATAATTTGTTTATATTTGAGGCATTCATGTTGCATTTACTTAATGTTTTCTAAATTTAACTGCGGGTGTGTCGTTACAATGACTTAGGTTAAATAAAGAAACAACTCCCCCAACATTTCCTTCGCTTTTTCAAACATTGCACGCTGTTTTCTAACATTTTACAGTCAGTTTATGTGAACGTCTATAGGTTGCTTTCCATTGGCATTTATTAAATTTGTTGACTTTACAGCTGCACGTTTCTATATGCCAACAACTTAGGTCATATATACTGATATATCTACCAAAGTTTACATAACTTTGCACAACTTTGCCATCACTTTGAACAACTTTGCCCGGTGTGTTAACGGCTTAAAACCCACTACGTGCCGATAGCATCTACAACTTGTTCTTGAAAATTAGAAGCAATTTGAAAACTTTTCCTTAATTATAATAGTTACAAACAATCCACGATTTTCCACTATAAATGATTGCCATCACTGTAAAAAAGAATGCAGGAACGTTGCCTTATATCTTTACTATGTGTGTGATGAAACAAAAAAAAATCAACTGCTCGTTTACTCAGGGAGTCTCCCATGCAAGTACTAACCACGCCCGATCGTGCTTTACTTTAAACATTTGTCGGTCACATAACCACATAGCTGCGTGGATTATTTGATGTTAAGCCGATTTGGCGGGTATTTCATGTTTTTGGATGTTTTGAAATCGTTATCGCTGGCACAAAGTACATTCTAGTATTGACCTATGACCTCTACATACTTGGAGCAACACTATGGTAATTTAACAGCAATTCTCGAAATATTTATTCACATTTTCGAACTTTTAACTATGGTACTTGTTATTATGATATCACAGGAAACAATCCCGCTTGAAACAACCAACTTTGTAATCAATTTTCACAACTTTGAAAGCAGTTTGTTGCCGATACTTCGGTTGGCTGTAGTGATAATTTGTTTATATTTGAGGCATTCATGTTGCATTTACTTAATGTTTTCTAAATTTAACTGCGGGGGTGTCGTTACAATGACTTAGGTTAAATAAACCAACAACTCCCCCAACATTTCCTTCGCTTTTTCAAACATTGCACGCTGTTTTCTAACATTTTACAGTCAGTTTATGTGAACGTCTATAGGTTGCTTTCCATTGGCATTTATTAAATTTGTTGACTTTACAGCTGCACGTTTCTATATGCCAACAACTTAGGTCATATATACTGATATATCTACCAAAGTTTACATAACTTTGCACAACTTTGCCATCACTTTGAACAACTTTGCCCGGTGTGTTAACGGCTTAAAACCCACTACGTGCCGATAGCATCTACAACTTGTTCTTGAAAATTAGAAGCAATTTGAAAACTTTTCCTTAATTATAATAGTTACAAACAATCCACGATTTTCCACTATAAATGATTGCCATCACTGTAAAAAAGAATGCAGGAACGTTGCCTTATATCTTTACTATGTGTGTGATGAAACAAAAAAAAAATCAACTGCTCGTTTACTCAGGGAGTCTCCCATGCAAGTACTAACCACGCCCGATCGTGCTTTACTTTAAACATTTGTCGGTCACATAACCACATAGCTGCGTGGATTATTTGATGTTAAGCCGATTTGGCGGGTATTTCATGTTTTTGGATGTTTTGAAATCGTTATCGCTGGCACAAAGTACATTCTAGTATTGACCTATGACCTCTACATACTTGGAGAAACACTATGGTAATTTAACAGCATTTCTCGAAATATTTATTCACATTTTCTAACTTTTAACTATGATACTTGTTATTATGATATCACAGGAAACAATCCCGCTTGAAACAACCAACTTTGCAATCAATTTTCACAACTTTGAAAGCAGTTTGTTGCCGATACTTCGGTTGGCTGTAGTGATAATTTGTTTATATATGAGGCATTCATGTTGCATTTACTTAATGTTTTCTAAATTTAACTGCGGGGGTGTCGTTACAATGACTTAGGTTAAATAAACAAACAACTCCCCCAACATTTCCTTCGCTTTTTCCAACATTGCACGCTGTTTTCTAACATTTTACTGTCAGTTTATGTGAACGTCTATAGGCTGCTTTCAATTGGCATTTATTAAATTTGTTGACTTTACAGCTGCACGTTTCTATATGCCAACAACTTAGGTCATATATACTGATATATCTACCAAAGTTTACGAAACTTTGCACAACTTTGCCATCACTTTGAACAACTTTGCCCGGTGTGTTAACGGCTTAAAACCCACTACGTGCCGATAGCATCTACAACTTGTTCTTGAAAATTAGAAGCAATTTGAAAACTTTTCCTTAATTATAAAAGTTACAAACAATCCACGATTTTCCACTATAAATGATTGCCATCACTGTAAAAAAGAATGCAGGAACGTTGCCTTATATCTTTACTATGTGTGTGATGAAACAAAAAAAATCAACTGCTCGTTTACTCAGGGAGTCTCCCATGCAAGTACTAACCACGCCCGATCGTGCTTTACTTTAAACATTTGTCGGTCACATAACCACATAGCTGCATGGATTATTTGAAGTTAAGCCGATTTGGCGGGTATTTCATGTTTTTGGATGTTTTGAAATCGTTATCGCTGGCACAAAGTACATTCTAGTATTGACCTATGACCTCTACATACTTGGAGCAACACTATGGTAATTTAACAGCAATTCTCGAAATATTTATTCACATTTTCGAACTTTTAACTATGGTACTTGTTATTATGATATCACAGGAAACAATCCCGCTTGAAACAACCAACTTTGCAATCAATTTTCACAACTTTGAAAGCAGTTTGTTGCCGATACTTCGGTTGGCTGTAGTGATAATTTGTTTATATATGAGGCATTCATGTTGCATTTACTTAATATTTTCTAAATTTAACTGCGGGGGTGTCGTTACAATGACTTAGGTTAAATAAACAAACAACTCCGCCAACATTTCCTTCGCTTTTTCCAACGTTGCACGCTGTTTTCTAACATTTTACAGTCAGTTTATGTGAACGTCTATAGGTTGCTTTCAATTGGCATTTATTAAATTTGTTGACTTTACAGCTGCACGTTTCTATATGCCAACAACTTAGGTCATATATACTGATATATCTACCAAAGTTTACGAAACTTTGCACAACTTTGCCATCACTTTGAACAACTTTGCCCGGTGTGTTAACGGCTTAAAACCCACTACGTGCCGATAGCATCTACAACTTGTTCTTGAAAATTAGAAGCAATTTGAAAACTTTTCCTTAATTATAATAGTTACAAACAATCCACGATTTTCCACTATAAATGATTGCCATCACTGTAAAAAAGAATGCAGGAACGTTGCCTTATATCTTTACTATGTGTGTGATGAAACAAAAAAAAATCAACTGCTCGTTTACTCAGGGAGTCTCCCATGCAAGTACTAACCACGCCCGATCGTGCTTTACTTTAAACATTTGTCGGTCACATAACCACATAGCTGCATGGATTATTTGAAGTTAAGCCGATTTGGCGGGTATTTCATGTTTTTGGATGTTTTGAAATCGTTATCGCTGGCACAAAGTACATTCTAGTATTGACCTATGACCTCTACATACTTGGAGCAACACTATGGTAATTTAACAGCAATTCTCGAAATATTTATTCACATTTTCGAACTTTTAACTATGGTACTTGTTATTATGATATCACAGGAAACAATCCCGCTTGAAACAACCAACTTTGCAATCAATTTTCACAACTTTGAAAGCAGTTTGTTGCCGATACTTCGGTTGGCTGTAGTGATAATTTGTTTATATATGAGGCATTCATGTTGCATTTACTTAATATTTTCTAAATTTAACCGCGGGGGTGTCGTTACAATGACTTAGGTTAAATAAACAAACAACTCCGCCAACATTTCCTTCGCTTTTTCCAACGTTGCACGCTGTTTTCTAACATTTTACAGTCAGTTTATGTGAACGTCTATAGGTTGCTTTCAATTGGCATTTATTAAATTTGTTGACTTTACAGCTGCACGTTTCTATATGCCAACAACTTAGGTCATATATACTGATATATCTACCAAAGTTTACGAAACTTTGCACAACTTTGCCATCACTTTGAACAACTTTGCCCGGTGTGTTAACGGCTTAAAACCCACTACGTGTCGATAGCATGTACAACTTGTTCTTGAAAATTAGAAGCAATTTGAAAACTTTTCCTTAATTGTAATAATTACAAAAAATCCACGATTTTCCACTATAAATGATTGCCATCACTGTAAAAAAGAATGCAGGAACGTTGCCTTATATCTTTACTATGTGTGTGATGAAAAATAAAAATTCAACTGCTCGTTTACTCATGGAGTCTCCCATGCAAGTACTAACCACGCCCGATCGTGCTTTACTTTAAACATTTGTCGGTCACATAACCACATAGCTGCATGGATTATTTGAAGTTAAGCCGATTTGGCGGGTATTTCATGTTTTTGGATGTTTTAAAATCGTTATCGCTGGCACAAAGTACATTCTAGTATTGACCTATGACTTATACATACTTGGAGCAACACTACGGTAATTTAACAGCAATTCTCGAAATATTTATTAACATTTTCGAACTTTTAACTATGGTACTTGTTATTATGATATCACAGGAAACAATCCCGCTTGAAACAACCAACTTTGTAATCAATTTTCACAACTTTGAAAGCAGTTTGTTGCCGATACTTCGGTTGGCTGTAGTGATAATTTGTTTATATTTGAGGCATTCATGTTGCATTTACTTAATGTTTTCTAAATTTAACTGCGGGGGTGTCGTTACAATGACTTAGGTTAAATAAACAAACAACTCCGCCAACATTTCCTTCGCTTTTTCCAACGTTGCACGCTGTTTTCTAACATTTTACAGTCAGTTTATGTGAACGTCTATAGGTTGCTTTCAATTGGCATTTATTAAATTTGTTGACTTTACAGCTGCACGTTTCAATATGCCAACAACTTAGGTCATATATACTGATATATCTACCAAAGTTTACGAAACTTTGCACAACTTTGCCATCACTTTGAACAACTTTGCCCGGTGTGTTAACGGCTTAAAACCCACTACGTGCCGATAGCATGTACAACTTGTTCTTGAAAATTAGAAGCAATTTGAAAACTTTTCCTTAATTGTAATAATTACAAAAAATCCACGATTTTCCACTATAAATGATTGCCATCACTGTAAAAAAGAATGCAGGAACGTTGCCTTATATCTTTACTATGTGTGTGATGAAAAATAAAAATTCAACTGCTCGTTTACTCATGGAGTCTCCCATGCAAGTACTAACCACGCCCGATCGTGCTTTACTTTAAACATTTGTCGGTCACATAACCACATAGCTGCATGGATTATTTGAAGTTAAGCCGATTTGGCGGGTATTTCATGTTTTTGGATGTTTTAAAATCGTTATCGCTGGCACAAAGTACATTCTAGTATTGTCCAATGACCTCTACATACTTGGAGCAACACTACGGTAATTTAACAGCAATTCTCGAAATATTTATTCACATTTTCGAACTTTTAACTATGGTACTTGTTATTATGATATCACAGGAAACAATCCCGCTTGAAACAACCAACTTTGTAATCAATTTTCACAACTTTGAAAGCAGTTTGTTGCCGATACTTCGGTTGGCTGTAGTGATAATTTGTTTATATTTGAGGCATTCATGTTGCATTTACTTATTTTTTTCTAAATTTAACTGCGGGGGTGTCGTTACAATGACTTAGGTTAAATAAACAAACAACTCCGCCAACATTTCCTTCGCTTTTTCCAACGTTGCACGCTGTTTTCTAACATTTTACAGTCAGTTTATGTGAACGTCTATAGGTTGCTTTCAATTGGCATTTATTAAATTTGTTGACTTTACAGCTGCACGTTTCTATATGCCAACAACTTAGGTCATATATACTGATATATCTACCAAAGTTTACGAAACTTTGCACAACTTTGCCATCACTTTGAACAACTTTGCCCGGTGTGTTAACGGCTTAAAACCCACTACGTGCCGATAGCATGTACAACTTGTTCTTGAAAATTAGAAGCAATTTGAAAACTTTTCCTTAATTGTAATAATTACAAAAAATCCACGATTTTCCACTATAAATGATTGCCATCACTGTAAAAAAGAATGCAGGAACGTTGCCTTATATCTTTACTATGTGTGTGATGAAAAATAAAAATTCAACTGCTCGTTTACTCATGGAGTCTCCCATGCAAGTACTAACCACGCCCGATCGTGCTTTACTTTAAACATTTGTCGGTCACATAACCACATAGCTGCATGGATTATTTGAAGTTAAGCCGATTTGGCGGGTATTTCATGTTTTTGGATGTTTTAAAATCGTTATCGCTGGCACAAAGTACATTCTAGTATTGACCAATGACCTCCACATACTTGGAGCAACACTACGGTAATTTAACAGCAATTCTCGAAATATTTATTAACATTTTCGAACTTTTAACTATGGTACTTGTTATTATGATATCACAGGAAACAATCCCGCTTGAAACAACCAACTTTGTAATCAATTTTCACAACTTTGAAAGCAGTTTGTTGCCGATACTTCGGTTGGCTGTAGTGATAATTTGTTTATATTTGAGGCATTCATGTTGCATTTACTTAATGTTTTCTAAATTTAACTGCGGGAGTGTCGTTACAATGACTTAGGTTAAATAAACAAACAACTCCCCCAACATTTCTTTCGCTATTTCCAACGTTGCACGCTGTTTTCTAACATTTTACAGTCAGTTTATGTGAACGTCTATAGGTTGCTTTCAATTGGCATTTATTAAATTTGTTGACTTTACAGCTGCACGTTTCTATATGCCAACAACTTAGGTCATATATACTGATATATCTACCAAAGTTTACGAAACTTTGCACAACTTTGCCATCACTTTGAACAACTTTGCCCGGTGTGTTAACGGCTTAAAACCCACTACGTGTCGATAGCATGTACAAATTGTTCTTGAAAATTAGAAGCAATTTGAAAACTTTTCCTTAATTGTAATAATTACAAAAAATCCACGATTTTCCACTATAAATGATTGCCATCACTGTAAAAAAGAATGCAGGAACGTTGCCTTATATCTTTACTATGTGTGTGATGAAAAATAAAAATTCAACTGCTCGTTTACTCATGGAGTCTCCCATGCAATTACTAACCACGCCCGATCGTGCTTTACTTTAAACATTTGTCGGTCACATAACCACATAGCTGCATGGATTATTTGAAGTTAAGCCGATTTGGCGGGTATTTCATGTTTTTGGATGTTTTGAAATCGTTATCGCTGGCACAAAGTACATTCTAGTATTGACCTATGACCTCTTCATACTTGGAGCAACACTATGGTAATTTAACAGCAATTCTCGAAATATTTATTCACATTTTCGAACTTTTAACTATGGTACTTGTTATTATGATATCACAGGAAACAATCCCGCTTGAAACAACCAACTTTACAATCAATTTTCACAACTTTGAAAGCAGTTTGTTGCCGATACTTCGGTTGGCTGTAGTGATAATTTGTTTATATATGAGGCATTCATGTTGCATTTACTTAATGTTTTCTAAATTTAACTGCGGGGGTGTCGTTACAATGACTTAGGTTAAATAAACAAACAACTCCGCCAACATTTCCTTCGCTTTTTCCAACGTTGCACGCTGTTTTCTAACATTTTACAGTCAGTTTATGTGAACGTCTATAGGTTGCTTTCAATTGGCATTTATTAAATTTGTTGACTTTACAGCTGCACGTTTCTATATGCCAACAACTTAGGTCATATATACTGATATATCTACCAAAGTTTACGAAACTTTGCACAACTTTGCCATCACTTTGAACAACTTTGCCCGGTGTGTTAACGGCTTAAAACCCACTACGTGCCGATAGCATGTACAACTTGTTCTTGAAAATTAGAAGCAATTTGAAAACTTTTCCTTAATTGTAATAATTACAAAAAATCCACGATTTTCCACTATAAATGATTGCCATCACTGTAAAAAAGAATGCAGGAACGTTGCCTTATATCTTTACTATGTGTGTGATGAAAAATAAAAATTCAACTGCTCGTTTACTCATGGAGTCTCCCATGCAAGTACTAACCACGCCCGATCGTGCTTTACTTTAAACATTTGTCGGTCACATAACCACATAGCTGCATGGATTATTTGAAGTTAAGCCGATTTGGCGGGTATTTCATGTTTTTGGATGTTTTAAAATCGTTATCGCTGGCACAAAGTACATTCTAGTATTGACCAATGACCTCTACATACTTGGAGCAACACTACGGTAATTTAACAGCAATTCTCGAAATATTTATTCACATTTTCGAACTTTTAACTATGGTACTTGTTATTATGATATCACAGGAAACAATCCCGCTTGAAACAACCAACTTTGTAATCAATTTTCACAACTTTGAAAGCAGTTTGTTGCCGATACTTCGGTTGGCTGTAGTGATAATTTGTTTATATTTGAGGCATTCATGTTGCATTTACTTATTTTTTTCTAAATTTAACTGCGGGGGTGTCGTTACAATGACTTAGGTTAAATAAACAAACAACTCCGCCAACATTTCCTTCGCTTTTTCCAACGTTGCACGCTGTTTTCTAACATTTTACAGTCAGTTTATGTGAACGTCTATAGGTTGCTTTCAATTGGCATTTATTAAATTTGTTGACTTTACAGCTGCACGTTTCTATATGCCAACAACTTAGGTCATATATACTGATATATCTACCAAAGTTTACGAAACTTTGCACAACTTTGCCATCACTTTGAACAACTTTGCCCGGTGTGTTAACGGCTTAAAACCCACTACGTGCCGATAGCATGTACAACTTGTTCTTGAAAATTAGAAGCAATTTGAAAACTTTTCCTTAATTGTAATAATTACAAAAAATCCACGATTTTCCACTATAAATGATTGCCATCACTGTAAAAAAGAATGCAGGAACGTTGCCTTATATCTTTACTATGTGTGTGATGAAAAATAAAAATTCAACTGCTCGTTTACTCATGGAGTCTCCCATGCAAGTACTAACCACGCCCGATCGTGCTTTACTTTAAACATTTGTCGGTCACATAACCACATAGCTGCATGGATTATTTGAAGTTAAGCCGATTTGGCGGGTATTTCATGTTTTTGGATGTTTTAAAATCGTTATCGCTGGCACAAAGTACATTCTAGTATTGACCAATGACCTCTACATACTTGGAGCAACACTACGGTAATTTAACAGCAATTCTCGAAATATTTATTCACATTTTCGAACTTTTAACTATGGTACTTGTTATTATGATATCACAGGAAACAATCCCGCTTGAAACAACCAACTTTGTAATCAATTTTCACAACTTTGAAAGCAGTTTGTTGCCGATACTTCGGTTGGCTGTAGTGATAATTTGTTTATATTTGAGGCATTCATGTTGCATTTACTTATTTTTTTCTAAATTTAACTGCGGGGGTGTCGTTACAATGACTTAGGTTAAATAAACAAACAACTCCGCCAACATTTCCTTCGCTTTTTCCAACGTTGCACGCTGTTTTCTAACATTTTACAGTCAGTTTATGTGAACGTCTATAGGTTGCTTTCAATTGGCATTTATTAAATTTGTTGACTTTACAGCTGCACGTTTCTATATGCCAACAACTTAGGTCATATATACTGATATATCTACCAAAGTTTACGAAACTTTGCACAACTTTGCCATCAATTTGAACAACTTTGCCCGGTGTGTTAACGGCTTAAAACCCACTACGTGCCGATAGCATGTACAACTTGTTCTTGAAAATTAGAAGCAATTTGAAAACTTTTCCTTAATTGTAATAATTACAAAAAATCCACGATTTTCCACTATAAATGATTGCCATCACTGTAAAAAAGAATGCAGGAACGTTGCCTTATATCTTTACTATGTGTGTGATGAAAAATAAAAATTCAACTGCTCGTTTACTCATGGAGTCTCCCATGCAAGTACTAACCACGCCCGATCGTGCTTTACTTTAAACATTTGTCGGTCACATAACCACATAGCTGCATGGATTATTTGAAGTTAAGCCGATTTGGCGGGTATTTCATGTTTTTGGATGTTTTAAAATCGTTATCGCTGGCACAAAGTACATTCTAGTATTGACCAATGACCTCTACATACTTGGAGCAACACTACGGTAATTTAACAGCAATTCTCGAAATATTTATTCACATTTTCGAACTTTTAACTATGGTACTTGTTATTATGATATCACAGGAAACAATCCCGCTTGAAACAACCAACTTTGTAATCAATTTTCACAACTTTGAAAGCAGTTTGTTGCCGATACTTCGGTTGGCTGTAGTGATAATTTGTTTATATTTGAGGCATTCATGTTGCATTTACTTATTTTTTTCTAAATTTAACTGCGGGGGTGTCGTTACAATGACTTAGGTTAAATAAACAAACAACTCCGCCAACATTTCCTTCGCTTTTTCCAACGTTGCACGCTGTTTTCTAACATTTTACAGTCAGTTTATGTGAACGTCTATAGGTTGCTTTCAATTGGCATTTATTAAATTTGTTGACTTTACAGCTGCACGTTTCTATATGCCAACAACTTAGGTCATATATACTGATATATCTACCAAAGTTTACGAAACTTTGCACAACTTTGCCATCACTTTGAACAACTTTGCCCGGTGTGTTAACGGCTTAAAACCCACTACGTGCCGATAGCATGTACAACTTGTTCTTGAAAATTAGAAGCAATTTGAAAACTTTTCCTTAATTGTAATAATTACAAAAAATCCACGATTTTCCACTATAAATGATTGCCATCACTGTAAAAAAGAATGCAGGAACGTTGCCTTATATCTTTACTATGTGTGTGATGAAAAATAAAAATTCAACTGCTCGTTTACTCATGGAGTCTCCCATGCAAGTACTAACCACGCCCGATCGTGCTTTACTTTAAACATTTGTCGGTCACATAACCACATAGCTGCATGGATTATTTGAAGTTAAGCCGATTTGGCGGGTATTTCATGTTTTTGGATGTTTTAAAATCGTTATCGCTGGCACAAAGTACATTCTAGTATTGACCAATGACCTCTACATACTTGGAGCAACACTACGGTAATTTAACAGCAATTCTCGAAATATTTATTCACATTTTCGAACTTTTAACTATGGTACTTGTTATTATGATATCACAGGAAACAATCCCGCTTGAAACAACCAACTTTGTAATCAATTTTCACAACTTTGAAAGCAGTTTGTTGCCGATACTTCGGTTGGCTGTAGTGATAATTTGTTTATATTTGAGGCATTCATGTTGCATTTACTTATTTTTTTCTAAATTTAACTGCGGGGGTGTCGTTACAATGACTTAGGTTAAATAAACAAACAACTCCGCCAACATTTCCTTCGCTTTTTCCAACGTTGCACGCTGTTTTCTAACATTTTACAGTCAGTTTATGTGAACGTCTATAGGTTGCTTTCAATTGGCATTTATTAAATTTGTTGACTTTACAGCTGCACGTTTCTATATGCCAACAACTTAGGTCATATATACTGATATATCTACCAAAGTTTACGAAACTTTGCACAACTTTGCCATCACTTTGAACAACTTTGCCCGGTGTGTTAACGGCTTAAAACCCACTACGTGCCGATAGCATGTACAACTTGTTCTTGAAAATTAGAAGCAATTTGAAAACTTTTCCTTAATTGTAATAATTACAAAAAATCCACGATTTTCCACTATAAATGATTGCCATCACTGTAAAAAAGAATGCAGGAACGTTGCCTTATATCTTTACTATGTGTGTGATGAAAAATAAAAATTCAACTGCTCGTTTACTCATGGAGTCTCCCATGCAAGTACTAACCACGCCCGATCGTGCTTTACTTTAAACATTTGTCGGTCACATAACCACATAGCTGCATGGATTATTTGAAGTTAAGCCGATTTGGCGGGTATTTCATGTTTTTGGATGTTTTAAAATCGTTATCGCTGGCACAAAGTACATTCTAGTATTGACCAATGACCTCTACATACTTGGAGCAACACTACGGTAATTTAACAGCAATTCTCGAAATATTTATTCACATTTTCGAACTTTTAACTATGGTACTTGTTATTATGATATCACAGGAAACAATCCCGCTTGAAACAACCAACTTTGTAATCAATTTTCACAACTTTGAAAGCAGTTTGTTGCCGATACTTCGGTTGGCTGTAGTGATAATTTGTTTATATTTGAGGCATTCATGTTGCATTTACTTATTTTTTTCTAAATTTAACTGCGGGGGTGTCGTTACAATGACTTAGGTTAAATAAACAAACAACTCCGCCAACATTTCCTTCGCTTTTTCCAACGTTGCACGCTGTTTTCTAACATTTTACAGTCAGTTTATGTGAACGTCTATAGGTTGCTTTCAATTGGCATTTATTAAATTTGTTGACTTTACAGCTGCACGTTTCTATATGCCAACAACTTAGGTCATATATACTGATATATCTACCAAAGTTTACGAAACTTTGCACAACTTTGCCATCACTTTGAACAACTTTGCCCGGTGTGTTAACGGCTTAAAACCCACTACGTGCCGATAGCATGTACAACTTGTTCTTGAAAATTAGAAGCAATTTGAAAACTTTTCCTTAATTGTAATAATTACAAAAAATCCACGATTTTCCACTATAAATGATTGCCATCACTGTAAAAAAGAATGCAGGAACGTTGCCTTATATCTTTACTATGTGTGTGATGAAAAATAAAAATTCAACTGCTCGTTTACTCATGGAGTCTCCCATGCAAGTACTAACCACGCCCGATCGTGCTTTACTTTAAACATTTGTCGGTCACATAACCACATAGCTGCATGGATTATTTGAAGTTAAGCCGATTTGGCGGGTATTTCATGTTTTTGGATGTTTTAAAATCGTTATCGCTGGCACAAAGTACATTCTAGTATTGACCAATGACCTCTACATACTTGGAGCAACACTACGGTAATTTAACAGCAATTCTCGAAATATTTATTCACATTTTCGAACTTTTAACTATGGTACTTGTTATTATGATATCACAGGAAACAATCCCGCTTGAAACAACCAACTTTGTAATCAATTTTCACAACTTTGAAAGCAGTTTGTTGCCGATACTTCGGTTGGCTGTAGTGATAATTTGTTTATATTTGAGGCATTCATGTTGCATTTACTTATTTTTTTCTAAATTTAACTGCGGGGGTGTCGTTACAATGACTTAGGTTAAATAAACAAACAACTCCGCCAACATTTCCTTCGCTTTTTCCAACGTTGCACGCTGTTTTCTAACATTTTACAGTCAGTTTATGTGAACGTCTATAGGTTGCTTTCAATTGGCATTTATTAAATTTGTTGACTTTACAGCTGCACGTTTCTATATGCCAACAACTTAGGTCATATATACTGATATATCTACCAAAGTTTACGAAACTTTGCACAACTTTGCCATCACTTTGAACAACTTTGCCCGGTGTGTTAACGGCTTAAAACCCACTACGTGCCGATAGCATGTACAACTTGTTCTTGAAAATTAGAAGCAATTTGAAAACTTTTCCTTAATTGTAATAATTACAAAAAATCCACGATTTTCCACTATAAATGATTGCCATCACTGTAAAAAAGAATGCAGGAACGTTGCCTTATATCTTTACTATGTGTGTGATGAAAAATAAAAATTCAACTGCTCGTTTACTCATGGAGTCTCCCATGCAAGTACTAACCACGCCCGATCGTGCTTTACTTTAAACATTTGTCGGTCACATAACCACATAGCTGCATGGATTATTTGAAGTTAAGCCGATTTGGCGGGTATTTCATGTTTTTGGATGTTTTAAAATCGTTATCGCTGGCACAAAGTACATTCTAGTATTGACCAATGACCTCTACATACTTGGAGCAACACTACGGTAATTTAACAGCAATTCTCGAAATATCTATTCACATTTTCGAACTTTTAACTATGGTACTTGTTATTATGATATCACAGGAAACAATCCCGCTTGAAACAACCAACTTTGTAATCAATTTTCACAACTTTGAAAGCAGTTTGTTGCCGATACTTCGGTTGGCTGTAGTGATAATTTGTTTATATTTGAGGCATTCATGTTGCATTTACTTATTTTTTTCTAAATTTAACTGCGGGGGTGTCGTTACAATGACTTAGGTTAAATAAACAAACAACTCCGCCAACATTTCCTTCGCTTTTTCCAACGTTGCACGCTGTTTTCTAACATTTTACAGTCAGTTTATGTGAACGTCTATAGGTTGCTTTCAATTGGCATTTATTAAATTTGTTGACTTTACAGCTGCACGTTTCTATATGCCAACAACTTAGGTCATATATACTGATATATCTACCAAAGTTTACGAAACTTTGCACAACTTTGCCATCACTTTGAACAACTTTGCCCGGTGTGTTAACGGCTTAAAACCCACTACGTGCCGATAGCATGTACAACTTGTTCTTGAAAATTAGAAGCAATTTGAAAACTTTTCCTTAATTGTAATAATTACAAAAAATCCACGATTTTCCACTATAAATGATTGCCATCACTGTAAAAAAGAATGCAGGAACGTTGCCTTATATCTTTACTATGTGTGTGATGAAAAATAAAAATTCAACTGCTCGTTTACTCATGGAGTCTCCCATGCAAGTACTAACCACGCCCGATCGTGCTTTACTTTAAACATTTGTCGGTCACATAACCACATAGCTGCATGGATTATTTGAAGTTAAGCCGATTTGGCGGGTATTTCATGTTTTTGGATGTTTTAAAATCGTTATCGCTGGCACAAAGTACATTCTAGTATTGACCAATGACCTCTACATACTTGGAGCAACACTACGGTAATTTAACAGCAATTCTCGAAATATTTATTCACATTTTCGAACTTTTAACTATGGTACTTGTTATTATGATATCACAGGAAACAATCCCGCTTGAAACAACCAACTTTGTAATCAATTTTCACAACTTTGAAAGCAGTTTGTTGCCGATACTTCGGTTGGCTGTAGTGATAATTTGTTTATATTTGAGGCATTCATGTTGCATTTACTTATTTTTTTCTAAATTTAACTGCGGGGGTGTCGTTACAATGACTTAGGTTAAATAAACAAACAACTCCGCCAACATTTCCTTCGCTTTTTTCAACGTTGCACGCTGTTTTCTAACATTTTACAGTCAGTTTATGTGAACGTCTATAGGTTGCTTTCAATTGGCATTTATTAAATTTGTTGACTTTACAGCTGCACGTTTCTATATGCCAACAACTTAGGTCATATATACTGATATATCTACCAAAGTTTACGAAACTTTGCACAACTTTGCCATCACTTTGAACAACTTTGCCCGGTGTGTTAACGGCTTAAAACCCACTACGTGCCGATAGCATGTACAACTTGTTCTTGAAAATTAGAAGCAATTTGAAAACTTTTCCTTAATTGTAATAATTACAAAAAATCCACGATTTTCCACTATAAATGATTGCCATCACTGTAAAAAAGAATGCAGGAACGTTGCCTTATATCTTTACTATGTGTGTGATGAAAAATAAAAATTCAACTGCTCGTTTACTCATGGAGTCTCCCATGCAAGTACTAACCACGCCCGATCGTGCTTTACTTTAAACATTTGTCGGTCACATAACCACATAGCTGCATGGATTATTTGAAGTTAAGCCGATTTGGCGGGTATTTCATGTTTTTGGATGTTTTAAAATCGTTATCGCTGGCACAAAGTACATTCTAGTATTGACCAATGACCTCTACATACTTGGAGCAACACTACGGTAATTTAACAGCAATTCTCGAAATATTTATTCACATTTTCGAACTTTTAACTATGGTACTTGTTATTATGATATCACAGGAAACAATCCCGCTTGAAACAACCAACTTTGTAATCAATTTTCACAACTTTGAAAGCAGTTTGTTGCCGATACTTCGGTTGGCTGTAGTGATAATTTGTTTATATTTGAGGCATTCATGTTGCATTTACTTATTTTTTTCTAAATTTAACTGCGGGGGTGTCGTTACAATGACTTAGGTTAAATAAACAAACAACTCCGCCAACATTTCCTTCGCTTTTTCCAACGTTGCACGCTGTTTTCTAACATTTTACAGTCAGTTTATGTGAACGTCTATAGGTTGCTTTCAATTGGCATTTATTAAATTTGTTGACTTTACAGCTGCACGTTTCTATATGCCAACAACTTAGGTCATATATACTGATATATCTACCAAAGTTTACGAAACTTTGCACAACTTTGCCATCACTTTGAACAACTTTGCCCGGTGTGTTAACGGCTTAAAACCCACTACGTGCCGATAGCATGTACAACTTGTTCTTGAAAATTAGAAGCAATTTGAAAACTTTTCCTTAATTGTAATAATTACAAAAAATCCACGATTTTCCACTATAAATGATTGCCATCACTGTAAAAAAGAATGCAGGAACGTTGCCTTATATCTTTACTATGTGTGTGATGAAAAATAAAAATTCAACTGCTCGTTTACTCATGGAGTCTCCCATGCAAGTACTAACCACGCCCGATCGTGCTTTACTTTAAACATTTGTCGGTCAAATAACCACATAGCTGCATGGATTATTTGAATTTAAGCCGATTTGGCGGGTATTTCATGTTTTTGGATGTTTTAAAATCGTTATCGCTGGCACAAAGTACATTCTAGTATTGACCTATGACCTCTACATACTTGGAGCAACACTACGGTAATTTAACAGCAATTCTCGAAATATTTATTAACATTTTCGTACTTTTAACTATGGTACTTGTTATTATGATATCACAGGAAACAATCCCGCTTGAAACAACCAACTTTGTAATCAATTTTCACAACTTTGAAAGCAGTTTGTTGCCGATACTTCGGTTGGCTGTAGTGATAATTTGTTTATATTTGAGGCATTCATGTTGCATTTACTTAATGTTTTCTAAATTTAACTGCGGGAGTGTCGTTACAATGACTTAGGTTAAATAAACAAACAACTCCCCCAACATTTCTTTCGCTTTTTCCAACGTTGCACGCTGTTTTCTAACATTTTACAGTCAGTTTATGTGAACGTCTATAGGTTGCTTTCAATTGGCATTTATTAAATTTGTTGACTTTACAGCTGCACGTTTCTATATGCCAACAACTTAGGTCATATATACTGATATATCTACCAAAGTTTACGAAACTTTGCACAACTTTGCCATCACTTTGAACAACTTTGCCCGGTGTGTTAACGGCTTAAAACCCACTACGTGTCGATAGCATGTACAAATTGTTCTTGAAAATTAGAAGCAATTTGAAAACTTTTCCTTAATTGTAATAATTACAAAAAATCCACGATTTTCCACTATAAATGATTGCCATCACTGTAAAAAAGAATGCAGGAACGTTGCCTTATATCTTTACTATGTGTGTGATGAAAAATAAAAATTCAACTGCTCGTTTACTCATGGAGTCTCCCATGCAAGTACTAACCACGCCCGATCGTGCTTTACTTTAAACATTTGTCGGTCACATAACCACATAGCTGCATGGATTATTTGAAGTTAAGCCGATTTGGCGGGTATTTCATGTTTTTGGATGTTTTGAAATCGTTATCGCTGGCACAAAGTACATTCTAGTATTGACCTATGACCTCTTCATACTTGGAGCAACACTATGGTAATTTAACAGCAATTCTCGAAATATTTATTCACATTTTCGAACTTTTAACTATGGTACTTGTTATTATGATATCACAGGAAACAATCCCGCTTGAAACAACCAACTTTACAATCAATTTTCACAACTTTGAAAGCAGTTTGTTGCCGATACTTCGGTTGGCTGTAGTGATAATTTGTTTATATATGAGGCATTCATGTTGCATTTACTTAATGTTTTCTAAATTTAACTGCGGGGGTGTCGTTACAATGACTTAGGTTAAATAAACAAACAACTCCGCCAACATTTCCTTCGCTTTTTCCAACGTTGCACGCTGTTTTCTAACATTTTACAGTCAGTTTATGTGAACGTCTATAGGTTGCTTTCCATTGGCATTTATTAAATTTGTTGACTTTACAGCTGCACGTTTCTATATGCCAACAACTTAGGTCATATATACTGATATATCTACCAAAGTTTACATAACTTTGCACAACTTTGCCATCACTTTGAACAACTTTGCCCGGTGTGTTAACGGCTTAAAACCCACTACGTGCCGATAGCATCTACAACTTGTTCTTGAAAATTAGAAGCAATTTGAAAACTTTTCCTTAATTATAATAGTTACAAACAATCCACGATTTTCCACTATAAATGATTGCCATCACTGTAAAAAAGAATGCAGGAACGTTGCCTTATATCTTTACTATGTGTGTGATGAAACAAAAAAAAATCAACTGCTCGTTTACTCAGGGAGTCTCCCATGCAAGTACTAACCACGCCCGATCGTGCTTTACTTTAAACATTTGTCGGTCACATAACCACATAGCTGCGTGGATTATTTGATGTTAAGCCGATTTGGCGGGTATTTCATGTTTTTGGATGTTTTGAAATCGTTATCGCTGGCACAAAGTACATTCTAGTATTGACCTATGACCTCTACATACTTGGAGCAACACTACGGTAATTTAACAGCAATTCTCGAAATATTTATTCACATTTTCGAACTTTTAACTATGGTACTTGTTATTATGATATCACAGGAAACAATCCCGCTTGAAACAACCAACTTTGTAATCAATTTTCACAACTTTGAAAGCAGTTTGTTGCCGATACTTCGGTTGGCTGTAGTGATAATTTGTTTATATTTGAGGCATTCATGTTGCATTTACTTAATGTTTTCTAAATTTAACTGCGGGGGTGTCGTTACAATGACTTAGGTTAAATAAACCAACAACTCCCCCAACATTTCCTTCGCTTTTTCAAACATTGCACGCTGTTTTCTAACATTTTACAGTCAGTTTATGTGAACGTCTATAGGTTGCTTTCCATTGGCATTTATTAAATTTGTTGACTTTACAGCTGCACGTTTCTATATGCCAACAACTTAGGTCATATATACTGATATATCTACCAAAGTTTACATAACTTTGCACAACTTTGCCATCACTTTGAACAACTTTGCCCGGTGTGTTAACGGCTTAAAACCCACTACGTGCCGATAGCATCTACAACTTGTTCTTGAAAATTAGAAGCAATTTGAAAACTTTTCCTTAATTATAATAGTTACAAACAATCCACGATTTTCCACTATAAATGATTGCCATCACTGTAAAAAAGAATGCAGGAACGTTGCCTTATATCTTTACTATGTGTGTGATGAAACAAAAAAAAAATCAACTGCTCGTTTACTCAGGGAGTCTCCCATGCAAGTACTAACCACGCCCGATCGTGCTTTACTTTAAACCTTTGTCGGTCACATAACCACATAGCTGCGTGGATTATTTGATGTTAAGCTGATTTGGCGGGTATTTCATGTTTTTGGATGTTTTGAAATCGTTATCGCTGGCACAAAGTACATTCTAGTATTGACCTATGACCTCTACATACTTGGAGCAACACTATGGTAATTTAACAGCAATTCTCGAAATATTTATTCACATTTTCTAACTTTTAACTATGATACTTGTTATTATGATATCACAGGAAACAATCCCGCTTGAAACAACCAACTTTGTAATCAATTTTCACAACTTTGAAAGCAGTTTGTTGCCGATACTTCGGTTGGCTGTAGTGATAATTTGTTTATATTTGAGGCATTCATGTTGCATTTACTTAATGTTTTCTAAATTTAACTGCGGGGGTGTCGTTACAATGACTTAGGTTAAATAAACCAACAACTCCCCCAACATTTCCTTCGCTTTTTCAAACATTGCACGCTGTTTTCTAACATTTTACAGTCAGTTTATGTGAACGTCTATAGGTTGCTTTCCATTGGCATTTATTAAATTTGTTGACTTTACAGCTGCACGTTTCTATATGCCAACAACTTAGGTCATATATACTGATATATCTACCAAAGTTTACATAACTTTGCACAACTTTGCCATCACTTTGAACAACTTTGCCCGGTGTGTTAACGGCTTAAAACCCACTACGTGCCGATAGCATCTACAACTTGTTCTTGAAAATTAGAAGCAATTTGAAAACTTTTCCTTAATTATAATAGTTACAAACAATCCACGATTTTCCACTATAAATGATTGCCATCACTGTAAAAAAGAATGCAGGAACGTTGCCTTATATCTTTACTATGTGTGTGATGAAACAAAAAAAAAATCAACTGCTCGTTTACTCAGGGAGTCTCCCATGCAAGTACTAACCACGCCCGATCGTGCTTTACTTTAAACATTTGTCGGTCACATAACCACATAGCTGCGTGGATTATTTGATGTTAAGCCGATTTGGCGGGTATTTCATGTTTTTGGATGTTTTGAAATCGTTATCGCTGGCACAAAGTACATTCTAGTATTGACCTATGACCTCTACATACTTGGAGCAACACTATGGTAATTTAACAGCAATTCTCGAAATATTTATTCACATTTTCTAACTTTTAACTATGATACTTGTTATTATGATATCACAGGAAACAATCCCGCTTGAAACAACCAACTTTGTAATCAATTTTCACAACTTTGAAAGCAGTTTGTTGCCGATACTTCGGTTGGCTGTAGTGATAATTTGTTTATATTTGAGGCATTCATGTTGCATTTACTTAATGTTTTCTAAATTTAACTGCGGGGGTGTCGTTACAATGACTTAGGTTAAATAAACCAACAACTCCCCCAACATTTCCTTCGCTTTTTCAAACATTGCACGCTGTTTTCTAACATTTTACAGTCAGTTTATGTGAACGTCTATAGGTTGCTTTCAATTGGCATTTATTAAATTTGTTGACTTTACAGCTGCACGTTTCTATATGCCAACAACTTAGGTCATATATACTGATATATCTACCAAAGTTTACGAAACTTTGCACAACTTTGCCATCACTTTGAACAACTTTGCCCGGTGTGTTAACGGCTTAAAACCCACTACGTGCCGATAGCATGTACAACTTGTTCTTGAAAATTAGAAGCAATTTGAAAACTTTTCCTTAATTGTAATAATTACAAAAAATCCACGATTTTCCACTATAAATGATTGCCATCACTGTAAAAAAGAATGCAGGAACGTTGCCTTATATCTTTACTATGTGTGTGATGAAAAATAAAAATTCAACTGCTCGTTTACTCATGGAGTCTCCCATGCAAGTACTAACCACGCCCGATCGTGCTTTACTTTAAACATTTGTCGGTCACATAACCACATAGCTGCATGGATTATTTGAAGTTAAGCCGATTTGGCGGGTATTTCATGTTTTTGGATGTTTTGAAATCGTTATCGCTGGCACAAAGTACATTCTAGTATTGACCTATGACCTCTTCATACTTGGAGCAACACTATGGTAATTTAACAGCAATTCTCGAAATATTTATTCACATTTTCGAACTTTTAACTATGGTACTTGTTATTATGATATCACAGGAAACAATCCCGCTTGAAACAACCAACTTTACAATCAATTTTCACAACTTTGAAAGCAGTTTGTTGCCGATACTTCGGTTGGCTGTAGTGATAATTTGTTTATATATGAGGCATTCATGTTGCATTTACTTAATGTTTTCTAAATTTAACTGCGGGGGTGTCGTTACAATGACTTAGGTTAAATAAACAAACAACTCCGCCAACATTTCCTTCGCTTTTTCCAACGTTGCACGCTGTTTTCTAACATTTTACAGTCAGTTTATGTGAACGTCTATAGGTTGCTTTCCATTGGCATTTATTAAATTTGTTGACTTTACAGCTGCACGTTTCTATATGCCAACAACTTAGGTCATATATACTGATATATCTACCAAAGTTTACATAACTTTGCACAACTTTGCCATCACTTTGAACAACTTTGCCCGGTGTGTTAACGGCTTAAAACCCACTACGTGCCGATAGCATCTACAACTTGTTCTTGAAAATTAGAAGCAATTTGAAAACTTTTCCTTAATTATAATAGTTACAAACAATCCACGATTTTCCACTATAAATGATTGCCATCACTGTAAAAAAGAATGCAGGAACGTTGCCTTATATCTTTACTATGTGTGTGATGAAACAAAAAAAAATCAACTGCTCGTTTACTCAGGGAGTCTCCCATGCAAGTACTAACCACGCCCGATCGTGCTTTACTTTAAACATTTGTCGGTCACATAACCACATAGCTGCGTGGATTATTTGATGTTAAGCCGATTTGGCGGGTATTTCATGTTTTTGGATGTTTTGAAATCGTTATCGCTGGCACAAAGTACATTCTAGTATTGACCTATGACCTCTACATACTTGGAGCAACACTACGGTAATTTAACAGCAATTCTCGAAATATTTATTCACATTTTCGAACTTTTAACTATGGTACTTGTTATTATGATATCACAGGAAACAATCCCGCTTGAAACAACCAACTTTGTAATCAATTTTCACAACTTTGAAAGCAGTTTGTTGCCGATACTTCGGTTGGCTGTAGTGATAATTTGTTTATATTTGAGGCATTCATGTTGCATTTACTTAATGTTTTCTAAATTTAACTGCGGGGGTGTCGTTACAATGACTTAGGTTAAATAAACCAACAACTCCCCCAACATTTCCTTCGCTTTTTCAAACATTGCACGCTGTTTTCTAACATTTTACAGTCAGTTTATGTGAACGTCTATAGGTTGCTTTCCATTGGCATTTATTAAATTTGTTGACTTTACAGCTGCACGTTTCTATATGCCAACAACTTAGGTCATATATACTGATATATCTACCAAAGTTTACATAACTTTGCACAACTTTGCCATCACTTTGAACAACTTTGCCCGGTGTGTTAACGGCTTAAAACCCACTACGTGCCGATAGCATCTACAACTTGTTCTTGAAAATTAGAAGCAATTTGAAAACTTTTCCTTAATTATAATAGTTACAAACAATCCACGATTTTCCACTATAAATGATTGCCATCACTGTAAAAAAGAATGCAGGAACGTTGCCTTATATCTTTACTATGTGTGTGATGAAACAAAAAAAAAATCAACTGCTCGTTTACTCAGGGAGTCTCCCATGCAAGTACTAACCACGCCCGATCGTGCTTTACTTTAAACATTTGTCGGTCACATAACCACATAGCTGCGTGGATTATTTGATGTTAAGCCGATTTGGCGGGTATTTCATGTTTTTGGATGTTTTGAAATCGTTATCGCTGGCACAAAGTACATTCTAGTATTGACCTATGACCTCTACATACTTGGAGCAACACTATGGTAATTTAACAGCAATTCTCGAAATATTTATTCACATTTTCTAACTTTTAACTATGATACTTGTTATTATGATATCACAGGAAACAATCCCGCTTGAAACAACCAACTTTGTAATCAATTTTCACAACTTTGAAAGCAGTTTGTTGCCGATACTTCGGTTGGCTGTAGTGATAATTTGTTTATATTTGAGGCATTCATGTTGCATTTACTTAATGTTTTCTAAATTTAACTGCGGGGGTGTCGTTACAATGACTTAGGTTAAATAAACCAACAACTCCCTCAACATTTCCTTCGCTTTTTCAAACATTGCACGCTGTTTTCTAACATTTTACAGTCAGTTTATGTGAACGTCTATAGGTTGCTTTCAATTGGCATTTATTAAATTTGTTGACTTTACAGCTGCACGTTTCTATATGCCAACAACTTAGGTCATATATACTGATATATCTACCAAAGTTTACGAAACTTTGCACAACTTTGCCATCACTTTGAACAACTTTGCCCGGTGTGTTAACGGCTTAAAACCCACTACGTGCCGATAGCATGTACAACTTGTTCTTGAAAATTAGAAGCAATTTGAAAACTTTTCCTTAATTGTAATAATTACAAAAAATCCACGATTTTCCACTATAAATGATTGCCATCACTGTAAAAAAGAATGCAGGAACGTTGCCTTATATCTTTACTATGTGTGTGATGAAAAATAAAAATTCAACTGCTCGTTTACTCATGGAGTCTCCCATGCAAGTACTAACCACGCCCGATCGTGCTTTACTTTAAACATTTGTCGGTCACATAACCACATAGCTGCATGGATTATTTGAAGTTAAGCCGATTTGGCGGGTATTTCATGTTTTTGGATGTTTTAAAATCGTTATCGCTGGCACAAAGTACATTCTAGTATTGACCAATGACCTCTACATACTTGGAGCAACACTACGGTAATTTAACAGCAATTCTCGAAATATTTATTAACATTTTCGAACTTTTAACTATGGTACTTGTTATTATGATATCACAGGAAACAATCCCGCTTGAAACAACCAACTTTGTAATCAATTTTCACAACTTTGAAAGCAGTTTGTTGCCGATACTTCGGTTGGCTGTAGTGATAATTTGTTTATATTTGAGGCATTCATGTTGCATTTACTTAATGTTTTCTAAATTTAACTGCGGGAGTGTCGTTACAATGACTTAGGTTAAATAAACAAACAACTCCCCCAACATTTCTTTCGCTTTTTCCAACGTTGCACGCTGTTTTCTAACATTTTACAGTCAGTTTATGTGAACGTCTATAGGTTGCTTTCAATTGGCATTTATTAAATTTGTTGACTTTACAGCTGCACGTTTCTATATGCCAACAACTTAGGTCATATATACTGATATATCTACCAAAGTTTACGAAACTTTGCACAACTTTGCCATCACTTTGAACAACTTTGCCCGGTGTGTTAACGGCTTAAAACCCACTACGTGTCGATAGCATGTACAAATTGTTCTTGAAAATTAGAAGCAATTTGAAAACTTTTCCTTAATTGTAATAATTACAAAAAATCCACGATTTTCCACTATAAATGATTGCCATCACTGTAAAAAAGAATGCAGGAACGTTGCCTTATATCTTTACTATGTGTGTGATGAAAAATAAAAATTCAACTGCTCGTTTACTCATGGAGTCTCCCATGCAAGTACTAACCACGCCCGATCGTGCTTTACTTTAAACATTTGTCGGTCACATAACCACATAGCTGCATGGATTATTTGAAGTTAAGCCGATTTGGCGGGTATTTCATGTTTTTGGATGTTTTGAAATCGTTATCGCTGGCACAAAGTACATTCTAGTATTGACCTATGACCTCTTCATACTTGGAGCAACACTATGGTAATTTAACAGCAATTCTCGAAATATTTATTCACATTTTCGAACTTTTAACTATGGTACTTGTTATTATGATATCACAGGAAACAATCCCGCTTGAAACAACCAACTTTACAATCAATTTTCACAACTTTGAAAGCAGTTTGTTGCCGATACTTCGGTTGGCTGTAGTCATAATTTGTTTATATATGAGGCATTCATGTTGCATTTACTTAATGTTTTCTAAATTTAACTGCGGGGGTGTCGTTACAATGACTTAGGTTAAATAAACAAACAACTCCGCCAACATTTCCTTCGCTTTTTCCAACGTTGCACGCTGTTTTCTAACATTTTACAGTCAGTTTATGTGAACGTCTATAGGTTGCTTTCCATTGGCATTTATTAAATTTGTTGACTTTACAGCTGCACGTTTCTATATGCCAACAACTTAGGTCATATATACTGATATATCTACCAAAGTTTACATAACTTTGCACAACTTTGCCATCACTTTGAACAACTTTGCCCGGTGTGTTAACGGCTTAAAACCCACTACGTGCCGATAGCATCTACAACTTGTTCTTGAAAATTAGAAGCAATTTGAAAACTTTTCCTTAATTATAATAGTTACAAACAATCCACGATTTTCCACTATAAATGATTGCCATCACTGTAAAAAAGAATGCAGGAACGTTGCCTTATATCTTTACTATGTGTGTGATGAAACAAAAAAAAATCAACTGCTCGTTTACTCAGGGAGTCTCCCATGCAAGTACTAACCACGCCCGATCGTGCTTTACTTTAAACATTTGTCGGTCACATAACCACATAGCTGCGTGGATTATTTGATGTTAAGCCGATTTGGCGGGTATTTCATGTTTTTGGATGTTTTGAAATCGTTATCGCTGGCACAAAGTACATTCTAGTATTGACCTATGACCTCTACATACTTGGAGCAACACTACGGTAATTTAACAGCAATTCTCGAAATATTTATTCACATTTTCGAACTTTTAACTATGGTACTTGTTATTATGATATCACAGGAAACAATCCCGCTTGAAACAACCAACTTTGTAATCAATTTTCACAACTTTGAAAGCAGTTTGTTGCCGATACTTCGGTTGGCTGTAGTGATAATTTGTTTATATTTGAGGCATTCATGTTGCATTTACTTAATGTTTTCTAAATTTAACTGCGGGGGTGTCGTTACAATGACTTAGGTTAAATAAACCAACAACTCCCCCAACATTTCCTTCGCTTTTTCAAACATTGCACGCTGTTTTCTAACATTTTACAGTCAGTTTATGTGAACGTCTATAGGTTGCTTTCCATTGGCATTTATTAAATTTGTTGACTTTACAGCTGCACGTTTCTATATGCCAACAACTTAGGTCATATATACTGATATATCTACCAAAGTTTACATAACTTTGCACAACTTTGCCATCACTTTGAACAACTTTGCCCGGTGTGTTAACGGCTTAAAACCCACTACGTGCCGATAGCATCTACAACTTGTTCTTGAAAATTAGAAGCAATTTGAAAACTTTTCCTTAATTATAATAGTTACAAACAATCCACGATTTTCCACTATAAATGATTGCCATCACTGTAAAAAAGAATGCAGGAACGTTGCCTTATATCTTTACTATGTGTGTGATGAAACAAAAAAAAAATCAACTGCTCGTTTACTCAGGGAGTCTCCCATGCAAGTACTAACCACGCCCGATCGTGCTTTACTTTAAACATTTGTCGGTCACATAACCACATAGCTGCGTGGATTATTTGATGTTAAGCCGATTTGGCGGGTATTTCATGTTTTTGGATGTTTTGAAATCGTTATCGCTGGCACAAAGTACATTCTAGTATTGACCTATGACCTCTACATACTTGGAGCAACACTATGGTAATTTAACAGCAATTCTCGAAATATTTATTCACATTTTCTAACTTTTAACTATGATACTTGTTATTATGATATCACAGGAAACAATCCCGCTTGAAACAACCAACTTTGTAATCAATTTTCACAACTTTGAAAGCAGTTTGTTGCCGATACTTCGGTTGGCTGTAGTGATAATTTGTTTATATTTGAGGCATTCATGTTGCATTTACTTAATGTTTTCTAAATTTAACTGCGGGGGTGTCGTTACAATGACTTAGGTTAAATAAACCAACAACTCCCCCAACATTTCCTTCGCTTTTTCAAACATTGCACGCTGTTTTCTAACATTTTACAGTCAGTTTATGTGAACGTCTATAGGTTGCTTTCCATTGGCATTTATTAAATTTGTTGACTTTACAGCTGCACGTTTCTATATGCCAACAACTTAGGTCATATATACTGATATATCTACCAAAGTTTACATAACTTTGCACAACTTTGCCATCACTTTGAACAACTTTGCCCGGTGTGTTAACGGCTTAAAACCCACTACGTGCCGATAGCATCTACAACTTGTTCTTGAAAATTAGAAGCAATTTGAAAACTTTTCCTTAATTATAATAGTTACAAACAATCCACGATTTTCCACTATAAATGATTGCCATCACTGTAAAAAAGAATGCAGGAACGTTGCCTTATATCTTTACTATGTGTGTGATGAAACAAAAAAAAAATCAACTGCTCGTTTACTCAGGGAGTCTCCCATGCAAGTACTAACCACGCCCGATCGTGCTTTACATTAAACATTTGTCGGTCACATAACCACATAGCTGCGTGGATTATTTGATGTTAAGCCGATTTGGCGGGTATTTCATGTTTTTGGATGTTTTGAAATCGTTATCGCTGGCACAAAGTACATTCTAGTATTGACCTATGACCTCTACATACTTGGAGAAACACTATGGTAATTTAACAGCAATTCTCGAAATATTTATTCACATTTTCTAACTTTTAACTATGATACTTGTTATTATGATATCACAGGAAACAATCCCGCTTGAAACAACCAACTTTGCAATCAATTTTCACAACTTTGAAAGCAGTTTGTTGCCGATACTTCGGTTGGCTGTAGTGATAATTTGTTTACATATGAGGCATTCATGTTGCATTTACTTAATGTTTTCTAAATTTAACTGCGGGGGTGTCGTTACAATGACTTAGGTTAAATAAACAAACAACTCCCCCAACATTTCCTTCGCTTTTTCCAACATTGCACGCTGTTTTCTAACATTTTACTGTCAGTTTATGTGAACGTCTATAGGCTGCTTTCAATTGGCATTTATTAAATTCGTTGACATTACAGCTGCACGTTTCTATATGCCAATAACTTAGGTCATATATACTGATATATCTACCAAAGTTTACATAACTTTGCACAACTTTGCCGTCACTTTGAACAACTTTGCCCGGCGTGTTAACGGCTTAAAAACCACTACGTGCCGATAGCATGTACAACTTGTTCTTGAAAATTAGAAGCAATTTGAAAACTTTTCCTTAATTGTAATAATTACAAAAAATCCACGATTTTCCACTATAAATGATTGCCATCACTGTAAAAAAGAATGCAGGAACGTTGCCTTATATCTTTTCTATGTATGTGATGAAACAAAAAAAAATCAACTGCTCGTTTACTCAGGGAGTCTCCCATGCAAGTACTAACCACGCCCGATCGTGCTTTACTTTAAACATTTGTCGGTCACATAACCACATAGCTGCATGGATTATTTGAAGTTAAGCCGATTTGGCGGGTATTTCATGTTTTTGGATGTTTTAAAATCGTTATCGCTGGCACAAAGTACATTCTAGTATTGACCTATGACCTCTACATACTTGGAGCAACACTACGGTAATTTAACAGCAATTCTCGAAATATTTATTCACATTTTCGAACTTTTAACTATGGTACTTGTTATTATGATATCTCAGGAAACAATCCCGCTTGAAACAACCAACTTTGCAATCAATTTTCACAACTTTGAAAGCAGTTTGTTGCCGATACTTCGGTTGGCTGTTGTGATAATTTGTTTATATATGAGGCATTCATGTTGCATTTACTTAATATTTTCTAAATTTAACTGCGGGGGTGTCGTTACAATGACTTAGGTTAAATAAACAAACAACTCCGCCAACATTTCCTTCGCTTTTTCCAACGTTGCACGCTGTTTTCTAACATTTTACAGTCAGTTTATGTGAACGTCTATAGGTTGCTTTCCATTGGCATTTATTAAATTTGTTGACTTTACAGCTGCACGTTTCTATATGCCAACAACTTAGGTCATATATACTGATATATCTACCAAAGTTTACATAACTTTGCACAACTTTGCCATCACTTTGAACAACTTTGCCCGGTGTGTTAACGGCTTAAAACCCACTACGTGCCGATAGCATCTACAACTTGTTCTTGAAAATTAGAAGCAATTTGAAAACTTTTCCTTAATTATAATAGTTACAAACAATCCACGATTTTCCACTATAAATGATTGCCATCACTGTAAAAAAGAATGCAGGAACGTTGCCTTATATCTTTACTATGTGTGTGATGAAACAAAAAAAAAATCAACTGCTCGTTTACTCAGGGAGTCTCCCATGCAAGTACTAACCACGCCCGATCGTGCTTTACATTAAACATTTGTCGGTCACATAACCACATAGCTGCGTGGATTATTTGATGTTAAGCCGATTTGGCGGGTATTTCATGTTTTTGGATGTTTTGAAATCGTTATCGCTGGCACAAAGTACATTCTAGTATTGACCTATGACCTCTACATACTTGGAGAAACACTATGGTAATTTAACAGCAATTCTCGAAATATTTATTCACATTTTCTAACTTTTAACTATGATACTTGTTATTATGATATCACAGGAAACAATCCCGCTTGAAACAACCAACTTTGCAATCAATTTTCACAACTTTGAAAGCAGTTTGTTGCCGATACTTCGGTTGGCTGTAGTGATAATTTGTTTACATATGAGGCATTCATGTTGCATTTACTTAATGTTTTCTAAATTTAACTGCGGGGGTGTCGTTACAATGACTTAGGTTAAATAAACAAACAACTCCCCCAACATTTCCTTCGCTTTTTCCAACATTGCACGCTGTTTTCTAACATTTTACTGTCAGTTTATGTGAACGTCTATAGGCTGCTTTCAATTGGCATTTATTAAATTCGTTGACATTACAGCTGCACGTTTCTATATGCCAATAACTTAGGTCATATATACTGATATATCTACCAAAGTTTACATAACTTTGCACAACTTTGCCGTCACTTTGAACAACTTTGCCCGGCGTGTTAACGGCTTAAAAACCACTACGTGCCGATAGCATGTACAACTTGTTCTTGAAAATTAGAAGCAATTTGAAAACTTTTCCTTAATTGTAATAATTACAAAAAATCCACGATTTTCCACTATAAATGATTGCCATCACTGTAAAAAAGAATGCAGGAACGTTGCCTTATATCTTTTCTATGTATGTGATGAAACAAAAAAAAATCAACTGCTCGTTTACTCAGGGAGTCTCCCATGCAAGTACTAACCACGCCCGATCGTGCTTTACTTTAAACATTTGTCGGTCACATAACCACATAGCTGCATGGATTATTTGAAGTTAAGCCGATTTGGCGGGTATTTCATGTTTTTGGATGTTTTAAAATCGTTATCGCTGGCACAAAGTACATTCTAGTATTGACCTATGACCTCTACATACTTGGAGCAACACTACGGTAATTTAACAGCAATTCTCGAAATATTTATTCACATTTTCGAACTTTTAACTATGGTACTTGTTATTATGATATCTCAGGAAACAATCCCGCTTGAAACAACCAACTTTGCAATCAATTTTCACAACTTTGAAAGCAGTTTGTTGCCGATACTTCGGTTGGCTGTTGTGATAATTTGTTTATATATGAGGCATTCATGTTGCATTTACTTAATATTTTCTAAATTTAACTGCGGGGGTGTCGTTACAATGACTTAGGTTAAATAAACAAACAACTCCGCCAACATTTCCTTCGCTTTTTCCAACGTTGCACGCTGTTTTCTAACATTTTACAGTCAGTTTATGTGAACGTCTATAGGTTGCTTTCAACTGGCATTTATTAAATTCGTTGACTTTACAGCTGCACGTTTCTATATGCCAATAACTTAGGTCATATATACTGATATATCTACCAAAGTTTACGAAACTTTGCACAACTTTGCCATCACTTTGAACAACTTTGCCCGGTGTGTTAACGGCTTAAAACCCACTACGTGCCGATAGCATGTACAACTTGTTCTTGAAAATTAGAAGCAATTTGAAAACTTTTCCTTAATTGTAATAATTACAAAAAATCCACGATTTTCCACTATAAATGATTGCCATCACTGTAAAAAAGAATGCAGGAACGTTGCCTTATATCTTTACTATGTGTGTGATGAAAAATAAAAATTCAACTGCTCGTTTACTCAGGGAGTCTCCCATGCAAGTACTAACCACGCCCGATCGTGCTTTACTTTAAACATTTGTCTGTCACATAACCACATAGCTGCATGGATTATTTGAAGTTAAGCCGATTTGGCGGGTATTTCATGTTTTTGGATGTTTTAAAATCGTTATCGCTGGCACAAAGTACATTCTAGTATTGATCAATGACCTCTACATACTTGGAGCAACACTACGGTAATTTAACAGCAATTCTCGAAATATTTATTCACATTTTCGAACTTTTAACTATGGTACTTGTTATTATGATATCACAGGAAACAATCCCGCTTGAAACAACCAACTTTGTAATCAATTTTCACAACTTTGAAAGCAGTTTGTTGCCGATACTTCGGTTGGCTGTAGTGATAATTTGTTTATATTTGAGGCATTCATGTTGCATTTACTTAATGTTTTCTAAATTTAACTGCGGGGGTGTCGTTACAATGACTTAGGTTAAATAAACAAACAACTCCCCCAACATTTCCTTCGCTTTTTCAAACATTGCACGCTGTTTTCTAACATTTTACAGTCAGTTTATGTGAACGTCTATAGGTTGCTTTCCATTGGCATTTATTAAATTTGTTGACTTTACAGCTGCACGTTTCTATATGCCAACAACTTAGGTCATATATACTGATATATCTACCAAAGTTTACATAACTTTGCACAACTTTGCCATCACTTTGAACAACTTTGCCCGGTGTGTTAACGGCTTAAAACCCACTACGTGCCGATAGCATCTACAACTTGTTCTTGAAAATTAGAAGCAATTTGAAATCTTTCCTTAATTATAATAGTTACAAACAATCCACGATTTTCCACTATAAATGATTGCCATCACTGTAAAAAGAGAATGCAGGAACGTTGCCTTATATCTTTACTATGTGTGTGATGAAACAAAAAAAAATCAACTGCTCGTTTACTCAGGGAGTCTCCCATGCAAGTACTAACCACGCCCGATCGTGCTTTACTTTAAACATTTGTCGGTCACATAACCACATAGCTGCGTGGATTATTTGATGTTAAGCCGATTTGGCGGGTATTTCATGTTTTTGGATGTTTTGAAATCGTTATCGCTGGCACAAAGTACATTCTAGTATTGACCTATGACCTCTACATACTTGGAGCAACACTACGGTAATTTAACAGCAATTCTCGAAATATTTATTCACATTTTCGAACTTTTAACTATGGTACTTGTTATTGTGATATCACAGGAAACAATCCCGCTTGAAACAACCAACTTTGTAATCAATTTTCACAACTTTGAAAGCAGTTTGTTGCCGATACTTCGGTTGGCTGTAGTGATAATTTGTTTATATTTGAGGCATTCATGTTGCATTTACTTAATGTTTTCTAAATTTAACTGCGGGGGTGTCGTTACAATGACTTAGGTTAAATAAACCAACAACTCCCCCAACATTTCCTTCGCTTTTTCAAACATTGCACGCTGTTTTCTAACATTTTACAGTCAGTTTATGTGAACGTCTATAGGTTGCTTTCCATTGGCATTTATTAAATTTGTTGACTTTACAGCTGCACGTTTCTATATGCCAACAACTTAGGTCATATATACTGATATATCTACCAAAGTTTACATAACTTTGCACAACTTTGCCATCACTTTGAACAACTTTGCCCGGTGTGTTAACGGCTTAAAACCCACTACGTGCCGATAGCATCTACAACTTGTTCTTGAAAATTAGAAGCAATTTGAAAACTTTTCCTTAATTATAATAGTTACAAACAATCCACGATTTTCCACTATAAATGATTGCCATCACTGTAAAAAAGAATGCAGGAACGTTGCCTTATATCTTTACTATGTGTGTGATGAAACAAAAAAAAATCAACTGCTCGTTTACTCAGGGAGTCTCCCATGCAAGTACTAACCACGCCCGATCGTGCTTTACTTTAAACATTTGTCGGTCACATAACCACATAGCTGCGTGGATTATTTGATGTTAAGCCGATTTGGCGGGTATTTCATGTTTTTGGATGTTTTGAAATCGTTATCGCTGGCACAAAGTACATTCTAGTATTGACCTATGACCTCTACATACTTGGAGCAACACTATGGTAATTTAACAGCAATTCTCGAAATATTTATTCACATTTTCTAACTTTTAACTATGATACTTGTTATTATGATATCACAGGAAACAATCCCGCTTGAAACAACCAACTTTGTAATCAATTTTCACAACTTTGAAAGCAGTTTGTTGCCGATACTTCGGTTGGCTGTAGTGATAATTTGTTTATATTTGAGGCATTCATGTTGCATTTACTTAATGTTTTCTAAATTTAACTGCGGGGGTGTCGTTACAATGACTTAGGTTAAATAAACAAACAACTCCCCCAACATTTCCTTCGCTTTTTCAAACATTGCACGCTGTTTTCTAACATTTTACAGTCAGTTTATGTGAACGTCTATAGGTTGCTTTCAATTGGCATTTATTAAATTCGTTGACATTACAGCTGCACGTTTCTATATGCCAATAACTTAGGTCATATATACTGATATATCTACCAAAGTTTACATAACTTTGCACAACTTTGCCGTCACTTTGAACAACTTTGCCCGGCGTGTTAACGGCTTAAAAACCACTACGTGCCGATAGCATGTACAACTTGTTCTTGAAAATTAGAAGCAATTTGAAAACTTTTCCTTAATTGTAATAATTACAAAAAATCCACGATTTTCCACTATAAATGATTGCCATCACTGTAAAAAAGAATGCAGGAACGTTGCATTATATCTTTACTATGTGTGTGATGAAACAAAAAAAATCAACTGCTCGTTTACTCAGGGAGTCTCCCATGCAAGTACTAACCACGCCCCATCGTGATTTACTTTAAACATTTGTCGGTCACATAACCACATAGCTGCATAGATTATTTGAAGTTAAGCCGATTTGGCGGGTATTTCATGTTTTTGGATGTTTTGAAATCGTTATCGCTGGCACAAAGTACATTCTAGTATTGACCTATGACCTCTACATACTTGGAGCAACACTACGGTAATTTAACAGCAATTCTCGAAATATTTATTCACATTTTCGAACTTTTAACTATGGTACTTGTTATTATGATATCTCAGGAAACAATCCCGCTTGAAACAACCAACTTTGCAATCAATTTTCACAACTTTGAAAGCAGTTTGTTGCCGATACTTCGGTTGGCTGTTGTGATAATTTGTTTATATATGAGGCATTCATGTTGCATTTACTTAATATTTTCTAAATTTAACTGCGGGGGTGTCGTTACAATGACTTAGGTTAAATAAACAAACAACTCCGCCAACATTTCCTTCGCTTTTTCCAACGTTGCACGCTGTTTTCTAACATTTTACAGTCAGTTTATGTGAACGTCTATAGGTTGCTTTCAACTGGCATTTATTAAATTCGTTGACTTTACAGCTGCACGTTTCTATATGCCAACAACTTAGGTCATATATACTGATATATCTACCAAAGTTTACATAACTTTGCACAACTTTGCCATCACTTTGAACAACTTTGCCCGGAGTGTTAACGGCTTAAAACCCACTACGTGCCGATAGCATGTACAACTTGTTCTTGAAAATTAGAAGCAATTTGAAAACTTTTCCTTAATTGTAATAATTACAAAAAATCCACGATTTTCCACTATAAATGATTGCCATCACTGTAAAAAAGAATGCAGGAACGTTGCCTTATATCTTTACTATGTGTGTGATGAAACAAAAAAAATCAACTGCTCGTTTACTCAGGGAGTCTCCCATGCAAGTACTAACCACGCCCGATCGTGCTTTACTTTAAACATTTGTCGGTCACATAACCACATAGCTGCATGGATTATTTGAAGTTAAGCGGATTTGGCGGGTATTTCATGTTTTTGGATGTTTTAAAATCGTTATCGCTGGCACAAAGTACATTATAGTATTGACCTATGACCTCTACATACTTGGAGCAACACTACGGTAATTTAACAGCAATTCTCGAAATATTTATTCACATTTTCGAACTTTTAACTATGGTACTTGTTATTATGATATCTCAGGAAACAATCCCGCTTGAAACAACCAATTTTGCAATCAATTTTCACAACTTTGAAAGCAGTTTGTTGCCGATACTTCGGTTGGCTGTAGTGATAATTTGTTTATATTTGAGGCATTCATGTTGCATTTACTTAATGTTTTCTAAATTTAACTGCGGGGGTGTCGTTACAATGACTTAGGTTAAATAAACCAACAACTCCCCCAACATTTCCTTCGCTTTTTCAAACATTGCACGCTGTTTTCTAACATTTTACAGTCAGTTTATGTGAACGTCTATAGGTTGCTTTCCATTGGCATTTATTAAATTTGTTGACTTTACAGCTGCACGTTTCTATATGCCAACAACTTAGGTCATATATACTGATATATCTACCAAAGTTTACATAACTTTGCACAACTTTGCCATCACTTTGAACAACTTTGCCCGGTGTGTTAACGGCTTAAAACCCACTACGTGCCGATAGCATCTACAACTTGTTCTTGAAAATTAGAAGCAATTTGAAAACTTTTCCTTAATTATAATAGTTACAAACAATCCACGATTTTCCACTATAAATGATTGCCATCACTGTAAAAAAGAATGCAGGAACGTTGCCTTATATCTTTACTATGTGTGTGATGAAACAAAAAAAAAATCAACTGCTCGTTTACTCAGGGAGTCTCCCATGCAAGTACTAACCACGCCCGATCGTGCTTTACTTTAAACATTTGTCGGTCACATAACCACATAGCTGCGTGGATTATTTGATGTTAAGCCGATTTGGCGGGTATTTCATGTTTTTGGATGTTTTGAAATCGTTATCGCTGGCACAAAGTACATTCTAGTATTGACCTATGACCTCTACATACTTGGAGCAACACTATGGTAATTTAACAGCAATTCTCGAAATATTTATTCACATTTTCTAACTTTTAACTATGATACTTGTTATTATGATATCACAGGAAACAATCCCGCTTGAAACAACCAACTTTGTAATCAATTTTCACAACTTTGAAAGCAGTTTGTTGCCGATACTTCGGTTGGCTGTAGTGATAATTTGTTTATATTTGAGGCATTCATGTTGCATTTACTTAATGTTTTCTAAATTTAACTGCGGGGGTGTCGTTACAATGACTTAGGTTAAATAAACCAACAACTCCCCCAACATTTCCTTCGCTTTTTCAAACATTGCACGCTGTTTTCTAACATTTTACAGTCAGTTTATGTGAACGTCTATAGGTTGCTTTCCATTGGCATTTATTAAATTTGTTGACTTTACAGCTGCACGTTTCTATATGCCAACAACTTAGGTCATATATACTGATATATCTACCAAAGTTTACATAACTTTGCACAACTTTGCCATCACTTTGAACAACTTTGCCCGGTGTGTTAACGGCTTAAAACCCACTACGTGCCGATAGCATGTACAACTTGTTCTTGAAAATTAGAAGCAATTTGAAAACTTTTCCTTAATTGTAATAATTACAAAAAATCCACGATTTTCCACTATAAATGATTGCCATCACTGTAAAAAAGAATGCAGGAACGTTGCATTATATCTTTACTATGTGTGTGATGAAACAAAAAAAATCAACTGCTCGTTTACTCAGGGAGTCTCCCATTTAAGTACTAACCACGCCCCATCGTGATTTACTTTAAACATTTGTCGGTCACATAACCACATAGCTGCATAGATTATTTGAAGTTAAGCCGATTTGGCGGGTATTTCATGTTTTTGGATGTTTTGAAATCGTTATCGCTGGCACAAAGTACATTCTAGTATTGACCTATGACCTCTACATACTTGGAGCAACACTACGGTAATTTAACAGCAATTCTCGAAATATTTATTCACATTTTCGAACTTTTAACTATGGTACTTGTTATTATGATATCTCAGGAAACAATCCCGCTTGAAACAACCAACTTTGCAATCAATTTTCACAACTTTGAAAGCAGTTTGTTGCCGATACTTCGGTTGGCTGTTGTGATAATTTGTTTATATATGAGGCATTCATGTTGCATTTACTTAATATTTTCTAAATTTAACTGCGGGGGTGTCGTTACAATGACTTAGGTTAAATAAACAAACAACTCCGCCAACATTTCCTTCGCTTTTTCCAACGTTGCACGCTGTTTTCTAACATTTTACAGTCAGTTTATGTGAACGTCTATAGGTTGCTTTCAACTGGCATTTATTAAATTCGTTGACTTTACAGCTGCACGTTTCTATATGCCAACAACTTAGGTCATATATACTGATATATCTACCAAAGTTTACATAACTTTGCACAACTTTGCCATCACTTTGAACAACTTTGCCCGGAGTGTTAACGGCTTAAAACCCACTACGTGCCGATAGCATGTACAACTTGTTCTTGAAAATTAGAAGCAATTTGAAAACTTTTCCTTAATTGTAATAATTACAAAAAATCCACGATTTTCCACTATAAATGATTGCCATCACTGTAAAAAAGAATGCAGGAACGTTGCCTTATATCTTTACTATGTGTGTGATGAAACAAAAAAAATCAACTGCTCGTTTACTCAGGGAGTCTCCCATGCAAGTACTAACCACGCCCGATCGTGCTTTACTTTAAACATTTGTCGGTCACATAACCACATAGCTGCATGGATTATTTGAAGTTAAGCGGATTTGGCGGGTATTTCATGTTTTTGGATGTTTTAAAATCGTTATCGCTGGCACAAAGTACATTATAGTATTGACCTATGACCTCTACATACTTGGAGCAACACTACGGTAATTTAACAGCAATTCTCGAAATATTTATTCACATTTTCGAACTTTTAACTATGGTACTTGTTATTATGATATCTCAGGAAACAATCCCGCTTGAAACAACCAATTTTGCAATCAATTTTCACAACTTTGAAAGCAGTTTGTTGCCGATACTTCGGTTGGCTGTAGTGATAATTTGTTTATATTTGAGGCATTCATGTTGCATTTACTTAATGTTTTCTAAATTTAACTGCGGGGGTGTCGTTACAATGACTTAGGTTAAATAAACCAACAACTCCCCCAACATTTCCTTCGCTTTTTCAAACATTGCACGCTGTTTTCTAACATTTTACAGTCAGTTTATGTGAACGTCTATAGGTTGCTTTCCATTGGCATTTATTAAATTTGTTGACTTTACAGCTGCACGTTTCTATATGCCAACAACTTAGGTCATATATACTGATATATCTACCAAAGTTTACATAACTTTGCACAACTTTGCCATCACTTTGAACAACTTTGCCCGGTGTGTTAACGGCTTAAAACCCACTACGTGCCGATAGCATCTACAACTTGTTCTTGAAAATTAGAAGCAATTTGAAAACTTTTCCTTAATTATAATAGTTACAAACAATCCACGATTTTCCACTATAAATGATTGCCATCACTGTAAAAAAGAATGCAGGAACGTTGCCTTATATCTTTACTATGTGTGTGATGAAACAAAAAAAAAATCAACTGCTCGTTTACTCAGGGAGTCTCCCATGCAAGTACTAACCACGCCCGATCGTGCTTTACTTTAAACATTTGTCGGTCACATAACCACATAGCTGCGTGGATTATTTGATGTTAAGCCGATTTGGCGGGTATTTCATGTTTTTGGATGTTTTGAAATCGTTATCGCTGGCACAAAGTACATTCTAGTATTGACCTATGACCTCTACATACTTGGAGCAACACTATGGTAATTTAACAGCAATTCTCGAAATATTTATTCACATTTTCTAACTTTTAACTATGATACTTGTTATTATGATATCACAGGAAACAATCCCGCTTGAAACAACCAACTTTGTAATCAATTTTCACAACTTTGAAAGCAGTTTGTTGCCGATACTTCGGTTGGCTGTAGTGATAATTTGTTTATATTTGAGGCATTCATGTTGCATTTACTTAATGTTTTCTAAATTTAACTGCGGGGGTGTCGTTACAATGACTTAGGTTAAATAAACCAACAACTCCCCCAACATTTCCTTCGCTTTTTCAAACATTGCACGCTGTTTTCTAACATTTTACAGTCAGTTTATGTGAACGTCTATAGGTTGCTTTCCATTGGCATTTATTAAATTTGTTGACTTTACAGCTGCACGTTTCTATATGCCAACAACTTAGGTCATATATACTGATATATCTACCAAAGTTTACATAACTTTGCACAACTTTGCCATCACTTTGAACAACTTTGCCCGGTGTGTTAACGGCTTAAAACCCACTACGTGCCGATAGCATGTACAACTTGTTCTTGAAAATTAGAAGCAATTTGAAAACTTTTCCTTAATTGTAATAATTACAAAAAATCCACGATTTTCCACTATAAATGATTGCCATCACTGTAAAAAAGAATGCAGGAACGTTGCATTATATCTTTACTATGTGTGTGATGAAACAAAAAAAATCAACTGCTCGTTTACTCAGGGAGTCTCCCATTTAAGTACTAACCACGCCCCATCGTGATTTACTTTAAACATTTGTCGGTCACATAACCACATAGCTGCATAGATTATTTGAAGTTAAGCCGATTTGGCGGGTATTTCATGTTTTTGGATGTTTTGAAATCGTTATCGCTGGCACAAAGTACATTCTAGTATTGACCTATGACCTCTACATACTTGGAGCAACACTACGGTAATTTAACAGCAATTCTCGAAATATTTATTCACATTTTCGAACTTTTAACTATGGTACTTGTTATTATGATATCTCAGGAAACAATCCCGCTTGAAACAACCAACTTTGCAATCAATTTTCACAACTTTGAAAGCAGTTTGTTGCCGATACTTCGGTTGGCTGTTGTGATAATTTGTTTATATATGAGGCATTCATGTTGCATTTACTTAATATTTTCTAAATTTAACTGCGGGGGTGTCGTTACAATGACTTAGGTTAAATAAACAAACAACTCCGCCAACATTTCCTTCGCTTTTTCCAACGTTGCACGCTGTTTTCTAACATTTTACAGTCAGTTTATGTGAACGTCTATAGGTTGCTTTCAACTGGCATTTATTAAATTCGTTGACTTTACAGCTGCACGTTTCTATATGCCAACAACTTAGGTCATATATACTGATATATCTACCAAAGTTTACATAACTTTGCACAACTTTGCCATCACTTTGAATAACTTTGCCCGGTGTGTTAACGGCTTAAAACCCACTACGTGCCGATAGCATGTACAACTTGTTCTTGAAAATTAGAAGCAATTTGAAAACTTTTCCTTAATTGTAATAATTACAAAAAATCCACGATTTTCCACTATAAATGATTGCCATCACTGTAAAAAAGAATGCAGGAACGTTGCCTTATATCTTTACTATGTGTGTGATGAAACAAAAAAAAATCAACTGCTCGTTTACTCAGGGAGTCTCCCATGCAAGTACTAACCACGCCCGATCGTGCTTTACTTTAAACATTTGTCGGTCACATAACCACATAGCTGCATGGATTATTTGAAGTTAAGCGGATTTGGCGGGTATTTCATGTTTTTGGATGTTTTAAAATCGTTATCGCTGGCACAAAGTACATTATAGTATTGACCTATGACCTCTACATACTTGGAGCAACACTACGGTAATTTAACAACAATTCTCGAAATATTTATTCACATTTTCGAACTTTTAACTATGGTACTTGTTATTATGATATCTCAGGAAACAATCCCGCTTGAAACAACCAATTTTGCAATCAATTTTCACAACTTTGAAAGCAGTTTGTTGCCGATACTTCGGTTGGCTGTTGTGATAATTTGTTTATATATGAGGCATTCACGTTGCATTTACTTAATGTTTTCTAAATTTAACTGCGGGGGTGTCGTTACAATGACTGAGGTTAAATAAACAAACAACACCGCCAACATTTCCTTCGCTTTTTCCAACATTGCACGCTGTTTTCTAACATTTTACAGTCAGTTTATGTGAACGTCTATAGGTTGCTTTCAATTGGTATTTATTAAATTCGTTGACTTTACAGCTGCACGTTTCTATATGCCAACAACTTAGGTCATATATACTGATATATCTACCAAAGTTTACATAACTTTGCACAACTTTGCCGTCACTTTGAACAACTTTGCCCGGTGTGTTAACGGCTTAAAACCCACTACGTGCCGATTGCATGTACAACTTGTTCTTGAAAATTAGAAGCAATTTGAAAACTTTTCCTTAATTGTAATAATTACAAAAAATCCACGATTTTCCACTATAAATGATTGCCATCACTGTAAAAAAGAATGCAGGAACGTTGCCTTATATCTTTTCTATGTATGTGATGAAACAAAAAAAAATCAACTGCTCGTTTACTCAGGGAGTCTCCCATGCAAGTACTAACCACGCCCGATCGTGCTTTACTTTAAACATTTGTCGGTCACATAACCACATAGCTGCATGGATTATTTGAAGTTAAGCCGATTTGGCGGGTATTTCATGTTTTTGGATGTTTTAAAATCGTTATCGCTGGCACAAAGTACATTCTAGTATTGACCTATGACCTCTACATACTTGGAGCAACACTACGGTAATTTAACAGCAATTCTCGAAATATTTATTCACATTTTCGAACTTTTAACTATGGTACTTGTTATTATGATATCTCAGGAAACAATCCCGCTTGAAACAACCAATTTTGCAATCAATTTTCACAACTTTGAAAGCAGTTTGTTGCCGATACTTCGGTTGGCTGTTGTGATAATTTGTTTATATATGAGGCATTCACGTTGCATTTACTTAATGTTTTCTAAATTTAACTGCGGGGGTGTCGTTACAATGACTGAGGTTAAATAAACAAACAACACCGCCAACATTTCCTTCGCTTTTTCCAACATTGCACGCTGTTTTCTAACATTTTACAGTCAGTTTATGTGAACGTCTATAGGTTGCTTTCAATTGGTATTTATTAAATTCGTTGACTTTACAGCTGCACGTTTCTATATGCCAACAACTTAGGTCATATATACTGATATATCTACCAAAGTTTACATAACTTTGCACAACTTTGCCGTCACTTTGAACAACTTTGCCCGGTGTGTTAACGGCTTAAAACCCACTACGTGCCGATTGCATGTACAACTTGTTCTTGAAAATTAGAAGCAATTTGAAAACTTTTCCTTAATTGTAATAATTACAAAAAATCCACGATTTTCCACTATAAATGATTGCCATCACTGTAAAAAAGAATGCAGGAACGTTGCCTTATATCTTTACTATGTGTGTGATGAAAAAAAAAATCAACTGCTCGTTTACTCAGGGAGTCTCCCATGCAAGTACTAACCACGCCCGATCGTGCTTTACTTTAAACATTTGTCGGTCACATAACCACATAGCTGCATGGATTATTTGAAGTTAAACCGATTTGGCGAGTATTTCATATTTTTGGATGTTTTGAAATCGTTATCGCTGGCACAAAGTACATTCTAGTATTGACCTATGACCTCTATAAACTTGGAGCAACACTACGGTAATTTAACAGCAATTCTCGAAATATTTATTCACATTTTCGAACTTTTAACTACGGTAGTTGTTATTATGATACCTCAGGAAACAATCCCGCTTGAAACAACCAACTTTGCAATCAATTTTCACAACTTTGAAAGCAGTTTGTTGCCGATACTTCGGTTGGCTGTTGTGATAATTTGTTTATATATGAGGCATTCATGTTGCATTTACTTAATATTTTCTAAATTTAACTGCGGGGGTGTCGTTACAATGACTTAGGTTAAATAAACAAACAACTCCGCCAACATTTCCTTCGCTTTTTCCAACGTTGCACGCTGTTTTCTAACATTTTACAGTCAGTTTATGTGAACGTCTATAGGTTGCTTTCCATTGGCATTTATTAAATTTGTTGACTTTACAGCTGCACGTTTCTATATGCCAACAACTTAGGTCATATATACTGATATATCTACCAAAGTTTACATAACTTTGCACAACTTTGCCATCACTTTGAACAACTTTGCCCGGTGTGTTAACGGCTTAAAACCCACTACGTGCCGATAGCATCTACAACTTGTTCTTGAAAATTAGAAGCAATTTGAAAACTTTTCCTTAATTATAATAGTTACAAACAATCCACGATTTTCCACTATAAATGATTGCCATCACTGTAAAAAAGAATGCAGGAACGTTGCCTTATATCTTTACTATGTGTGTGATGAAACAAAAAAAAAATCAACTGCTCGTTTACTCAGGGAGTCTCCCATGCAAGTACTAACCACGCCCGATCGTGCTTTACTTTAAACATTTGTCGGTCACATAACCACATAGCTGCGTGGATTATTTGATGTTAAGCCGATTTGGCGGGTATTTCATGTTTTTGGATGTTTTGAAATCGTTATCGCTGGCACAAAGTACATTCTAGTATTGACCTATGACCTCTACATACTTGGAGCAACACTATGGTAATTTAACAGCAATTCTCGAAATATTTATTCACATTTTCTAACTTTTAACTATGATACTTGTTATTATGATATCACAGGAAACAATCCCGCTTGAAACAACCAACTTTGTAATCAATTTTCACAACTTTGAAAGCAGTTTGTTGCCGATACTTCGGTTGGCTGTAGTGATAATTTGTTTATATTTGAGGCATTCATGTTGCATTTACTTAATGTTTTCTAAATTTAACTGCGGGGGTGTCGTTACAATGACTTAGGTTAAATAAACCAACAACTCCCCCAACATTTCCTTCGCTTTTTCAAACATTGCACGCTGTTTTCTAACATTTTACAGTCAGTTTATGTGAACGTCTATAGGTTGCTTTCCATTGGCATTTATTAAATTTGTTGACTTTACAGCTGCACGTTTCTATATGCCAACAACTTAGGTCATATATACTGATATATCTACCAAAGTTTACATAACTTTGCACAACTTTGCCATCACTTTGAACAACTTTGCCCGGTGTGTTAACGGCTTAAAACCCACTACGTGCCGATAGCATGTACAACTTGTTCTTGAAAATTAGAAGCAATTTGAAAACTTTTCCTTAATTGTAATAATTACAAAAAATCCACGATTTTCCACTATAAATGATTGCCATCACTGTAAAAAAGAATGCAGGAACGTTGCATTATATCTTTACTATGTGTGTGATGAAACAAAAAAAATCAACTGCTCGTTTACTCAGGGAGTCTCCCATTTAAGTACTAACCACGCCCCATCGTGATTTACTTTAAACATTTGTCGGTCACATAACCACATAGCTGCATAGATTATTTGAAGTTAAGCCGATTTGGCGGGTATTTCATGTTTTTGGATGTTTTGAAATCGTTATCGCTGGCACAAAGTACATTCTAGTATTGACCTATGACCTCTACATACTTGGAGCAACACTACGGTAATTTAACAGCAATTCTCGAAATATTTATTCACATTTTCGAACTGTTAACTATGGTACTTGTTATTATGATATCTCAGGAAACAATCCCGCTTGAAACAACCAACTTTGCAATCAATTTTCACAACTTTGAAAGCAGTTTGTTGCCGATACTTCGGTTGGCTGTTGTGATAATTTGTTTATATATGAGGCATTCATGTTGCATTTACTTAATATTTTCTAAATTTAACTGCGGGGGTGTCGTTACAATGACTTAGGTTAAATAAACAAACAACTCCGCCAACATTTCCTTCGCTTTTTCCAACGTTGCACGCTGTTTTCTAACATTTTACAGTCAGTTTATGTGAACGTCTATAGGTTGCTTTCCATTGGCATTTATTAAATTTGTTGACTTTACAGCTGCACGTTTCTATATGCCAACAACTTAGGTCATATATACTGATATATCTACCAAAGTTTACATAACTTTGCACAACTTTGCCATCACTTTGAACAACTTTGCCCGGTGTGTTAACGGCTTAAAACCCACTACGTGCCGATAGCATGTACAACTTGTTCTTGAAAATTAGAAGCAATTTGAAAACTTTTCCTTAATTGTAATAATTACAAAAAATCCACGATTTTCCACTATAAATGATTGCCATCACTGTAAAAAAGAATGCAGGAACGTTGCATTATATCTTTACTATGTGTGTGATGAAACAAAAAAAATCAACTGCTCGTTTACTCAGGGAGTCTCCCATTTAAGTACTAACCACGCCCCATCGTGATTTACTTTAAACATTTGTCGGTCACATAACCACATAGCTGCATAGATTATTTGAAGTTAAGCCGATTTGGCGGGTATTTCATGTTTTTGGATGTTTTGAAATCGTTATCGCTGGCACAAAGTACATTCTAGTATTGACCTATGACCTCTACATACTTGGAGCAACACTACGGTAATTTAACAGCAATTCTCGAAATATTTATTCACATTTTCGAACTGTTAACTATGGTACTTGTTATTATGATATCTCAGGAAACAATCCCGCTTGAAACAACCAACTTTGCAATCAATTTTCACAACTTTGAAAGCAGTTTGTTGCCGATACTTCGGTTGGCTGTTGTGATAATTTGTTTATATATGAGGCATTCATGTTGCATTTACTTAATATTTTCTAAATTTAACTGCGGGGGTGTCGTTACAATGACTTAGGTTAAATAAACAAACAACTCCGCCAACATTTCCTTCGCTTTTTCCAACGTTGCACGCTGTTTTCTAACATTTTACAGTCAGTTTATGTGAACGTCTATAGGTTGCTTTCAACTGGCATTTATTAAATTCGTTGACTTTACAGCTGCACGTTTCTATATGCCAACAACTTAGGTCATATATACTGATATATCTACCAAAGTTTACATAACTTTGCACAACTTTGCCATCACTTTGAATAACTTTGCCCGGTGTGTTAACGGCTTAAAACCCACTACGTGCCGATAGCATGTACAACTTGTTCTTGAAAATTAGAAGCAATTTGAAAACTTTTCCTTAATTGTAATAATTACAAAAAATCCACGATTTTCCACTATAAATGATTGCCATCACTGTAAAAAAGAATGCAGGAACGTTGCCTTATATCTTTACTATGTGTGTGATGAAACAAAAAAAAATCAACTGCTCGTTTACTCAGGGAGTCTCCCATGCAAGTACTAACCACGCCCGATCGTGCTTTACTTTAAACATTTGTCGGTCACATAACCACATAGCTGCATGGATTATTTGAAGTTAAGCGGATTTGGCGGGTATTTCATGTTTTTGGATGTTTTAAAATCGTTATCGCTGGCACAAAGTACATTATAGTATTGACCTATGACCTCTACATACTTGGAGCAACACTACGGTAATTTAACAGCAATTCTCGAAATATTTATTCACATTTTCGAACTTTTAACTATGGTACTTGTTATTATGATATCTCAGGAAACAATCCCGCTTGAAACAACCAATTTTGCAATCAATTTTCACAACTTTGAAAGCAGTTTGTTGCCGATACTTCGGTTGGCTGTTGTGATAATTTGTTTATATATGAGGCATTCACGTTGCATTTACTTAATGTTTTCTAAATTTAACTGCGGGGGTGTCGTTACAATGACTGAGGTTAAATAAACAAACAACACCGCCAACATTTCCTTCGCTTTTTCCAACATTGCACGCTGTTTTCTAACATTTTACAGTCAGTTTATGTGAACGTCTATAGGTTGCTTTCAATTGGTATTTATTAAATTCGTTGACTTTACAGCTGCACGTTTCTATATGCCAACAACTTAGGTCATATATACTGATATATCTACCAAAGTTTACATAACTTTGCACAACTTTGCCGTCACTTTGAACAACTTTGCCCGGTGTGTTAACGGCTTAAAACCCACTACGTGCCGATTGCATGTACAACTTGTTCTTGAAAATTAGAAGCAATTTGAAAACTTTTCCTTAATTGTAATAATTACAAAAAATCCACGATTTTCCACTATAAATGATTGCCATCACTGTAAAAAAGAATGCAGGAACGTTGCCTTATATCTTTTCTATGTATGTGATGAAACAAAAAAAAATCAACTGCTCGTTTACTCAGGGAGTCTCCCATGCAAGTACTAACCACGCCCGATCGTGCTTTACTTTAAACATTTGTCGGTCACATAACCACATAGCTGCATGGATTATTTGAAGTTAAGCCGATTTGGCGGGTATTTCATGTTTTTGGATGTTTTAAAATCGTTATCGCTGGCACAAAGTACATTCTAGTATTGACCTATGACCTCTACATACTTGGAGCAACACTACGGTAATTTAACAGCAATTCTCGAAATATTTATTCACATTTTCGAACTTTTAACTATGGTACTTGTTATTATGATATCTCAGGAAACAATCCCGCTTGAAACAACCAATTTTGCAATCAATTTTCACAACTTTGAAAGCAGTTTGTTGCCGATACTTCGGTTGGCTGTTGTGATAATTTGTTTATATATGAGGCATTCACGTTGCATTTACTTAATGTTTTCTAAATTTAACTGCGGGGGTGTCGTTACAATGACTGAGGTTAAATAAACAAACAACACCGCCAACATTTCCTTCGCTTTTTCCAACATTGCACGCTGTTTTCTAACATTTTACAGTCAGTTTATGTGAACGTCTATAGGTTGCTTTCAATTGGTATTTATTAAATTCGTTGACTTTACAGCTGCACGTTTCTATATGCCAACAACTTAGGTCATATATACTGATATATCTACCAAAGTTTACATAACTTTGCACAACTTTGCCGTCACTTTGAACAACTTTGCCCGGTGTGTTAACGGCTTAAAACCCACTACGTGCCGATTGCATGTACAACTTGTTCTTGAAAATTAGAAGCAATTTGAAAACTTTTCCTTAATTGTAATAATTACAAAAAATCCACGATTTTCCACTATAAATGATTGCCATCACTGTAAAAAAGAATGCAGGAACGTTGCCTTATATCTTTACTATGTGTGTGATGAAAAAAAAAATCAACTGCTCGTTTACTCAGGGAGTCTCCCATGCAAGTACTAACCACGCCCGATCGTGCTTTACTTTAAACATTTGTCGGTCACATAACCACATAGCTGCATGGATTATTTGAAGTTAAACCGATTTGGCGAGTATTTCATATTTTTGGATGTTTTGAAATCGTTATCGCTGGCACAAAGTACATTCTAGTATTGACCTATGACCTCTACATACTTGGAGCAACACTACGGTAATTTAACAGCAATTCTCGAAATATTTATTCACATTTTCGAACTTTTAACTATGGTACTTGTTATTATGATATCTCAGGAAACAATCCCGCTTGAAACAACCAATTTTGCAATCAATTTTCACAACTTTGAAAGCAGTTTGTTGCCGATACTTCGGTTGGCTGTTGTGATAATTTGTTTATATATGAGGCATTCACGTTGCATTTACTTAATGTTTTCTAAATTTAACTGCGGGGGTGTCGTTACAATGACTGAGGTTAAATAAACAAACAACACCGCCAACATTTCCTTCGCTTTTTCCAACATTGCACGGTGTTTTCTAACATTTTACAGTCAGTTTATGTGAACGTCTATAGGTTGCTTTCAATTGGTATTTATTAAATTCGTTGACTTTACAGCTGCACGTTTCTATATGCCAACAACTTAGGTCATATATACTGATATATCTACCAAAGTTTACATAACTTTGCACAACTTTGCCGTCACTTTGAACAACTTTGCCCGGTGTGTTAACGGCTTAAAACCCACTACGTGCCGATTGCATGTACAACTTGTTCTTGAAAATTAGAAGCAATTTGAAAACTTTTCCTTAATTGTAATAATTACAAAAAATCCACGATTTTCCACTATAAATGATTGCCATCACTGTAAAAAAGAATGCAGGAACGTTGCCTTATATCTTTACTATGTGTGTGATGAAAAAAAAAATCAACTGCTCGTTTACTCAGGGAGTCTCCCATGCAAGTACTAACCACGCCCGATCGTGCTTTACTTTAAACATTTGTCGGTCACATAACCACATAGCTGCATGGATTATTTGAAGTTAAACCGATTTGGCGAGTATTTCATGTTTTTGGATGTTTTGAAATCGTTATCGCTGGCACAAAGTACATTCTAGTATTGACCTATGACCTCTATAAACTTGGAGCAACACTACGGTAATTTAACAGCAATTCTCGAAATATTTATTCACATTTTCGAACTTTTAACTACGGTAGTTGTTATTATGATACCTCAGGAAACAATCCCGCTTGAAACAACCAACTTTGCAATCAATTTTCACAACTTTGAAAGCAGTTTGTTGCCGATACTTCGGTTGGCTGTTGTGATAATTTGTTTATATACGAGGGATTCATGTTGCATTTACTTTATATTTTCTAAATTTAACTGCGGGGGTGTCGTTACAATGACTTAGGTTAAATAAACAAACAACTCCCCCAACATTTCCTTCGCTTTTTCCAACATTGCACGCTGTTTTCTAACATTTTACAGTCAGTTTATGTGAACGTCTATAGGCGGCTTTCAATTGGCATTTATTAAATTCGTTGACTTTACAGCTGCACGTTTCTATATGCCAACAACTTAGGTCATATATACTGATATATCTACCAAAGTTTACATAACTTTGCAAAACTTTGCAATCACTTTGAACAACTTTGCCCGGTGTGTTAACGGCTTAAAACCCACTACGTGCCGATAGCATGTACAACTTGTTCTTGAAAATTAGAAGCAATTTGAAAACTTTTCCTTAATTGTAATAATTACAAAAAATCCACGATTTTCCACTATAAATGATTGCCATCACTGTAAAAAAGAATGCAGGAACGTTGCCTTATATCTTTACTTTGTGTGTGATGAAACAAAAAAAAATCAACTGCTCGTTTACTCAGGGAGTCTCCCATGCAAGTACTAAGTACGAACGATCGTACTTTACTTTAAACATTTGTCGGTCACATAACCACATAGCTGCATGGATTATTTGAAGTTAAGCCGATTTGGCGGGTATTTCATGTTTTTGGATGTTTTAAAATCGTTATCGCTGGCACAAAGTACATTCTAGTATTGACCTATGACCTCTACATACTTGGAGCAACACTACGGTAATTTAACAGCAATTCTCGAAATATTTATTCACATTTTCGAACTTTTAACTATGGTAGTTGTTATTATGATATCTCAGGTAACAATCCCGCTTGAAACAACCAACTTTGTAATCAATTTTCACAACTTTGAAAGCAGTTTGTTGCCGATACTTCGGTTGGCTGTGGTGATAATTTGTTTATATATGAGGCATTCCTGTTGCATTTACTTAATGTTTTCTAAATTTAACTGCGGGGTGTCGTTACAATGACTTAGGTTAAATAAACAAACAACTCCGCCAACATTTCCTTCGCTTTTTCCAACATTGCACGCTGTTTTCTATTATTTTACAGTCAGTTTATGTGAACGTCTATAGGTTGCTTTCAATTGGCATTTATTAAATTTGTTGACTTTACAGCTGCACGTTTCTATATGCCAACAACTTAGGTCATATATACTGATATATCTACCAAAGTTTACATAACTTTGCACAACTTTGCCATCACTTTGAACAACTTTGCCCGGTGTGTTAACGGCTTAAAACCCACTACGTGCCGATAAGCATGTACAACTTGTTCTTGAAAATTAGAAGCAATTTGAAAACTTTTCCTTAATTGTAATAATTACAAAAAATCCACGATTTTCCACTATAAATGATTGCCATCACTGTAAAAAAGAATGCAGGAACGTTGCCTTATATCTTTACTATGTGTGTGATGAAACAAAAAAAAAAATCAACTGCTCGTTTACTCAGGGAGTCTACCATGCAAGTACTAAGCACGCCCGATCGTGCTTTACTTTAAACATTTGTCGGTCACATAACCACATAGCTGCATGGATTATTTGAAGTTAAGCCGATTTGGCGGGTATTTCATGTTTTTGGATGTTTTAAAATCGTTATCGCTGGCACAAAGTACATTCTAGTATTGACCTATGACCTCTACATACTTGGAGCAACACTACGGTAATTTAACAGCAATTCTCGAAATATTTATTCACATTTTCGAACTTTTAACTATGGTACTTGTTATTATGATATCTCGGGTATCAATCCCGCTTGAAACAACCAACTTTGCAATCAATTTTCGCAACTTTGAAAGCAGTTTGTTGCCGATACTTCGGTTGGCTGTTGTGATAATTTGTTTATATATGAGGCATTCCTGTTGCATTTACTTAATGTTTTCTAAATTTAACTGCGGGGTGTCGTTACAATGACTTAGGTTAAATAAACAAACAACTCCGCCAACATTTCCTTCGCTTTTTCCAACATTGCACGCTGTTTTCTAATATTTTACAGTCAGTTTATGTGAACGTCTACAGGTTGCTTTCAATTGGCATTTATTAAATTTGTTGACTTTACAGCTGCACGTTTCTATATGCCAACAACTTAGGTCATATATACTGATATATCTACCAAAGTTTACATAACTTTGCACAACTTTGCCATCACTTCGAACAACTTTGCCCGGTGTGTTAACGGCTTAAAACCCACTACGTGCCGATAGCATGTACAACTTGTTCTTGAAAATTAGAAGCAATTTGAAAACTTTTCCTTAATTGTAATAATTACAAAAAATCCACGATTTTCCACTATAAATGATTGCCATCACTGTAAAAAAGAATGCAGGAACGTTGCCTTATATCTTTACTATGTGTGTGATGAAACAAAAAAAAATTCAACTGCTCGTTTACTCAGGGAGTCTCCCATGCAAGTACTAACCACACCCGATCGTGCTTTACTTTAAACATTTGTCGGTCACATAACCACATAGCTGCATGGATTATTTGAAGTTAAGCCGATTTGGCGGGTATTTCATGTTTTTGGATGTTTTAAAATCGTTATCGCTGGCACAAAGTACATTCTAGTAATGACCTATGACCTCTACATACTTGGAGCAACACTACGGTAATTAAACAGCAATTCTCGAAATATTTATTCACATTTTCGAACTTTTAACTATGGTACTTGTTATTATGATATCACAGGAAACAATCCCGCTTGAAACAACCAACTTTGCAATCAATGTTCACAACTTTGAAAGCAGTTTGTTGCCGATACTTCGGTTGGCTGTAGTGATAATTTGTTTATATTTGAGGCATTCCTGTTGCATTTACTTAATGTTTTCTAAATTTAACTGCGGGGTGTCGTTACAATGACTTAGGTTAAATAAACAAACAACTCCGCCAACATTTCCTTCGCTTTTTCCAACATTGCACGCTGTTTTCTAATATTTTACAGTCAGTTTATGTGAACGTCTATAGGTTGCTTTCAATTGGCATTTATTAAATTTGTTGACTTTACAGCTGCACGTTTCTATATGCCAACAACTTAGGTCATATATACTGATATATCTACCAAAGTTTACATAACTTTGCACAACTTTGCCATCACTTTGAACAACTTTGCCCGGTGTGTTAACGGCTTAAAACCCACTACGTGCCGATAAGCATGTACAACTTGTTCTTGAAAATTAGAAGCAATTTGAAAACTTTTTCTTAATTGTAATAATTACAAAAAATCCACGATTTTCCACTATAAATGATTGCCATCACTGTAAAAAAGAATGCAGGAACGTTGCCTTATATCTTTACTATGTGTGTGATGAAACAAAAAACAAATCAACTGCTCGTTTACTCAGGGAGTCTCCCATGCAAGTACTAAGCACGCCCGATCGTGCTTTGCTTTAAACATTTGTCGGTCACATAACCACATAGCTGCATGGATTATTTGAAGTTAAGCCGATTTGGCGGGTATTTCATGTTTTTGGATGTTTTAAAATCGTTATCGCTGGCACAAAGTACATTCTAGTATTGACCTATGACCTCTACATACTTGGAGCAACACTACGGTAATTTAACAGCAATTCTCGAAATATTTATTCACATTTTCGAACTTTTAACTATGGTACTTGTTATTATGATATCTCGGGTATCAATCCCGCTTGAAACAACCAACTTTGCAATCAATTTTCACAACTTTGAAAGCAGTTTGTTGCCGATACTTCGGTTGGCTGTTGTGATAATTTGTTTATATATGAGGCATTCCTGTTGCATTTACTTAATGTTTTCTAAATTTAACTGCGGGGTGTCGTTACAATGACTTAGGTTAAATAAACAAACAACTCCGCCAACATTTCCTTCGCTTTTTCCAACATTGCACGCTGTTTTCCAACATTTTACAGTCAGTTTATGTGAACGTCTATAGGTTGCTTTCAATTGGCATTTATTAAATTCGTTGACTTTACAGCTGCACGTTTCTATATGCCAACAACTTAGGTCATATATACTGATATATCTACCAAAGTTTACATAACTTTGCACAACTTTGCCATCACTTTGAACAACTTTGCCCGGTGTGTTAACGGCTTAAAACCCACTACGTGCCGATAAGCATGTACAACTTGTTCTTGAAAATTAGAAGCAATTTGAAAACTTTTCCTTAATTGTAATAATTACAAAAAATCCACGATTTTCCACTATAAATGATTGCCATCACTGTAAAAAAGAATGCAGGAACGTTGCCTTATATCTTTACTATGTGTGTGATGAAACAAAAAAAAAATCAACTGCTCGTTTACTCAGGGAGTCTCCCATGCAAGTACTAAGCACGCCCGATCGTGCTTTGCTTTAAACATTTGTCGGTCACATAACCACATAGCTGCATGGATTATTTGAAGTTAAGCCGATTTGGCGGGTATTTCATGTTTTTGGATGTTTTAAAATCGTTATCGCTGGCACAAAGTACATTCTAGTATTGACCTATGACCTCTACATACTTGGAGCAACACTACGGTAATTTAACAGCAATTCTCGAAATATTTATTCACATTTTCGAACTTTTAACTATGGTACTTGTTATTATGATATCTCGGGTATCAATCCCGCTTGAAACAACCAACTTTGCAATCAATTTTCACAACTTTGAAAGCAGTTTGTTGCCGATACTTCGGTTGGCTGTTGTGATAATTTGTTTATATATGAGGCATTCCTGTTGCATTTACTTAATGTTTTCTAAATTTAACTGCGGGGTGTCGTTACAATGACTTAGGTTAAATAAACAAACAACTCCGCCAACATTTCCTTCGCTTTTTCCAACATTGCACGCTGTTTTCTAATATTTTACAGTCAGTTTATGTGAACGTCTACAGGTTGCTTTCAATTGGCATTTATTAAATTTGTTGACTTTACAGCTGCACGTTTCTATATGCCAACAACTTAGGTCATATATACTGATATATCTACCAAAGTTTACATAACTTTGCACAACTTTGCCATCACTTTGAACAACTTTGCCCGGTGTGTTAACGGCTTGAAACCCACTACGTGCCGATAGCATGTACAACTTGTTCTTGAAAATTAGAAGCAATTTGAAAACTTTTCCTTAATTGTAATAATTACAAAAAATCCACGATTTTCCACTATAAATGATTGCCATCACTGTAAAAAAGAATGCAGGAACGTTGCCTTATATCTTTACTATGTGTGTGATGAAAAAAAAAATCAACTGCTCGTTTACTCAGGGAGTCTCCCATGCAAGTACTAACCACGCCCGATCGTGCTTTACTTTAAACATTTGTCGGTCACATAACCACATAGCTGCATGGATTATTTGAAGTTAAGCCGATTTGGCGAGTATTTCATGTTTTTGGATGTTTTGAAATCGTTATCGCTGGCACAAAGTACATTCTAGTATTGACCTATGACCTCTATAAACTTGGAGCAACACTTCGGTAATTTAACAGCAATTCTCGAAATATTTATTCACATTTTCGAACTTTTAACTACGGTTGTTGTTATTATGATACCTCAGGAAACAATCCCGCTTGAAACAACCAACTTTGCAATCAATTTTCACAACTTTGAAAGCAGTTTGTTGCCGATACTTCGGTTGGCTGTTGTGATAATTTGTTTATATATGAGGCATTCCTGTTGCATTTACTTAATGTTTTCTAAATTTAACTGCGGGGTGTCGTTACAATGACTTAGGTTAAATAAACAAACAACTCCGCCAACATTTCCTTCGCTTTTTCCAACATTGCACGCTGTTTTCTAATATTTTACAGTCAGTTTATGTGAACGTCTATAGGTTGCTTTCAATTGGCATTTATTAAATTTGTTGACTTTACAGCTGCACGTTTCTATATGCCAACAACTTAGGTCATATATACTGATATATCTACCAAAGTTTACATAACTTTGCACAACTTTGCCATCACTTTGAACAACTTTGCCCGGTGTGTTAACGGCTTAAAACCCACTACGTGCCGATAAGCATGTACAACTTGTTCTTGAAAATTAGAAGCAATTTGAAAACTTTTCCTTAATTGTAATAATTACAAAAAATCCACGATTTTCCACTATAAATGATTGCCATCACTGTAAAAAAGAATGCAGGAACGTTGCCTTATATCTTTACTATGTGTGTGATGAAACAAAAAAAAAATCAACTGCTCGTTTACTCAGGGAGTCTCCCATGCAAGTACTAAGCACGCCCGATCGTGCTTTGCTTTAAACATTTGTCGGTCACATAACCACATAGCTGCATGGATTATTTGAAGTTAAGCCGATTTGGCGGGTATTTCATGTTTTTGGATGTTATAAAATCGTTATCGCTGGCACAAAGTACATTATAGTATTGACCTATGACCTCTACATACTTGGAGCAACACTACGGTAATTTAACAGCAATTCTCGAAATATTTATTCACATTTTCGAACTTTTAACTATGGTACTTGTTATTATGATATCTCGGGTATCAATCCCGCTTGAAACAACCAACTTTGCAATCAATTTTCACAACTTTGAAAGCAGTTTGTTGCCGATACTTCGGTCGGCTGTTGTGATAATTTGTTTATATATGAGGCATTCCTGTTGCATTTACTTAATGTTTTCTAAATTTAACTGCGGGGTGTCGTTACAATGACTTAGGTTAAATAAACAAACAACTCCGCCAACATTTCCTTCGCTTTTTCCAACATTGCACGCTGTTTTCTCATATTTTACAGTCAGTTTATGTGAACGTCCATAGGTTGCTTTCAATTGGCATTTATTAAATTTGTTGACTTTACAGCTGCACGTTTCTATATGCCAACAACTTAGGTCATATATACTGATATATTTACCAAAGTTTACATAACTTTGCACAACTTTGCCATCACTTTGAACAACTTTGCCCGGTGTGTTAACGGCTTAAAACCCACTACGTGCCGATAGCATGTACAACTTGTTCTTGAAAATTAGAAGCAATTTGAAAACTTTTCCTTAATTGTAATAATTACAAAAAATCCACGATTTTCCACTATAAATGATTGCCATCACTGTAAAAAAGAATGCAGGAACGTTGCCTTATATCTTTACTATGTGTGTGATGAAAAAAAAAATCAACTGCTCGTTTACTCAGGCAGTCTCCCATGCAAGTACTAACCACGCCCGATCGTGCTTTACTTTAAACATTTGTCGGTCACATAACCACATAGCTGCATGTATTATTTGAAGTTAAGCCGATTTGGCGAGTATTTCATGTTTTTGGATGTTTTGAAATCGTTATCTCTGGCACAAAGTACATTCTAGTATTGACCTATGACCTCTATAAACTTGGAGCAACACTACGGTAATTTAACAGCAATTCTCGAAATATTTATTCACATTTTCGAACTTTTAACTACGGTTGTTGTTATTATGATACCTCAGGAAACAATCCCGCTTGAAACAACCAACTTTGCAATCAATTTTCACAACTTTGAAAGCAGTTTGTTGCCGATACTTCGGTTGGCTGTTGTGATAATTTGTTTATATACGAGGCATTCATGTTGCATTTACTTTATATTTTCTAAATTTAACTGCGGGGGTGTCGTTACAATGACTTAGGTTAAATAAACAAACAACTCCCCCAACATTTCCTTCGCTTTTTCCAACATTGCACGCTGTTTTCTAACATTTTACAGTCAGTTTATGTGAACGTCTATAGGCTGCTTTCAATTGGCATTTATTAAATTCGTTGACTTTACAGCTGCACGTTTCTATATGCCAACAACTTAGGTCATATATACTGATATATCTACCAAAGTTTACATAACTTTGCACAACTTTGCCATCACTTTGAACAACTTTGCCCGGTGTGTTAACGGCTTAAAACCCACTACGTGCCGATAGCATCTACAACTTGTTCTTGAAAATTAGAAGCAATTTGAAAACTTTTCCTTAATTGTAATAATTACAAAAAATCCACGATTTTCCACTATAAATGATTGCCATCACTGTAAAAAAGAATGCAGGAACGTTGCCTTATATCTTTACTATGTGTGTGATGAAACAAAAAAAAAATTCAACTGCTCGTTTACTCAGGGAGTCTCCCAGGCAAGTACTAACCACGCCCGATCGCGCTTTACTTTAAACATTTGTCGGTCACATAACCACATGGCTGCATGGATTATTTGAAGTTAAGTCGATTTGGCGGGTATTTCATGTTTTTGGATGTTTTAAAATCGTTATCGCTGGCACAAAGTACATTCTAGTATTGACCTATGACCTCTACATACTTGGAGCAACACTACGGTAATTTAACAGCAATTCTCGAAATATTTATTCACATTTTCGAACTTTTAACTATGGTACTTGTTATTATGATATCTCAGGAAACAATCCCGCTTGAAACAACCAACTTTGTAATCAATTTTCACAACTTTGAAAGCAGTTTGTTGCCGATACTTCGGTTGGCTGTTGTGATAATTTGTTTATATATGAGGCATTCCTGTTGCATTTACTTAATGTTTTCTAAATTTAACTGCGGGGTGTCGTTACAATGACTTAGGTTAAATAAACAAACAACTCCGCCAACATTTCCTTCGCTTTTTCCAACATTGCACGCTGTTTTCTAATATTTTACAGTCAGTTTATGTGAACGTCTATAGGTTGCTTTCAATTGGCATTTATTAAATTTGTTGACTTTACAGCTGCACGTTTCTATATGCCAACAACTTAGGTCATATATACTGATATATCTACCAAAGTTTACATAACTTTGCACAACTTTGCCATCACTTTGAACAACTTTGCCCGGTGTGTTAACGGCTTAAAACCCACTGCGTGCCGATAGCATGTACAACTTGTTCTTGAAAATCAGAAGCAATTTGAAAACTTTTCCTTAATTGTAATAATTACAAAAAATCCACGATTTTCCACTATAAATGATTGCCATCACTGTAAAAAAGAATGCAGGAACGTTGCCTTATATCTTTACTATGTGTGTGATGAAAAAAAAAATCAACTGCTCGTTTACTCAGGCAGTCTCCCATGCAAGTACTAACCACGCCCGATCGTGCTTTACTTTAAACATTTGTCGGTCACATAACCACATAGCTGCATGGATTATTTGAAGTTAAGCCGATTTGGCGAGTATTTCATGTTTTTGGATGTTTTGAAATCGTTATCGCTGGCACAAAGTACATTCTAGTATTGACCTATGACCTCTATAAACTTGGAGCAACACTACGGTAATTTAACAGCAATTCTCGAAATATTTATTCACATTTTCGAACTTTTAACTACGGTTGTTGTTATTATGATACCTCAGGAAACAATCCCTCTTGAAACAACCAACTTTGCAATCAATTTTCACAACTTTGAAAGCAGTTTGTTGCCGATACTTCGGTTGGCTGTTGTGATAATTTGTTTATATACGAGGCATTCATGTTGCATTTATTTTATATTTTCTAAATTTAACTGCGGGGGTGTCGTTACAATGACTTAGGTTAAATAAACAAACAACTCCCCCAACATTTCCTTCGCTTTTTCCAACATTGCACGCTGTTTTCTAACATTTTACAGTCAGTTTATGTGAACGTCTATAGGCTGCTTTCAATTGGCATTTATTAAATTCGTTGACTTTACAGCTGCACGTTTCTATATGCCAACAACTTAGGTCATATATACTGATATATCTACCAAAGTTTACATAACTTTGCACAACTTTGCCATCACTTTGAACAACTTTGCCCGGTGTGTTAACGGCTTAAAACCCACTACGTGCCGATAGCATGTACAACTTGTTCTTGAAAATTAGAAGCAATTTGAAAACTTTTCCTTAATTGTAATAATTACAAAAAATCCACGATTTTCCACTATAAATGATTGCCGTCACTGTAAAAAAGAATGCAGGAACGTTGCCTTATATCTTTACTATGTGTGTGATGAAACAAAAAAAAATCAACTGCTCGTTTACTCAGGGAGTCTCCCATGCAAGTACTAAGCACGCCCGATCGTGCTTTACTTTAAACATTTGTCGGTCACATAACCACATAGCTGCATGGATTATTTGAAGTTAAGCCGATTTGGCGGGTATTTCATGTTTTTGGATGTTTTAAAATCGTTATCGCTGGCACAAAGTACATTCTAGTATTGACCTATGACCTCTACATACTTGGAGCAACACTACGGTAATTTAACAGCAATTCTCGAAATATTTATTCACATTTTCGAACTTTTAACTATGGTACTTGTTATTATGATATCTCGGGTATCAATCCCGCTTGAAACAACCAACTTTGCAATCAATTTTCACAACTTTGAAAGCAGTTTGTTGCCGATACTTCGGTTGGCTGTTGTGATAATTTGTTTATATATGAGGCATTCCTGTTGCATTTACTTAATGTTTTCTAAATTTAACTGCGGGGTGTCGTTACAATGACTTAGGTTAAATAAACAAACAACTCCGCCAACATTTCCTTCGCTTTTTCCAACATTGCACGCTGTTTTCTAATATTTTACAGTCAGTTTATGTGAACGTCTATAGGTTGCTTTCAATTGGCATTTATTAAATTTGTTGACTTTACAGCTGCACGTTTCTATATGCCAACAACTTAGGTCATATATACTGATATATCTACCAAAGTTTACATAACTTTGCACAACTTTGCCATCACTTTGAACAACTTTGCCCGGTGTGTTAACGGCTTAAAACCCACTACGTGCCGATAGCATGTACAACTTGTTCTTGAAAATTAGAAGCAATTTGAAAACTTTTCCTTAATTGTAATAATTACAAAAAATCCACGATTTTCCACTATAAATGATTGCCATCACTGTAAAAAAGAATGCAGGAACGTTGCCTTATATCTTTACTATGTGTGTGATGAAACAAAAAAAAATCAACTGCTCGTTTACTCAGGGAGTCTCCCATGCAAGTACTAAGCACGCCCGATCGTGCTTTACTTTAAACATTTGTCGGTCACATAACCACATAGCTGCATGGATTATTTGAAGTTAAGCCGATTTGGCGGGTATTTCATGTTTTTGGATGTTTTAAAATCGTTATCGCTGGCACAAAGTACATTCTAGTATTGACCTATGACCTCTACATACTTGGAGCAACACTACGGTAATTTAACAGCAATTCTCGAAATATTTATTCACATTTTCGAACTTTTAACTATGGTAGTTGTTATTATGATATCTCAGGTAACAATCCCGCTTGAAACAACCAACTTTGTAATCAATTTTCACAACTTTGAAAGCAGTTTGTTGCCGATACTTCGGTTGGCTGTTGTGATAATTTGTTTATATATGAGGCATTTCTGTTGCATTTACTTAATGTTTTCTAAATTTAAATGCGGGGGTGTCGTTACAATGACTTAGGTTAAATAAACAAACAAATCCGCCAACATTTCCTTCGCTTTTTCCAACATTGCACGCTGTTTTCCAACATTTTACAGTCAGTTTATGTGAACGTCAATAGGTTGCTTTCAATTGGCATTTATTAAATTCGTTGACTTTACAGCTGCACGTTTCTATATGCCAACAACTTAGGTCATATATACTGATATATCTACCAAAGTTTACATAACTTTGCACAACTTTGCCATCACTTTGAATAACTTTGCCCGGTGTGTTAACGGCTTAAAACCCACTACGTGCCGATAAGCATGTACAACTTGTTCTTGAAAATTAGAAGCAATTTGAAAACTTTTCCTTAATTGTAATAATTACAAAAAATCCACGATTTTCCACTATAAATGATTGCCATCACTGTAAAAAAGAATGCAGGAACGTTGCCTTATATCTTTACTATGTGTGTGATGAAACAAAAAAAAATCAACTGCTCGTTTACTCAGGGAGTCTCCCATGCAAGTACTAAGCACGCCCGATCGTGCTTTACTTTAAACATTTGTCGGTCACATAACCACATAGCTGCATGGATTATTTGAAGTTAAGCCGATTTGGCGGGTATTTCATGTTTTTGGATGTTTTAAAATCGTTATCGCTGGCACAAAGTACATTCTAGTATTGACCTATGACCTCTACATACTTGGAGCAACACTACGGTAATTTAACAGCAATTCTCGAAATATTTATTCACATTTTCGAACTTTTAACTATGGTAGTTGTTATTATGATATCTCAGGTAACAATCCCGCTTGAAACAACCAACTTTGTAATCAATTTTCACAACTTTGAAAGCAGTTTGTTGCCGATACTTCGGTTGGCTGTTGTGATAATTTGTTTATATATGAGGCATTTCTGTTGCATTTACTTAATGTTTTCTAAATTTAAATGCGGGGGTGTCGTTACAATGACTTAGGTTAAATAAACAAACAAATCCGCCAACATTTCCTTCGCTTTTTCCAACATTGCACGCTGTTTTCTAACATTTTACAGTCAGTTTATGTGAACGTCTATAGGCTGCTTTCAATTGGCATTTATTAAATTCGTTGACTTTACAGCTGCACGTTTCTATATGCCAACAACTTAGGTCATATATACTGATATATCTACCAAAGTTTACATAACTTTGCACAACTTTGCCATCACTTTGAACAACTTTGCCCGGTGTGTTAACGGCTTAAAACCCACTACGTGCCGATAGCATGTACAACTTGTTCTTGAAAATTAGAAGCAATTTGAAAACTTTTCCTTAATTGTAATAATTACAAAAAATCCACGATTTTCCACTATAAATGATTGCCGTCACTGTAAAAAAGAATGCAGGAACGTTGCCTTATATCTTTACTATGTGTGTGATGAAACAAAAAAAAATCAACTGCTCGTTTACTCAGGGAGTCTCCCATGCAAGTACTAAGCACGCCCGATCGTGCTTTACTTTAAACATTTATCGGTCACATAACCACATAGCTGCATGGATTATTTGAAGTTAAGCCGATTTGGCGGGTATTTCATGTTTTTGGATGTTTTAAAATCGTTATCGCTGGCACAAAGTACATTCTAGTATTGACCTATGACCTCTACATACTTGGAGCAACACTACGGTAATTTAACAGCAATTCTCGAAATATTTATTCACATTTTCGAACTTTTAACTATGGTACTTGTTATTATGATATCTCGGGTATCAATCCCGCTTGAAACAACCAACTTTGCAATCAATTTTCACAACTTTGAAAGCAGTTTGTTGCCGATACTTCGGTTGGCTGTTGTGATAATTTGTTTATATATGAGGCATTCCTGTTGCATTTACTTAATGTTTTCTAAATTTAACTGCGGGGTGTCGTTACAATGACTTAGGTTAAATAAACAAACAACTCCGCCAACATTTCCTTCGCTTTTTCCAACATTGCACGCTGTTTTCTAATATTTTACAGTCAGTTTATGTGAACGTCTATAGGTTGCTTTCAATTGGCATTTATTAAATTTGTTGACTTTACAGCTGCACGTTTCTATATGCCAACAACTTAGGTCATATATACTGATATATCTACCAAAGTTTACATAACTTTGCACAACTTTGCCATCACTTTGAACAACTTTGCCCGGTGTGTTAACGGCTTAAAACCCACTACGTGCCGATAGCATGTACAACTTGTTCTTGAAAATTAGAAGCAATTTGAAAACTTTTCCTTAATTGTAATAATTACAAAAAATCCACGATTTTCCACTATAAATGATTGCCATCACTGTAAAAAAGAATGCAGGAACGTTGCCTTATATCTTTACTATGTGTGTGATGAAACAAAAAAAAATCAACTGCTCGTTTACTCAGGGAGTCTCCCATGCAAGTACTAAGCACGCCCGATCGTGCTTTACTTTAAACATTTGGCGGTCACATAACCACATAGCTGCATGGATTATTTGAAGTTAAGCCGATTTGGCGGGTATTTCATGTTTTTGGATGTTTTAAAATCGTTATCGCTGGCACAAAGTACATTCTAGTATTGACCTATGACCTCTACATACTTGGAGCAACACTACGGTAATTTAACAGCAATTCTCGAAATATTTATTCACATTTTCGAACTTTTAACTATGGTAGTTGTTATTATGATATCTCAGGTAACAATCCCGCTTGAAACAACCAACTTTGTAATCAATTTTCACAACTTTGAAAGCAGTTTGTTGCCGATACTTCGGTTGGCTGTTGTGATAATTTGTTTATATATGAGGCATTTCTGTTGCATTTACTTAATGTTTTCTAAATTTAAATGCGGGGGTGTCGTTACAATGACTTAGGTTAAATAAACAAACAAATCCGCCAACATTTCCTTCGCTTTTTCCAACATTGCACGCTGTTTTCCAACATTTTACAGTCAGTTTATGTGAACGTCTATAGGTTGCTTTCAATTGGCATTTATTAAATTTGTTGACTTTACAGCTGCACGTTTCTATATGCCAACAACGTAGGTCATATATACTGATATATCTACCAAAGTTTACATAACTTTGCACAACTTTGCCATCACTTTGAACAACTTTGCCCGGTGTGTTAACGGCTTAAAACCCACTACGTGCCGATAGCATGTACAACTTGTTCTTGAAAATTAGAAGCAATTTGAAAACTTTTCCTTAATTGTAATAGTTACAAACAATCCACGATTTTCCACTATAAATGATTGCCATCACTGTAAAAAAGAAAGCAGGAACGTTGCCTTATATCTTTACTATGTGTGTGATGAAACAAAAAAAAAACCAACTGCTCGTTTACTCAGGGAGTCTCCCATGCAAGTACTAACCACGCCCGATCGTGCTTTACTTTAAACATTTCTTGGTCACATAACCAACATAGCTGCATGGATTACTTGCAGTTAAGCCGATTTGGCGGGTATTTCATGTTTTTGGATGTTTTAAAATCGTTATCGCTGGCACAAAGTTCCTTCTAGTATTGACCTATGACCTCTACATACTTGGAGCAACACTACGGTGATTTAACAGCAATTCTCGAAATATTTATTCACATTTTCGAACTTTTAACTATGGTACTTGTTATTATGATATCTCGGGTATCAATCCCGCTTGAAACAACCAACTTTGCAATCAATTTTCACAACTTTGAAAGCAGTTTGTTGCCGATACTTCGGTTGGCTGTTGTGATAATTTGTTTATATATGAGGCATTCCTGTTGCATTTACTTAATGTTTTCTAAATTTAACTGCGGGGTGTCGTTACAACGACTTAGGTTAAAAAAACAAACAACTCCGCCAACATTTCCTTCGCTTTTTCCAACATTGCACGCTGTTTTCTAACATTTTACAGTCAGTTTATGTGAACGTGTATAGGTTGCTTTCAATTGGCATTTATTAAATTTGTTGACTTTACAGCTGCACGTTTCTATATGCCAACAAGTTAGGTCATGTATACCGATATATCTACCAAAGTTTCCATAAATTTGCACAACTTTGCCATCACTTTGAACAACTTTGTGTGTGTTAACGGCTTAAAACCCACTATGTGCCGATAGCATCTATAACTTGTTCTTGAAAATTAGAAGCTATTTGAAAACTTTTCCTTAATTATAATAGTTACAAAAAACCCACGATTTTCCACTATAAATGATTGCCATCACTGTCACAATAAATGCAGGAACGTTGCCTTATATCTTTACTATGTGTGTGATGAAACAAAAAAAAAATTCAACTGCTCGTTTACTCAGGAAGTATCCCATGCAAGTACTAACCACGCCCGATCGTGCTTTACTTTAAACATTTGTCAGTCACATAACCACATAGCTGCAAGGATTATTTGAAGTTAAGCCGATTTGGCGGGTATTTCATGTTTTTGGATGTTTTAAAATCGTCATCGCTGGCACAAAGTACATTCTAGTATTGACCTATGACCTCTACATACTTGGAGCAACACTACGGTAATTTAACAGCAATTCTCGAAATATTTATTCACATTTTCGAACTTTTAACTATGGTACTTGTTATTATGATATCTCGGGTATCAATCCCGCTTGAAACAACCATCTTTGCAATCAATTTTCACAACTTTGAAAGCAGTTTGTTGCCGGTACTTCGGTTGGCTGTTGTGATAATTTGTTTATATATGAGGCATTCCTGTTGCATTTACTTAATGTTTTCTAAATTTAACTGCGGGGTGTCGTTACAATGACTTAGGTTAAAAAAACAAACAACTCCGCCAACATTTCCTTCGCTTTTTCCAACATTGCACGTTGTTTTCTAACATTTTACAGTCAGTTTATGTGAACGTGTATAGGTTGCTTTCAATTGGCATTTATTAAATTTGTTGACTTTACAGCTGCACGTTTCTATATGCCAACAACTTAGGTCATATATACTGATATATCTACCAAAGTTTACATAACTTTGCACAACTTTGCCATCACTTTGAACAACTTTGCCCGGTGTGTTAACGGCTTGAAACCCACTACGTGCCGATAGCATGTACAACTTGTTCTTGAAAATTAGAAGCAATTTGAAAACTTTTCCTTAATTGTAATAATTACAAAAAATCCACGATTTTCCACTATAAATGATTGCCATCACTGTAAAAAGGAATGCAGGAACGTTGCCTTATATCTTTACTATGTGTGTGATGAAACAAAAAAAAATTCAACTGCTCGTTTACTCAGGGAGTATCCCATGCAAGTAATAACCACGCCCGATCGTGCTTTACTTTAAACATTTGTCGGTCACATAACCACATAGCTGCATGGATTATTTGAAGTTAAGCCGATTTGGCGGGTATTTCATGTTTATGGATATTTTAAAATCGTCATCGCTGGCACAAAGTATATTCTAGTATTGACCTATGACCTCTACATACTTGGAGCAACACTACGGTAATTTAACAGCAATTCTCGAAATATTTATTCACATTTTCGAACTTTTAACTATGGTACTTGTTATTATGATATCTCGGGTATCAATCCCGCTTGAAACAACCAACTTTGCAATCAATTTTCACAACTTTGAAAGCAGTTTGTTGCCGGTACTTCGGTTGGCTGTTGTGATAATTTGTTTATATATGAGGCATTCCTGTTGCATTTACTTAATGTTTTCTAAATTTAACTGCGGGGTGTCGTTACAATGACTTAGGTTAAATAAACAAACAACTCCGCCAACATTTCCTTCGCTTTTTCCAACATTGCACGCTGTTTTCTAATATTTTACAGTCAGTTTATGTGAACGTCTATAGGTTGCTTTCAATTGGCATTTATTAAATTTGTTGACTTTACAGCTGCACGTTTCTATATGCCAACAACTTAGGTCATATATACTGATATATCTACCAAAGTTTACATAACTTTGCACAACTTTGCCATCACTTTGAACAACTTTGCCCGGTGTGTTAACGGCTTAAAACCCACTACGTGCCGATAGCATGTACAACTTGTTCTTGAAAATTAGAAGCAATTTGAAAACTTTTCCTTAATTGTAATAATTACAAAAAATCCACGATTTTCCACTATAAATGATTGCCATCACTGTAAAAAAGAATGCAGGAACGTTGCCTTATATCTTTACTATGTGTGTGATGAAACAAAAAAAAATCAACTGCTCGTTTACTCAGGGAGTCTCCCATGCAAGTACTAAGCACGCCCGATCGTGCTTTACTTTAAACATTTGTCGGTCACATAACCACATAGCTGCATGGATTATTTGAAGTTAAGCCGATTTGGCGGGTATTTCATGTTTTTGGATGTTTTAAAATCGTTATCGCTGGCACAAAGTACATTCTAGTATTGACCTATGACCTCTACATACTTGGAGCAACACTACGGTAATTTAACAGCAATTCTCGAAATATTTATTCACATTTTCGAACTTTTAACTATGGTAGTTGTTATTATGATATCTCAGGTAACAATCCCGCTTGAAACAACCAACTTTGTAATCAATTTTCACAACTTTGAAAGCAGTTTGTTGCCGATACTTCGGTTGGCTGTTGTGATAATTTGTTTATATATGAGGCATTTCTGTTGCATTTACTTAATGTTTTCTAAATTTAAATGCGGGGGTGTCGTTACAATGACTTAGGTTAAATAAACAAACAAATCCGCCAACATTTCCTTCGCTTTTTCCAACATTGCACGCTGTTTTCCAACATTTTACAGTCAGTTTATGTGAACGTCAATAGGTTGCTTTCAATTGGCATTTATTAAATTCGTTGACTTTACAGCTGCACGTTTCTATATGCCAACAACTTAGGTCATATATACTGATATATCTACCAAAGTTTACATAACTTTGCACAACTTTGCCATCACTTTGAATAACTTTGCCCGGTGTGTTAACGGCTTAAAACCCACTACGTGCCGATAAGCATGTACAACTTGTTCTTGAAAATTAGAAGCAATTTGAAAACTTTTCCTTAATTGTAATAATTACAAAAAATCCACGATTTTCCACTATAAATGATTGCCATCACTGTAAAAAAGAATGCAGGAACGTTGCCTTATATCTTTACTATGTGTGTGATGAAACAAAAAAAAATCAACTGCTCGTTTACTCAGGGAGTCTCCCATGCAAGTACTAAGCACGCCCGATCGTGCTTTACTTTAAACATTTGTCGGTCACATATCCACATAGCTGCATGGATTATTTGAAGTTAAGCCGATTTGGCGGGTATTTCATGTTTTTGGATGTTTTAAAATCGTTATCGCTGGCACAAAGTACATTCTAGTATTGACCTATGACCTCTACATACTTGGAGCAACACTACGGTAATTTAACAGCAATTCTCGAAATATTTATTCACATTTTCGAACTTTTAACTATGGTAGTTGTTATTATGATATCTCAGGTAACAATCCCGCTTGAAACAACCAACTTTGTAATCAATTTTCACAACTTTGAAAGCAGTTTGTTGCCGATACTTCGGTTGGCTTTTGTGATAATTTGTTTATATATGAGGCATTTCTGTTGCATTTACTTAATGTTTTCTAAATTTAAATGCGGGGGTGTCGTTACAATGACTTAGGTTAAATAAACAAACAAATCCGCCAACATTTCCTTCGCTTTTTCCAACATTGCACGCTGTTTTCCAACATTTTACAGTCAGTTTATGTGAACGTCTATAGGTTGCTTTCAATTGGCATTTATTAAATTTGTTGACTTTACAGCTGCACGTTTCTATATGCCAACAACGTAGGTCATATATACTGATATATCTACCAAAGTTTACATAACTTTGCACAACTTTGCCATCACTTTGAACAACTTTGCCCGGTGTGTTCACGGCTTAAAACCCACTACGTGCCGATAGCATGTACATCTTGTTCTTGAAAATTAGAAGCAATTTGAAAACTTTTCCTTAATTATAATAGTTACAAACAATCCACGATTTTCCACTATAAATGATTGCCATCACTGTAAAAAAGAAAGCAGGAACGTTGCCTTATATCTTTACTATGTGTGTGATGAAACAAAAAAAAAACCAACTGCTCGTTTACTCAGGGAGTCTCCCATGCAAGTACTAACCACGCCCGATCGTGCTTTACTTTAAACATTTCTTGGTCACATAACCAACATAGCTGCATGGATTACTTGCAGTTAAGCCGATTTGGCGGGTATTTCATGTTTTTGGATGTTTTAAAATCGTTATCGCTGGCACAAAGTTCCTTCTAGTATTGACCTATGACCTCTACATACTTGGAGCAACACTACGGTGATTTAACAGCAATTCTCGAAATATTTATTCACATTTTCGAACTTTTAACTATGGTACTTGTTATTATGATATCTCGGGTATCAATCCCGCTTGAAACAACCAACTTTGCAATCAATTTTCACAACTTTGAAAGCAGTTTGTTGCCGATACTTCGGTTGGCTGTTGTGATAATTTGTTTATATATGAGGCATTCCTGTTGCATTTACTTAATGTTTTCTAAATTTAACTGCGGGGTGTCGTTACAACGACTTAGGTTAAAAAACAAACAACTCCGCCAACATTTCCTTCGCTTTTTCCAACATTGCACGCTGTTTTCTAACATTTTACAGTCAGTTTATGTGAACGTGTATAGGTTGCTTTCAATTGGCATTCATTAAATTTGTTGACTTTACAGCTGCACGTTTCTATATGCCAACAAGTTAGGTCATGTATACCGATATATCTACCAAAGTTTCCATAAATTTGCACAACTTTGCCATCACTTTGAACAACTTTGTGTGTGTTAACGGCTTAAAACCCACTATGTGCCGATAGCATCTATAACTTGTTCTTGAAAATTAGAAGCTATTTGAAAACTTTTCCTTAATTATAATAGTTACAAAAAACCCACGATTTTCCACTATAAATGATTGCCATCACTGTCACAATAAATGCAGGAACGTTGCCTTATATCTTTACTATGTGTGTGATGAAACAAAAAAAAAATTCAACTGCTCGTTTACTCAGGAAGTATCCCATGCAAGTACTAACCACGCCCGATCGTGCTTTACTTTAAACATTTGTCAGTCACATAACCACATAGCTGCAAGGATTATTTGAAGTTAAGCCGATTTGGCGGGTATTTCATGTTTTTGGATGTTTTAAAATCGTCATCGCTGGCACAAAGTACATTCTAGTATTGACCTATGACCTCTACATACTTGGAGCAACACTACGGTAATTTAACAGCAATTCTCGAAATATTTATTCACATTTTCGAACTTTTAACTATGGTACTTGTTATTATGATATCTCGGGTATCAATCCCGCTTGAAACAACCATCTTTGCAATCAATTTTCACAACTTTGAAAGCAGTTTGTTGCCGGTACTTCGGTTGGCTGTTGTGATAATTTGTTTATATATGAGGCATTCCTGTTGCATTTACTTAATGTTTTCTAAATTTAACTGCGGGGTGTCGTTACAATGACTTAGGTTAAAAAAACAAACAACTCCGCCAACATTTCCTTCGCTTTTTCCAACATTGCACGTTGTTTTCTAACATTTTACAGTCAGTTTATGTGAACGTGTATAGGTTGCTTTCAATTGGCATTTATTAAATTTGTTGACTTTACAGCTGCACGTTTCTATATGCCAACAACTTAGGTCATATATACTGATATATCTACCAAAGTTTACATAACTTTGCACAACTTTGCCATCACTTTGAACAACTTTGCCCGGTGTGTTAACGGCTTGAAACCCACTACGTGCCGATAGCATGTACAACTTGTTCTTGAAAATTAGAAGCAATTTGAAAACTTTTCCTTAATTGTAATAATTACAAAAAATCCACGATTTTCCACTATAAATGATTGCCATCACTGTAAAAAAGAATGCAGGAACGTTGCCTTATATCTTTACTATGTGTGTGATGAAACAAAAAAAAATTCAACTGCTCGTTTACTCAGGGAGTATCCCATGCAAGTAATAACCACGCCCGATCGTGCTTTACTTTAAACATTTGTCGGTCACATAACCACATAGCTGCATGGATTATTTGAAGTTAAGCCGATTTGGCGGGTATTTCATGTTTATGGATGTTTTAAAATCGTCATCGCTGGCACAAAGTATATTCTAGTATTGACCTATGACCTCTACATACTTGGAGCAACACTACGGTAATTTAACAGCAATTCTCGAAATATTTATTCACATTTTCGAACTTTTAACTATGGTACTTGTTATTATGATATCTCGGGTATCAATCCCGCTTGAAACAACCAACTTTGCAATCAATTTTCACAACTTTGAAAGCAGTTTGTTGCCGATACTTCGGTTGGCTGTTGTGATAATTTGTTTATATATGAGGCATTCCTGTTGCATTTACTTAATGTTTTCTAAATTTAACTGCGGGGTGTCGTTACAATGACTTAGGTTAAATAAACAAACAACTCCGCCAACATTTCCTTCGCTTTTTCCAACATTGCACGCTGTTTTCTAACATTTTACAGTCAGTTTATGTGAACGTGTATAGGTTGCTTTCAATTGGCATTTATTAAATTTGTTGACATTACAGCTGCACGTTTCTATATGCCAACAACCTAGGTCATATATACTGATATATCTACCAAAGTTTACATAACTTTGCACAACTTTGCCATCACTTTGAACAACTTTGCCCGGTGTGTTAACGACTTAAAACCCACTACGTGCCAATAGCATGTACAACTTGTTCTTGAAAATTAGAAGCAATTTGAAAACTTTTCCTTAATTATAATTGTTACAAACAATCCACGATTTTCCACTATAAATGATTGCCATCACTGTAAAAAAGAATGCAGGAACGTTGCCTTATATCTTTACTATGTGTGTGATGAAACAAAAAAAACCAACTGATCGTTTACTCAGGGAGTCTCCCATGCAAGTACTAACCACGCCCGATCGTGCTTTACTTTAAACATTTCTTGGTCACATAACCAACATAGATGCATGGATTATTTGCAGTTAGGCCGATTTGGCGGGTATTTCATGTTTTTGGATGTTTTAAAATCGTTATCGCTGGCACAAAGTTCCTTCTAGTATTGACCTATGACCTCTACATACTTGGAGCAACACTACGGTAATTTAACAGCAATTCTCGAAATATTTATTCACATTTTCGAACTTTTAACTATGGTAGTTGTTATTATGATATCTCGGGTAACAATCCCGCTTGAAACAATCAACTTTGCAATCAATTTTCACAACTTTGAAAGCAGTTTGTTGCCGATACTTCGGTTGGCTGTTGTGATAATTTGTTTATATATGAGGCATTCCTGTTGCATTTACTTAATGTTCTCTAAATTTAACTGCGGGGTGTCGTTACAATGACTTAGGTTAAATAAACAAACAACTCCGCCAACATTTCCTTTGCTTTTTCCAACATTGCACGCTGTTTTCTAACATTTTACAGTCAGTTTATGTGAACGTGTATAGGTTGCTTTCAATTGGCATTTATTAAATTTGTTGACTTTACAGCTGCACGTTTCTATATGCCAACAACCTAGGTCATATATACTGATATATCTACCAAAGTTTACATAACTTTGCACAACTTTGCCATCACTTTGAACAACTTTGCCCGGTGTGTTAACGGCTTAAAACCCACTACGTGCCGATAGCATGTACAACTTGTTCTTGAAAATTAGAAGCAATTTGAAAACTTTTCCTTAATTATAATAGTTACAAACAATCCACGATTTTCCACTATAAATGATTGCCATCACTGTAAAAAAGAATGCAGGAACGTTGCCTTATATCTTTACTATGTGTGTGATGAAACAAAAAAAAAAACAACTGCTCGTTTACTCAGGGAGTCTCCCATGCAAGTACTAACCACGCCCGATCGTGCTTTACTTTGAACATTTCTTGGTCACATAACCAACATAGATGCATGGATTATTTGCAGTTAGGCCGATTTGGCGAGTATTTCATGTTTTTGGATGTTTTAAAATCGTTATCGCTGGCACAAAGTTCCTTCTAGTATTGACCTATGACCTCTACATACTTGGAGCAACACTACGGTAATTTAACAGCAATTCTCGAAATATTTATTCACATTTTCGAACTTTTAACTATGGTAGTTGTTATTATGATATCTCGGGTAACAATCCCGCTTGAAACAACCAACTTTGCAATCAATTTTCACAACTTTGAAAGCAGTTTGTTGCCGATACTTCGGTTGGCTGTTGTGATAATTTGTTTATATATGAGGCATTCCTGTTGCATTTACTTAATGTTTTGTAAATTTAACTGCGGGGTGTCGTTACAATGACTTAGGTTAAATAAACAAACAACTCCGCCAACATTTCCTTCGCTTTTTCCAACATTGCACGCTGTTTTCTAACATTTTACAGTCAGTTTATGTGAACATCTATAGGATGCTTTCAATTGGCATTGATTAAATTTGTTGACTTTACAGCTGCACGTTTCTATATGCCAACAACTTAGGGCATATATACTGATATATCTACCAAAGTTTACATAACTTTGCACAACTTTGCCATCACTTTGAACAACTTTGCCCGGTGTGTTAACGGCTTAAAACCCACTACGTGCCGATAGCATGTACAACTTGTTCTTGAAAATTAGAAGCAATTTGAAAACTTTTCCTTAATTATAATAGTTACAAAAAAGCCACGATTTTCCACTATAAATGATTGCCATAACTGTAAAAAAGAATGCAGGAACGTTGCCTTATATCTTTACTATGTGTGTGATGAAACAAAAAAAGACCAACTGCTCGTTTACTCAGGGAGTCTCCCATGCAAGTACTAACCACGCCCGATCGTGCTTTACTTTAAACATTTCTTGGTCACATAACCAACTTAGCTGCATAGATTACTTGCAGTTAAGCCGATTTCGTGGGTATTTCATGTTTTTGGATGTTTTAAAATCGTTATCGCTGGCACAAAGTTCCTTCTAGTATTGACCTATGACCTCTACATACTTGGAGCAACACTACGGTAATTTAACAGCAATTCTCGAAATATTTATTCACATTTTCGAACTTTTTACTATGGTACTTGTTATTATGATATCTCGGGTAACAATCCCGCTTGAAACAACCAACTTTGCAATCAATTTTCACAACTTTGAAAGCAGTTTGTTGCCGATACTTCGGTTGGCTGTTGTGATAATTTGTTTATATATGAGGCATTCCTGTTGCATTTACTTAATGTTTTGTAAATTTAACTGCGGGGTGTCGTTACAATGACTTAGGTTAAATAAACAAACAACTCCGCCAACATTTCCTTCGCTTTTTCCAACATTGCACGCTGTTTTCTAACATTTTACAGTCAGTTTATGTGAACGTGTATAGGTTGCTTTCAATTGGCATTTATTAAATTTGTTGACTTTACAGCTGCACGTTTCTATATGCCAACAACTTAGGTCATATATACTGATATATCTACCAAAGTTTACATAACTTTGCACAACTTTGCCATCACTTTAAACAACTTTGCCCGGTGTGTTAACGGCTTGAAACTTGAAACCCACTACGTGCCGATAGCATGTACAACTTGTTCTTGAAAATTAGAAGCAATTTGAAAACTTTTCCTTAATTATAATAGTTACAAACAATCCACGATTTTCCACTATAAATGATTGCCATCACTGTAAAAAAGAATGCAGGAACGTTGCCTTATATCTTTACTATGTGTGTGATGAAACAAAAAAAAACCAACTGCTCGTTTACTCAGGGAGTCTCTCATGCAAGTACTAACCACGCCCGATCGTGCTTTACTTTAAACATTTCTTGGTCACATAACCAACATAGCTGCATGGATTATTTGCAGTTAGGCCGATTTGACGGGTATTTCATGTTTTTGGATGTTTTAAAATCGTTATCGCTGGCACAAAGTACATTCTAGTATTGACCTATGACCTCTACATACTTGGAGCAACACTACGGTAATTTAACAGCAATTCTCGAAATATTTATTCACATTTTCGAACATTTAACTATGGTAGTTGTTATTATGATATCTCGGGTAACAATCCCGCTTGAAACAACCAACTTTGCAATCAATTTTCACAACTTTGAAAGCAGTTTGTTGCCGATACTTCGGTTGGCTGTTGTGATAATTTGTTTATATATGAGGCATTCCTGTTGCATTTACTTAATGTTTTGTAAATTTAACTGCGGGGTGTCGTTACAATGACTTAGGTTAAATAAACAAACAACTCCGCCAACATTTCCTTCGCTTTTTCCAACATTGCACGCTGTTTTCTAACATTTTACAGTCAGTTTATGTGAACGTGTATAGGTTGCTTTCAATTGGCATTTATTAAATTTGTTGACTTTACAGCTGCACGTTTCTATACGCCAACAACTTAGGTCATATATACTGATATATCTACCAAAGTTTACATAACTTTGCACAACTTTGCCATCACTTTGAACAACTTTGCCCGGTGTGTTAACGGCTTAAAACCCACTACGTGCCGATAGCATGTACAACTTGTTCTTGAAAATTAGAAGCAATTTGAAAACTTTTCCTTAATTATAATAGTTACAAACAATCCACGATTTTCCACTATAAATGATTGCCATCACTGTAAAAAAGAATGCAGGAACGTTGCCTTATATCTTTACTATGTGTGTGATGAAACAAAAAAAAAACAACTGCTCGTTTACTCAGGGAGTCTCCCATGCAACTACTAACCACGCCCGATCGTGCTTTACTTTAAACATTTCTTGGTCACATAACCAACATAACTGCATGGATTACTTGCAGTTAATCCGATTTGGCGGGTATTTCATGTTTTTGGATGTTTTAAAATCGTTATCGCTGGCACAAAATTCCTTCTAGTATTGACCTATGACCTCTACATACTTGGAGCAACACTACGGTAATTTAACAGCAATTCTCGAAATATTTATTCACATTTTCGAACTTTTAACTATGGTACTTGTTATTATGATATCTCAGGTATTAATCCCGCTTGAAACAACCAACTTTGCAATCAATTTTCACAACTTTGAAAGCAGTTTGTTGCCGATACTTCGGTTGGCTGTTGTGATAATTTGTTTATATATGAGGCATTCCTGTTGCATTTACTTAATGTTTTTTAAATTTAACTGCGGGGTGTCGTTACAATGACTTAGGTTAAATAAACAAACAACTCCGCCAACATTTCCTTCGCTTTTTCCAACATTGCACGCTGTTTTCTAACATTTTACAGTCAGTTTATGTGAACGTGTATAGGTTGCTTTCAATTGACATTTATTAAATGTGTTGACTTACAGCTGCACGTTTCTATATGCCAACAACTTAGGTCATATATACTGATATATCTACCAAAGTTTACATAACTTTGCACAACTTTGCCATCACTTTAATCAACTTTGCCCGATGTGTTAACGGCTTGAAACCCACTACGTGCCGTTAGCATCTACAACTTGTTCTTGAAAATTAGAAACAATTTGAAAACTTTTCCTTAATTATAATAGTTACAAACAATCCACGATTTTCCACTATAAATGATTGCCATCACTGTAAAAAAGAATGCAGGAACGTTGCCTTATATCTTTACTCTGTGTGTGATGAAACAAAAAAAAAACAACTGCTCGTTTACTCAGGGAGTCTCCCATGCAAGTACTAACCACGCCCGATCGTGCTTTACTTTAAACATTTCTTGGTCACATAACCAACATAGCTGCATGGATTATTTGCAGTTAGGCCGATTTGGCGGGTATTTCATGTTTTTGGATGTTTTAAAATCGTTATCGCTGGCACAGAATTCCTTCTAGTATTGACCTATGACCTCTACATACTTGGAGCAACACTACGGTAATTTAACAGCAATTCTCGAAATATTTATTCACTTTTTCGAACTTTTAACTATGGTAGTTGATATTATGATATCTCGGGTAACAATCCCGCTTGAAACAACCAACTTTGCAATCAATTTTCACAACTTTGAAAGCAGTTTGTTGCCGATACTTCGGTTGGCTGTTGTGATAATTTGTTTATATATGAGGCATTCCTGTTGCATTTACTTAATGTTTTCTAAATTTAACTGCGGGGTGTCGTTACAATGACTAAGGTTAAATAAACAAACAACTCCGCCAAAATTTCCTTCGCTTTTTCCAACATTGCACGCTGTTTTCTAACATTTTACAGTCAGTTTATGTGAACGTGTATAGGTTGCTTTCAATTGGCATTTATTAAATTTGTTGACTTTACAGCTGCACGTTTCTATATGCCAACAACTTAGGTCATATATACTGATATATCTACCAAAGTTTACATAACTTTGCACAACTTTGCCATCACTTTAAACAACTTTGCCCGGTGTGTTAACGGCTTGAAACCCACTACGTGCCGATAGCATCTACAACTTGTTCTTGAAAAATAGAAACAATTTGAAAACTTTTCCTTAATTATAATAGTTTCAAACAATCCACGATTTTCCACTATAAATGATTGCCATCACTGTAAAAAAGAATGCAGGAACGTTGCCTTATATCTTTACTATGTGTGTGATGAAAAAAAAAAAACTGCTCGTTTACTCATGGAGTCTCCCATGCAAGTACCAACCACGCCCGATCGTGCTTTACTTTAAACATTTCTTGGTCACATAACCAACATAGCTGCATGGATTATTTGCAGTTAGGCCGATTTGGCGGGTATTTCATGTTTTTGGATGTTTTAAAATCGTTATCGCTGGCACAGAGTTCCTTCTAGTATTGACCTTTGACCTCTACATACTTGGAGCAACACTACGGTAATTTAACAGCAATTCTCGAAATATTTATTCACTTTTTCGAACTTTTAACTATGGTAGTTGTTATTATGATATCTCGGGTAACAATCCCGCTTGAAACAACCAACTTTGCAATCAATTTTCACAACTTTGAAAGCAGTTTGTTGCCGATACTTCGGTTGGCTGTTGTGATAATTTGTTTATATTTGAGGCATTCCTGTTGCATTTACTTAATGTTTTCTAAATTTAACTGCGGGGTGTCGTTACAATGACTTAGGTTAAATAAACAAACAACTCCGCCAACATTTCCTTCGCTTTTTCCAACATTGCACGCTGTTTTCTAACATTTTACAGTCAGTTTATGTGAACGTGTATAGGTTGCTTTCAATTGGCATTTATTAAATTTGTTGACTTTACAGCTGCACGTTTCTATATGCCAACAACTTAGGTCATATATACTGATATATCTACCAAAGTTTACATAACTTTGCACAACTTTGCCATCACTTTAAACAACTTTGCCCGGTGTGTTAACGGCTTGAAACTTGAAACCCACTACGTGCCGATAGCATGTACAACTTGTTCTTGAAAATTAGAAGCAATTTGAAAACTTTTCCTTAATTATAATAGTTACAAACAATCCACGATTTTCCACTATAAATGATTGCCATCACTGTAAAAAAGAATGCAGGAACGTTGCCTTATATCTTTACTATGTGTGTGATGAAACAAAAAAAACCAACTGCTCGTTTACTCAGGGAGTCTCTCATGCAAGTACTAACCACGCCCGATCGTGCTTTACTTTAAACATTTCTTGGTCACATAACCAACATAGCTGCATGGATTATTTGCAGTTAGGCCGATTTGGCGGGTATTTCATGTTTTTGGATGTTTTAAAATCGTTATCGCTGGCACAAAGTACATTCTAGTATTGATCTATGACCTCTACATACTTGGAGCAACACTACGGTAATTTAACAGCAATTCTCGAAATATTTATTCACATTTTCGAACATTTAACTATGGTAGTTGTTATTATGATATCTCGGGTAACAATCCCGCTTGAAACAACCAACTTTGCAATCAATTTTCACAACTTTGAAAGCAGTTTGTTGCCGATACTTCGGTTGACTGTTGTGATAATTTGTTTATATATGAGGCATTCCTGTTGCATTTACTTAATGTTTTGTAAATTTAACTGCGGGGTGTCGTTACAATGACTTAGGTTAAATAAACAAACAACTCCGCCAACATTTCCTTCGCTTTTTCCAACATTGCACGCTGTTTTCTAACATTTTACAGTCAGTTTATGTGAACGTGTATAGGTTGCTTTCAATTGGCATTTATTAAATTTGTTGACTTTACAGCTGCACGTTTCTATACGCCAACAACTTAGGTCATATATACTGATATATCTACCAAAGTTTACATAACTTTGCACAACTTTGCCATCACTTTGAACAACTTTGCCCGGTGTGTTAACGGCTTAAAACCCACTACGTGCCGATAGCATGTACAACTTGTTCTTGAAAATTAGAAGCAATTTGAAAACTTTTCCTTAATTATAATAGTTACAAACAATCCACGATTTTCCACTATAAATGATTGCCATCACTGTAAAAAAGAATGCAGGAACGTTGCCTTATATCTTTACTATGTGTGTGATGAAACAAAAAAAAAACAACTGCTCGTTTACTCAGGGAGTCTCCCATGCAACTACTAACCACGCCCGATCGTGCTTTACTTTAAACATTTTTTGGTCACATAACCAACATAACTGCATGGATTACTTGCAGTTAATCCGATTTGGCGGGTATTTCATGTTTTTGGATGTTTTAAAATCGTTATCGCTGGCACAAAGTTCCTTCTAGTATTGACCTATGACCTCTACATACTTGGAGCAACACTACGGTAATTTAACAGCAATTCTCGAAATATTTATTCACATTTTCGAACTTTTAACTATGGTACTTGTTATTATGATATCTCAGGTATTAATCCCGCTTGAAACAACCAACTTTGCAATCAATTTTCACAACTTTGAAAGCAGTTTGTTGCCGATACTTCGGTTGGCTGTTGTGATAATTTGTTTATATATGAGGCATTCCTGTTGCATTTACTTAATGTTTTTTTAAATTTAACTGCGGGGTGTCGTTACAATGACTTAGGTTAAATAAACAAACAACTCCGCCAACATTTCCTTCGCTTTTTCCAACATTGCACGCTGTTTTCTAACATTTTACAGTCAGTTTATGTGAACGTGTATAGGTTGCTTTCAATTGACATTTATTAAATTTGTTGACTTACAGCTGCACGTTTCTATATGCCAACAACTTAGGTCATATATACTGATATATCTACCAAAGTTTACATAACTTTGCACAACTTTGCCATCACTTTAATCAACTTTGCCCGGTGTGTTAACGGCTTGAAACCCACTACGTGCCGTTAGCATCTACAACTTGTTCTTGAAAATTAGAAACAATTTGAAAACTTTTCCTTAATTATAATAGTTACAAACAATCCACGATTTTCCACTATAAATGATTGCCATCACTGTAAAAAAGAATGCAGGAACGTTGCCTTATATCTTTACTCTGTGTGTGATGAAACAAAAAAAAACAACTGCTCGTTTACTCAGGGAGTCTCCCATGCAAGTACTAACCACGCCCGATCGTGCTTTACTTTAAACATTTCTTGGTCACATAACCAACATAGCTGCATGGATTATTTGCAGTTAGGCCGATTTGGCGGGTATTTCATGTTTTTGGATGTTTTAAAATCGTTATCGCTGGCACAGAATTCCTTCTAGTATTGACCTATGACCTCTACATACTTGGAGCAACACTACGGTAATTTAACAGCAATTCTCGAAATATTTATTCACTTTTTCGAACTTTTAACTATGGTAGTTGATATTATGATATCTCGGGTAACAATCCCGCTTGAAACAACCAACTTTGCAATCAATTTTCACAACTTTGAAAGCAGTTTGTTGCCGATACTTCGGTTGGCTGTTGTGATAATTTGTTTATATATGAGGCATTCCTGTTGCATTTACTTAATGTTTTCTAAATTTAACTGCGGGGTGTCGTTACAATGACTAAGGTTAAATAAACAAACAACTCCGCCAAAATTTCCTTCGCTTTTTCCAACATTGCACGCTGTTTTCTAACATTTTACAGTCAGTTTATGTGAACGTGTATAGGTTGCTTTCAATTGGCATTTATTAAATTTGTTGACTTTACAGCTACACGTTTCTATATGCCAACAACTTAGGTCATATATACTGATATATCTACCAAAGTTTACATAACTTTGCACAACTTTGCCATCACTTTAAACAACTTTGCCCGGTGTGTTAACGGCTTGAAACCCACTACGTGCCGATAGCATCTACAACTTGTTCTTGAAAAATAGAAACAATTTGAAAACTTTTCCTTAATTATAATAGTTTCAAACAATCCACGATTTTCCACTATAAATGATTGCCATCACTGTAAAAAAGAATGCAGGAACGTTGCCTTATATCTTTACTATGTGTGTGATGAAAAAAAAAAAAAACTGCTCGTTTACTCATGGAGTCTCCCATGCAAGTACCAACCACGAACGATCGTGCTTTTCTTTAAACATTTCTTGGTCACATAACCAACATAGCTGCATGGATTATTTGCAGTTAGGCCGATTTGGCGGGTATTTCATGTTTTTGGATGTTTTAAAATCGTTATCGCTGGCACAGAGTTCCTTCTAGTATTGACCTTTGACCTCTACATACTTGGAGCAACACTACGGTAATTTAACAGCAATTCTCGAAATATTTATTCACTTTTTCGAACTTTTAACTATGGTAGTTGTTATTATGATATCTCGGGTAACAATCCCGCTTGAAACAACCAACTTTGCAATCAATTTTCACAACTTTGAAAGCAGTTTGTTGCCGATACTTCGGTTGGCTGTTGTGATAATTTGTTTATATATAAGGCATTCCTGTTGCATTTACTTAATGTTTTCTAAATTTAACTGCGGGGTGTCGTTACAATGACTTAGGTTAAATAAACAAACACCTCCGCCAACATTTCCTTCGCTTTTTCCAACATTGCACGCTGTTTTCTAACATTTTACAGTCAGTTTATGTGAACGTCTATAGGTTGCTTTCAATTGGCATTTATTAAATTTGTTGACTTTACAGCTGCACGTTTCTATATGCCAACAACTTAGGTCATATATACTGATATATCTACCAAAGTTTACATAACTTTGCACAACTTTGCCATCACTTTAAACAACTTTGCCCGGTGTGGTAACGGCTTGAAACCCACTACGTGCCGATAGCATCTACAACTTGTTCTTGAAAATTAGAAACAATTTGGAAACTTTTCCTTAATTATAATAGTTACAAACAATCCACGATTTTCCACTATAAATGATTGCCATCACTGTAAAAAAGAATGCAGGAACGTTGCCTTATATCTTTACTATGTGTGTGATGAAACAAAAAAAAAACAACTGCTCGTTTACTCAGGGAGTCTCCCATGCAAGTACTAACCACGCCCGATCGTGCTTTACTTTAAACATTTCTTGGTCACATAACCAACATAGCTTCATGGATTATTTGCAGTTAGGCCGATTTAGCGGGTATTTCATGTTTTTGGATGTTTTAAAATCGTTATCGCTGGCACAGAGTTCCTTCTAGTATTGACCTTTGACCTCTACATACTTGGAGCAACACTACGGTAATTTAACAGCAATTCTCGAAATATTTATTCACTTTTTCGAACTTTTAACTATGGTAGTTGTTATTATGATATCTCGGGTAACAATCCCGCTTGAAACAACCAACTTTGTAATCAATTTTCACAACTTTGAAAGCAGTTTGTTGCCGATACTTCGGTTGGCTGTTGTGATAATTTGTTTATATATGAGGCATTTCTGTTGCATTTACTTAATGTTTTCTAAATTGAACTGCGGGGTGTCGTTACAATGACTTAGGTTAAATAAACAAACAACTCCGCCAACATTTCCTTCGCTTTTTCCAACATTGCACGCTGTTTTCTAACATTTTACAGTCAGTTTATGTGAACGTCTATAGGTTGCTTTCAATTGGCATTTATTAAATTTGTTGACTTTACAGCTGCACGTTTCTATATGCCAACAACTTAGGTCATATATACTGATATATCTACCAAAGTTTACATAACTTTGCACAACTTTGCCATCACTTTAAACAACTTTGCCCGGTGTGTTAACGGCTTGAAACCCACTACGTGCCGATAGCATCTACAACTTGTTCTTGAAAATTAGAAACAATTTGAAAACTTTTCCTTAATTATAATAGTTACAAACAATCCACGATTTTCAACTATAAATGATTGCCATCACTGTAAAAAAGAATGCAAGAACGTTGCCTTATATCTTTACTATGTGTGTGATGAAACAAAAAAAAAACTGCTCGTTTACTCAGGGAGTCTCCCATGCAAGTACTAACCACGCCCGATCGTGCTTTACTTTAAACACTTGTCGGTCACATAACCACATAGCTGCATGTATTATTTGAAGTTAAGCCGATTTGGCGGGTATTTCATGTTTTTGGATGTTTTAAAATCGTTATCGCTGGCACAAAGTACATTCTAGTATTGACCTATGACCTCTACATACTTGGAGCAACACTACGGTAATTTAACAGCAATTCTCGAAATATTTATTCACATTTTCGAACTTTTAACTATGGTACTTGTTATTATGATATCTCAGGTAACAATCCCGCTTGAAACAACCAACTTTTTAATCAATTTTCACAACTTTGAAAGCAGTTTGTTGCCGATACTTCGGTTGGCTGTTGTGATAATTTGTTTATATATGAGGCATTCCTGTTGCATTTACTTAATGTTTTCTAAATTTAACTGCGGGGGTGTAGTTACAATGACTTAGGTTAAATAAACAAACAACTCCGCCAACATTTCCTTCGCTTTTTCCAACATTGCACGCTGTTTTCTAACATTTTACAGTCAGTTTATGTGAACGTCTATAGGTTGCTTTCAATTGGCATTTATTAAATTTGTTGACTTTACAGCTGCACGTTTCTATATGCCAACAACTTAGGTCATATATACGGATATATCTACCAAAGTTTACATAACTTTGCACAACTTTGCCATCACTTTAAACAACTTTGCCCGGTGTGTTAACGGCTTGAAACCCACTACGTGCCGATAGCATCTACAACTTGTTCTTGAAAATTAGAAACAATTTGAAAACTTTTCCTTAATTATAATAGTTACAAACAATCCACGATTTTCCACTATAAATGATTGCCATCACTGTAAAAAAGAATGCAGGAACGTTGCCTTATATCTTTACTATGTGTGTGATGAAACAAAACAAAAATCAACTGCGCGTTTACTCAGGGAGTCTTCCATGCATGTACTAACCACGCCCGATCGTGCTTTATATTAAACATTTGTCGGTCACATAACCACATAGCTGCATGGATTATTTGAAGTTAAGCCGATTTGGCGGGTATTTCATGTTTTTGGATGTTTTAAAATCGTTATCGCTGGCACAAAGTACATTCTAGTATTGACCTATGACCTCTACATACTTGGAGCAACACTACGGTAATTTAACAGCAATTCTCGAAATATTTATTCACGTTTTCGAACTTTTAACTATGGTAGTTGTTATTATGATATCTCAGGTAACAATCCCGCTTGAAACAACCAACTTTGTAATCAATTTTCACAACTTTGAAAGCAGTTTGTTGCCGATACTTCGGTTGGCTGTTGTGATAATTTGTTTATATATGAGGCATTCCTGTTGCATTTACTTAATGTTTTCTAAATTTAACTGCGGGGGTGTAGTTACAATGACTTAGGTTAAATAAACAAACAACTCCGCCAACATTTCCTTCGCTTTTTCCAACATTGCACGCTGTTTTCTAACATTTTACAGTCAGTTTATGTGAACGTCTATAGGTTGCTTTCAATTGGCGTTTATTAAATGTGTTGACTTTACAACTGCACGTTTCTATATGCCAACAACTTAGGTCATATATACTGATATATCTACCAAAGTTTACATAACTTTGCCATCACTTTGAACAACTTTGCCCGGTGTGTTAACGGCTTAAAACCCACTACGTGCCGATAGCATCTACAACTTGTTCTTGAAAATTAGAAGCAATTTGAAAACTTTTCCTTAATTATAATAGTTACAAAAAATCCACGATTTTCCACTATAAATGATTGCCATCACTGTAAAAAAGAATGCAGGAATGTTGCCTTATATTTTTACTATGTGTGTGATGAAACACAAAAAATTCAACTGCTCGTTTACTCAGGGAGTCTCCCATGCAAGTACTAACCACGCCCGATCGTACTTTACTTTAAACATTTGTCGGTCACATTACCACATAGCTGCATGGATTATTTGAAGTTAAGACGAATTGGCGGGTATCTCATGTTTTTGGATGTTTTAAAATCGTTATCGCTGGCACAAAGTACATTCTAGTATTGACCTATGACATCTACATACTTGGAGCAACACTACGGTAATTTAACAGCAATTCTCGAAATATTTATTCACATTTTCGAACTTTTAACTATGGTAATTGTTATTATGATATTTCAGGTAACAATCCCGCTTGAAACAACCAACTTCGCAATCAATTTTCACAACTTTGAAAGCAGTTTGTTGCCGATACTTCGGTTGGCTGTTGTGATAATTTGTTTATATATGAGGCATTCCTATTGCATTTACTTAATATTTTCTAAATTTAACTGCGGGGGTGTCGTTACAATGACTCAGGTTAAATAAACAAACAACTCCGCCAACATTTCCGTCGCTTTATCCAACATTGCACGCTGTTTTCTAACATTTTACAGTCAGTTTATGTGAACATCTATAGGATGCTTTCAATTGGCATTGATTAAATTTGTTGACTTTACAGCTGCACGTTTCTATATGCCAACAACTTAGGTCATATATACTGATATATCTACCAAAGTTTACATAACTTTGCCATCACTTTGAACAACTTTGCCCGGTGTGTTAACGGCTTAAAACCCACTACGTGCCGATAGCATCTACAACTTGTTCTTGAAAATTAGAAGCAATTTGAAAACTTTTCCTTAATTATAATAGTTACAAAAAATCCACGATTTTCCACTATAAATGATTGCCATCACTGTAAAAAAGAATGCAGGAACGTTGCCTAATATTTTTACTATGTGTGTGATGAAACACAAAAAATTCAACTGCTCGTTTAGTCAGGGAGTCTCCCATGCAAGTACTAACCACGCCCGATCGTGCTTTACTTTAAACATTTGTCGGTCACATAACCACATAGCTGCATGGATTATTTGAGGTTAAGACGAATTGGCGGGTATCTCATGTTTTTGGATGTTTTAAAATCGTTATCGCTGGCACAAAGTACATTCTAGTATTGACCTATGACATCTACATACTTGGAGCAACACTACGGTAATTTAACAGCAATTCTCCAAATATTTATTCACATTTTCGAACTTTTAACTATGGTAATTGTTATTATGATATCTCAGGTAACAATCCCGCTTGAAACAACCAACTTCGCAATCAATTTTCACAACTTTGAAAGCAGTTTGTTGCCGATACTTCGGTTGGCTGTTGTGATAATTTGTTTATATATGAGGCATTCCTATTGCATTTACTTAATATTTTCTAAATTTAACTGCGGGGGTGTCGTTACAATGACTCAGGTTAAATAAACAAACAACTCCGCCAACATTTCCGTCGCTTTATCCAACATTGCACGCTGTTTTCTAACATTTTACAGTCAGTTTATGTGAACATCTATAGGATGCTTTCAATTGGCATTGATTAAATTTGTTGACTTTACAGCTGCACGTTTCTATATGCCAACAACTTAGGTCATATATACTGATATATCTACCAAAGTTTACATAACTTTGCCATCACTTTGAACAACTTTGCCCGGTGTGTTAATGGCTTAAAACCCACTACGTGCCGATAGCATCTACAACTTGTTCTTGAAAATTAGAAGCAATTTGAAAACTTTTCCTTAATTATAATAGTTACAAAAAATCCACGATTTTCCACTATAAATGATTGCCATCACTGTAAAAAAGAATGCAGGAACGTTGCCTAATATTTTTACTATGTGTGTGATGAAACACAAAAAATCCAACTGCTCGTTTAGTCAGGGAGTCTCCCATGCAAGTACTAACCACGCCCGATCGTGCTTTACTTTAAACATTTGTCGGTCACATAACCACATAGCTGCATGGATTATTTGAGGTTAAGACGAATTGGCGGGTATCTCATGTTTTTGGATGTTTTAAAATCGTTATCGCTGGCACAAAGTACATTCTAGTATTGACCTATGACATCTACATACTTGGAGCAACACTACGGTAATTTAACAGCAATTCTCCAAATATTTATTCACATTTTCGAACTTTTAACTATGGTAATTGTTATTATGATATCTCAGGTAACAATCCCGCTTGAAACAACCAACTTCGCAATCAATTTTCACAACTTTGAAAGCAGTTTGTTGCCGATACTTCGGTTGGCTGTTGTGATAATTTGTTTATATATGAGGCATTCCTATTGCATTTACTTAATATTTTCTAAATTTAACTGCGGGGGTGTCGTTACAATGACTTAGGTTAAATAAACAAACAACTCCGCCAAAATTTCCGTCGCTTTTTCCAACATTGCACGCTGTTTTCTAACATTTTACAGTCAGTTTATGTGAACATCTATAGGATGCTTTCAATTGGCATTGATTAAATTTGTTGACTTTACAGCTGCACGTTTCTATATGCCAACAACTTAGGTCATATATTCTGATATATCTACCAAAGTTTACACAACTTTGCACAACTTTGCCATCACTTTGAACAACTTTGCCCGGTGTGTTAACGGCTTAAATCCCACTACGTGCCGATAGCATCTAAAACTTGTTCTTGAAAATTAGAAGCAATTTGAAAACTTTTCCTTAATTATAATTGTTACAAAAAATCCACGATTTTCCACTATAAATGATTGCCATCACTGTAAAAAAGAATGCAGGAACGTTGCCTTATATTTTTACTATGTGTGTGATGAAACACAAAAAATTCCACTGCTCGTTTACTCAGGGAGTCTCCCATGCAAGTACTAACCACGCCCGATCGTGCTTTACTTTAAACATTTGTCGGTCACATAACCACATAGCTGCATGGATTATTTGAAGATAAGACGAATTGGCGGGTATTTCATGTTTTTGGATGTTTTAAAATTGTTATCGCTGGCACAAAGTACATTCTAGTATTGACCTATGACCTCTACATACTTGGAGCAACACTACGGTAATTTAACAGCAATTCTCGAAATATTTATTCACATTTTCGAACTTTTAACTATGGTAATTGTTATTATGATATCTCGGGTAATAATCCCGCTTGAAACAACCAACTTTGCAATCAATTTTCACAACTTTGAAAGCAGTTTGTTTTCGATACTTCGGTTGGCTGTTGTGATAATTTGTTTATATATGAGGCATTCCTGTTGCATTTACTTAATGTTTTCTAAATTTAACTGCGGGTGTGTTGTTACAATGACTTAGGTTAAATATACAAACAACTCCGCTAACATTTCCTTCGCTTTTTCCAACATTGCACGCTGTTTTCTAACATTTTACAGTCAGTTTATGTGAACATCTATAGGTTGCTTTCAATGGGCATTTATTAAATTTGTTGACTTTACAGCTGCACGTTTCTATATGCCAACAACTTAGGTCATGTATACCGATATATCTACCAAAGTTTCCATAACTTTGCACAACATTGCCATCACTTTGAACAACTTTGCCCGGTGTGTTAACGGCTTAAACCCCACTATGTGCCGATAGCATCTACAACTTGTTCTTGAAAATTAGAAGCTATTTGAAAACTTGTCCTTAATTATAATAGTTACAAAAAACCCACGATTTTCCACTATAAATGATTGCCATCACTGTAAAAAAGAATGCAGGAACGTTGCCTTATATCTTTACGATGTGTGTGATGAAACAAAATAAATAAATTAAACTGCTCGTTTATACAGCAAGTCTCCCATGCAAGTACTAACCACGCCTGATCGAGCTTTACTTTAAACATTTATCGGTCACATAACCACATAGCTGCATGGATTATTTGAAGTTAAGCCGATTTGGCGGGTATTTCATGTTTTTGGATGTTTTAAAATCGTTATCGCTGGCACAAAGTACATTCTATAATTGACTTATGACCTCTGCATACTTGGAGCAACGCTACGGTAATTTGACAGCAATTCTCGAAATATTTATTCACATTTTCGAACTTTTAACTATGGTAATTGTTATTATGATATCTCAGGTAACAATCGCGCTTGAAACAACCAACTTTGCAATCAATTTTCACAACTTTGTAAGCACTTTTTGTCTATTCTTTGGTTGGCTGTTGTGATCATTTGCTTATATATGAGGCATTCTTGTTGCATTTACTTAATGTTTTCTAAATTTAACTGCTTGGGTGTCATGACAATGACTTAGGTTAAATAAACAAACAACTCCGCCAACATTTCCTTCGCTTTTTCCAACATTGCACGCTGTTTTCTAACATTTTACAGTCAGTTTATGTGAACGTCTATAGGTTGCATTCAATTGGCATTTATTAAATTTGTTGACTTTACAGCTGCACGTTTCTATATGCCAACAACTTAGGTCATGTATACCGATATATCTACCAAAGTTTCCATAAATTTGCACAACTTTGCCATCACTTTGAACAACTTTGTGTGTGTTAACGGCTTAAAACCCACTATGTGCCGATAGCATCTATAACTTGTTCTTGAAAATTAGAAGCTATTTGAAAACTTTTCCTTAATTATAATAGTTACAAAAAACCCACGATTTTCCACTATAAATGATTGCCATCACTGTCACAATAAATGCAGGAACGTTGCCTTATATCTTTACGATGTGTGTGATGAAACAAAAAAAAAAAGTTCAACTGCTCGTTTACTCAGCGAGTCTCCCATGCAAGTACTAACCACGCCTGATCGAGCTTTACTTTAAACATTTGTCGGTCACATAACCACACAGCTGCATGGATTATTTGAAGTTAAGCCGAATTGACGGGTATTTCATATTTTTGGATGTTTTAAAATCGTTATCGTTGTCACAAAGTACATTCTAGAATTGACCTCTACATACTTTGAGTAACACTACGGAATTTAACAGCAATTCACTAAATATGTATTCACATTTTTGAACTTTTGACTATGGTACTTGTTATTATGATATCTCAGATAACAATCACGATTGAAACAACCAACTTTGCAATCGCTTTTTACAATTTTGTGAGCAGTTTGTTGTCGATACGTTGCTTGGCTGTTGTGATAATCTGCTTATATGGGGACTTCTTGATGCATGTACTTAATGTTTTCGAAATTCAACTGCGGGGGGGGGGGGGTCATGACATTGACTTAGGTTAAATCTACAAACAACTTCGCCAACATTTACTTCGCTTTTTCCAACATTGCACGCTGTTTTCTAACATTATAGGTTGCTTTCATCTGGCATTTATTAAATGTGTCGACTTAACAACTGCACGTTTCTATATGCCAACAACGTAGGTCATATATACCAATACATCTACCAAAGTTGCAATAACTTTGCACAACTTTGCAATCGCTTTTCACAACTTTATAAGCAGTTTGTTTTCGATACTTCGGTTGGCTGTTGTGATATGTATATGAAGTGAAATAAACTTCATTCATTCATTCGTTCATGCAGAATGTTGGGAACCGAACAAAAACATTACTATTCTGTAACTAATTCCGATAAGTAGAACATTTCGATATAGTGTTTCTTTTTGAAACAAAAATGATTTAAAGACAGGTAAATATACTCATTTTGCAAGAAGAATTTGTTCCAAAATTATTTAGAAAATTGTAATTTCCATTGACCGATATATGTCATTGCTAGTCACCTCACCACTCATATTGTAGGGGAGAAGTTCAATTATTTTTGGAAATATCCCATGGATCAGAATGGCAGAAAAAAAAACAATACTTGGACAAGTGCGAATAGAGGAAAGGGCTTTAGAATTTCAAATTTGTCATTGTGTAGTGCCCACACTCTCAGGGATTGCTCAAGTTTTGCGTTACGTACGTACTGACTGCCACTGTAAAATTCAACACCTCAGTCACAGTGGCATTGAAAGTGACCTTCAATATATATGTTTGTTATAGTGAAACTGAAAACATCTCTCACAGTGGTATTCAATCTGACCCACAGGATTTTTGTTATAGTGGCTTAAACAATGAACCTGAAAACAATTCTCACTCTCACATATTTGTCCATCTATGTACTCATCTAAGTAACCTATGAATGTCTCGCAATGTGGCGCCCGAATGAATCATTTATGTAGCTCTAATGGAACCATCCAGAGGGTTCCCAATTTGTCCAACACAACGATTCCCATATAGACTTTCGAAATCCTACTTTCAAAGTGAGAGCCACTGTGACACCCCTCATGTGGGCCACTTTCTGTACTACTGCTCTACTGGTAATGTGTTCAGTTGCACAGTGACAACTCTATACCAATCATTTGAGTATTTTTGTATACCTCTTTGAGAGATGTACGTCACTCTGTATACCACTGTGAGAGATACAGTGGCTGTTGCTGGAAATCTGATCACATCTCTAACAATAGTATACATGCGATGTGACCCATGAAAATGATCACTGCTACGCGAAGGTCAGCTGATTGTCTGCCTTCAATGCGTCCTTTCCCAACGGATGAAATACATATAGTGCGCACTTATGACTTGCAATTAATTTATTATAATCCTAATTACGATTGATTTCGTTCACGCCATTCAGTGAATTGCTGTACATAATTCATACAGTAAATACAGCATACAGTAAATATTTATGAATAGCAAACCTGACATAAACACAGAAAACACTGAATTAAGAAAGCATTCAGGTGTAACATGTCAACAATAATGAATAAACATCCTGTAAATAGCCAATCAATTATACACAATTATATGAATCAGTGTTCACTACATATGTTATTGCATCATAATCTATAGGCACTTGTATCGAGCAGCATGGAAAGTCTCAGCACATATAAAACACATCAAATTTCCAAAAAAAAATATTCTCATGGTAGTTATATACTGATTGTAAGCCATATTGTAAGATTGTAAGTTTCTGGGTCAGTCAAGATGGATTAGGGGTGCTCAATAGAAGTTATGCAGACAACCTTTACAGAGCATCACACTCAACTTTCTCATAAGGTTAAACTACAAATTAATATATTTGCTTATGTTTTATAATAAAATGCACACTATTTTGTGGAGATTAAACATAGTCTCAATAACAAACATAAATTACAACAATAAAAAAATAAATAAATCTACATTTTGTCCATAACAATTGGCGTGTTGAGTTATTGAGTGAAAGAAACATCGAGAAGCATGCATTGTGAATTAGATCTAAAAGTAGTAAGATACAACTGATTTGAATCAGACAATGTTGCACTCACTAAAAAATAAAACGTTGTATATTCTTGGAAAATATGAATTGCTTTTAAGCTTAAGACATCAAATAGTAGATCTAAAATAATCTAATTGGAAAATAATAGTTTCTGACGCAATGTAGGTGTTAAATCATGCACAACTAAGACTAGCTTGTACGATACATAAGCAAGCACAGATGAAGTGGCGGTAACATGAACGAATTGCAAATGAAAACACATTAAGAAGCATTGTTAGTTATATTACATTTAAAGTATAAATAAATTTGTGCTTTATCGTTTCTAATTTTGCTTCAAGGTTATTTTTGAAACGATACCACACCTGTTCCAAATTCAAGAGGACAGCTTCCCAGGTCTGCGTGTGAATAATAATAGCCACTTACGCAAGGGGCTTTGTTAAATAATATTGAATCGTCAGTGTAAAAGATGTTAAATTAACATCGGACATATCATTGATATACAGGATAATAATAATGATCCTTGAGAAAAACACCAAAGGTAACAGCTTTCCACAAGAACTGATGACCGCCGATGACGAGTAGGAGTGGAACCATAATTTAAGTTGACTGCATATACCGTAAAACTGTGATATGTGATTTGTGTGGCTGACAGAATCAATAGCTCTGCTGTAATCTACGTTTATGTAGTCATTTGAGTTTTAACGTAGTCAATGCAATTATTATGTGTCCTATTAAAAAAACACGTTGTGAATTACTGATTATGCCCTATTAAGTGATTTGTAATGTGATCACAGCATCTGTCTCAATGATACAGTGAGGTTTACTATGATGGCTGCTGTCAATGAGACAGTTTTCTTCACATTATTGCACAATGTGACCTTTCGATTGAAGAAATCAGCGAGGTACACAATGAGTGGCACTGAGGGCATGTGTGGGTTTCATAACTGTGCCTTTTGCGAAACTATGATTGCGAAATCTAATAAAGCTTATTTTCATATTTTAGTAACTGATTAGATTTTGGTTATTATCACAAATAGTTAGTGACACGTCAAAACTAAAATACAAATATCACATGGATATCTAAATGTAAACAGGCTATATTTCATTAAAGTCGATACACCCAGTGCAGTTAGCATGATGTTGGGTAAACCACTTCCCATATATTCACAATGTGTTAGTTCTATACTATAATTTTTTTTATCACGTCACATGACCTGTCTTATAAAAATCATGGAGTATTTTTATGCAGAGCAAGAGATTTGTCTTGATATAGAACCCATAACACATACTACAGAAACACAACTGAAATAGTCTGGCTACTTTGAAGTAAGTAATTCAGTTATAACATTGTTTCATTAATGATATACTAATAACAAGTGAGTAATACAATATTACAGCCCATCGTTCTGATTGGTTGGCGCGGTTTACACCGTTCAGCTAGTTACGGAAATACAGAAAACCATAATGCTTTGAAGTGGTTTGTGTTTGTTTGCTACACCCACTTTGTTAGGACTTTACCAGTTTACAAGTTTGTTTGACCACCTGTCTATTGTATTTTTAAAAGCATATACTAAGATGGTATAGTCACTGTGAAACTGAACACATCTCGCACACATGATATACATAGTGACCCACAAGATCTTTGTTATTGTTGCTACCACTGTGACACATATATCAGAGTGCCTCTGTCGTCATCTCCGTAACCCTATGAATGTATCTCAAGGTGGCGCCGAAATTACTGATAGACTGAACCCAAGTATGTACATATTGACTTTTGAAATAGATACATAATGTCATCGACATATGTTTAATTGCGACGCATTAACATTGCCCCGGTGGTTGGTGTTTACAGTGAAATTTGCTCACCAAATGAACTCATTCTTGTGGTTAATCGTGAGCATTTTTTTTAAACATATGTCTGGTCATTTGAAATGAAGGGAGTTTTCACCTACATGAGTGACCACTGACAGCAATGACAGATGGCTTAGTGGAGTACATTATTGAGATCACTGCATCTGTCTCAATGATGCAGTAAGATTCACTATGATGGCTACGGTCAATGAGGCTCAGTGTTCCTCACATTAATGCATAGTGTGACCCTCTGTGCGAGTCATAACCGGGACAATCTATTCCAGATTATAAACTGAATAACATTTCATTATACTGTTTATTTTTATGTAGATCGCAAGCTAGTAATTTTGGTACTGTTTCATTTGTCTCCAAATTGAATAATGCTGGTACAAAACCATTTGAAAATTATATTACCCATAATTCAATGCAATATTATAATGGCAAATTCACAAAGCTACTTGGTCTATAATTTAGAAAACAGTTATGAAATATAAAATTGTTTTCTAGTAATGTTTGAGAAACAATGTTTGCCAAATGTAATACAGATTATTATTCTATATTTTAGTTACTAACTATCAAATATGATTTTTATATACTAATTAATAATGGGCAGTGACACGGCAAAAATTGCTGAACACGTATCTCATGAATATATAGATATAGACAGGCTTATATTGTTACATTTTAGTCAGTACGCCCAGTGAGGTTATCATACTACAGAAAACACAACGAAATTTGTCAAGCTATTTTGAAGTAAGTAGACATCTGTTTCAGTCATGATATTTGTTATTGTGCTATGTTTATTATCATTTCTCTACATGTCATGGTATCATAACTGACAAACACAGTTCATATTAAAGTCAGTCGTTCTAACTACTTTGGTAAGCTTGGTTGGTTTGGTTTACACCAATTGGCCTGTTACAGAAGTACAGAAGAGGAAAAGTCAAACATGTTACCAACACAGTGTGTGTTTTAAAGCAGTTTCATACACCACAAGGCTACCAGTAGCATGACTGTGTTGCATGTGACCCATCACTGGTAGACACACTGTTTGAAAGTATATACATACAACACTTTGTAAAAAATTGTATTACAATAATAAACCAATTTTGACATGTTGAACTATTGGATCAACTTCACTGAACATTGTTTAGATGAACCATAGTCCTTAGAAAGAGAGGGACAGGCAACTGGATTATAAAACAAAGGATTTCACGACATCCGGCGTGCAACGTGGGTTACTACAGTTATAAACAAATGACCAAGCTAAGGAAGCCGTATGCCGTCACTCACAATCAATCGGCCGCGCAGTTTGCAACACGTCTTTCAGTGCTTGTGCTCATTACATTGAATTTTTAATTTCAATACAAGATCCATTTTTTTGTACTGGTTATTAGGTGACACTTATTATATGTAGAGTTACAATTCGTTTTTTTTCATCAGTATAAATTAACTACTCGGCTGGTTTTATGTGCGGTGACAAATGGGTGACTAATACTTATCCTGCGACTGCCACATTTTCGCCCGTTTTCGGGAAAATAAAAACACTTGTTGTTTGCATTATCGTATTTTCACTTGAATCATACTATTTTCAAAGATACTCGCGTATTTTAGTTTTGCTAGTCTATATTTTAAAATCGTAATTCTGAAATTTCCGAACTGTCTGAAAGGCCGTCTGGACAGACAGGTCTCGTCCAGATTGTTTTTAGATCGCTGTATTTCGCCCCATTTCTCAAAAATAAAACATCTATTGTTCCAATTTGTTGCGGTGTTTACTTGAGTCCTGCCATTTTCGAAGTAATTAGGGTATTTTATTTTGATGACTTGCTATACAAAAGTCGAAATAACGAATTTTCTAAACTGTTTGAAACCGTGAAAGTCAGCAGCTTACACCGGAAATGGTTGACCCGGTTTGTTTTAGATCGCTGTATTTTCGCCCGATTTGTCAAAAATAAAACATCTGTTGTTCAAATTATTGCATTTTTTACTTGAGTCGTACAATTTTCGAAGTAATTAGGGTATTTTAATTTGATGACTTTCGTTACAAAAGTCGAAATTATGAATTTTCCAAACTGCTTGTAAACGTGTGACAATCATCCGACAACGAAAATGGCTGAACCGATCTTTTTTTGATTGCTTTATCTTCGCCCGATTTCTCAAAAATAAAACATCTGTTGTTCAAATTATTGCGTTTACTAAATAATTTGGGTATTTTAATTTGATTACTTGCTTAAAAAAAAGTCGAAATTCTGAATTTTCTAAACTATTTGGAAACGTGTGATACTAAGTGGAAAACTCATTAACATACAATTAGCATATTCATGACCGTCGCTTCAGTAGTCACGCAGGGAAACTCACGCGTTTTGCGCGATTTCATGAGTGCTGCCGACAGTACAAATAAACAGATGGTTGTTTATTCGTTAATAGGATTGTGAGATTATTTGGAGGATTATAACCCAGGTTAAAACAAAAGAAATAATGAAGTTGCCTGTCCCTCTCTTTCTAAGGTATATGGATGAACATAGTGTGATAAACTAATGTGTCAAGGGAATGAACTTAAGTCCCTTAAGGTGATGATTGATATACACAGAAATTGGCATTATCATTTATCTGTTTGTGACATTTTGAAATTTACCCACAATGCACCTGATACATGTATGTTTGGCCTGAAACATCATATATCAGGCCTCGTAGTAGTTTACAATATTCTAACCATAACAATCATAAATTCACCTGATTAAAAAAATCAATTACAGAAACATTGTATTTTATATTCTACTTTGCAGGATGTACTATTCGCAAATGGTCCCGTCTCGTCTTTTGTTATTCGTGATTGATATGATAGATGTGTTCATAATAAATATGTCACCTCATCTTGACATGTCCAATTACGTACCTTTAAATAATTTGTATTATATTTTAACTTATTCTGTGTTTGTTTTCTCTTTAAGAACTGGTTCTAGTCATGGCAAAAACTGTGATACTGCTGTTGATGTGTCTTGTTGCCTTAAATATGGCTATTTGTGGTGAAGTCCGGGCCATGTCCCCATCTGAGTTCCTATCTGAAACTCAATTCAATATGGAACAAGAAGAGGAGAACAACGGTGACACTGGCACAGAAAAGAGGTGATGTGGTGGGAAATAGCGAAATCAGTGGATAAAATAAATATATATTAATAATCTGTAAAACAAATCTGTAATATGTTTGTTAATTTTTTAAACATGAATTTGATTGGGATCAATGTCAAAAGCCACAGCCCCTAGAATTTTGTAATATACACAAACTACTTCACATGATAATTGTTATCAATTGTGACTATTTGTTAATCAAAAAATTATAGTGAGACTATACTGAAGTCGCGAGTGGCGAGTACTAACGTATCATTGAATTTAGATCACCGTTTGTTCATTAGCCAGTCATTTAAAAAATCATAGAAATTGAAATGAGTAGATGACCCATTAATCACAGTTTCCAATTTGAGCTCTTGGTGACTCGACGGATGTTACTTTAACCTTGAATCCAAATTAATTGATTCATAGTCTCACTCTGTACAACCTGTGAAGTGATGCTGGTTGAATGAAGTGGTACAATTTTTGTTAAATCTTTCCATTTAGCATGTATTCCCATGGCAGCTAACATGTTATTGAATTCAACCACGTGTACTACCGAGGGTGGCTGCTCCACCACTCGCACTGATTACGTATCACACTGTAGACCCACAGAGTATCAACCCACAACGATCAGTTGTGTTTGGTAATTTTGTGTTGCGAGAGATTTATCATCAAATGATTCAGTGCAAAGAGATTCTTTTTTTGTTTTTTTGATGGAACCGTTTGCCTCATTATGTCCTTTGCAGTTTATGATTTTCTAAAATAGAGATTTTCAAATGTTCGTTTATATTGCTAATAAAAGTGACCCCACGGTGCCTATATCTGTGTGGTATTTCTCACTGTGACCATAAATATGTACCACATACTGACCCACAAAGTTACTCGTACTGACTCATGTTAAGGCACTAAGGTTGATCCTTATGTTTGTTTATTTATCTGAACACCATATTGACCACCATATTTTTCATTGTGGCCCCCGCACTTGAACCTCATTTTATCACTCATTGTGACCATAATTGTCTTCCGCTTTGCTTCACATATCGACTGCTCTCCCACAGTGACCTCAACATTCCCCTCTCAGAGGAACAGAACGTAGTCCCCATAGTTTTGTCCCACAGATGCTGTCAGTGTGAACCTACATTATTGTAACTCAAACTGTCAAACCTTCAATATGTAAAATACAGCAACCCTTATAATGTACTCCACAGTGCCATGCATTTAAATCCTTACCATGTCATTGATATTCACATCGGTTTTCATAGTTACCCCCACAGTACCTCTCAACATCTTTTGTCCACATTGTGTTGCATATAGTACCCTGCACAATATTATGGCTTGCACTTGCCCCTTTTTAATTCCCTCTCGGTAGTCTCCAATGTGACCCTCGCAGTTTATAATATTGGGGCTCACACTTATTTTTTTGTGCTGGTCTTGTGATTTCAACGTCAAAAGGCATGGTGAAATCCTTGAGAGTATGGGTGAATTCATCTAGAGCACTGTTCGTGATCGGTAAAATAAAACAAGAATTGGTAATTCACTTTTACGCAATATTACAGTCTCTGTTAGTGATGTTATGATACATGCAATGTGTAATGTTACCAATGCAGTATTGATGCACTCGTTCTCCAAGGAGTAACTCACTCAGACCCAGCTGCATTGTAATAGTTGGATGGATAGTATTTTGAATATTGATGACATTTCTTGGATAGAATGTCAGTAAATTCAGCAAACGGTAGAATGTGTGCGTCGTCATTCTGTAAACAAATAATTCCATTTTGCAAACAATGGGTTAAAAATACGGTATCGGACAGGCCACCAGTTATCCAACATTTATGGTAACTGAAATAATTATGCAGTGAGACTGGAAAGCCTTTCACCGAGGTTATCCAATCCGGCTTCACCGATAAACAAGTAATTACGCAGTAGATGTAAGAAGTGTTGAAAAAGAATTGCAAACTCACTGAAATAGTAGAATAGTGAATTAGAGTATGCATGAGGATAAAATTACCAATTGCCATATTTCCTGTAGTGAATTCACCAACTTGAAAACATTTCACTATTTTTTCTCATCTGATGCTTACACATTAATAGTGGATTACTTATAAATGATTCGGATGGAATGTCATGTCTTGAACATCAATAACGCATTACCTGTCAATATTGGTGGCTTATCTAAATATTATTTATTTCATTAGGGTTATTTTACGTTACTTAATCAAAACATAATTCATTAATCATGTGGCGGACCTATAAAAAGCTAGAATCAATGTGTGCATAATAGGATTTACTATGGTTAGTAAATTTCGGACGACAACAATTACATACACTGTGAACACATATGGTGGAGGTCATTAAGATGGGTCACTGTTAAGATTCCCAATTTCGATATAGGTAAATTGCTGCTCATGCTGATTCAAACGTTGTTTTTTTCTCATTACATTTTTGGGAAACAATCGTTATTACGTTTCAAAACTCTTATTTTCCAAATTTTATTTACCAACTATTATATATGATTTATATGTGCTTATTACTAATGTGTAGTGGCACGACCAAATTACTCTAAAATACACATATCTCATGAATATGTAGATATAAACAGACTATATTATTACATTAGGTCAGTACTCCCAGCATACTACAGAAAACACAACTGAATTTGTGATGCTATTTTGAAGTAAGTTGACATCTGTTTCCGTTATGATATTTTTTATTATGTAATGTTTCACGTTTCGTGATATCATAACTGACAAATACAATTCATATTAAATCCAGTCGTTCTGACTACTTTGTTAAGTTTGGTTAGTTTTGTTTACACCGTTCGGACAGTTACACAAGGTCTGTATAAAAATGCATTCACTATGGTCAGTTAAGGATAAGACCCAATATGACAGCAAGCTAGGATATGACAGCTGAGATAGGGAAAATTATTATTTGCATACTCACACTTACAATGTGTAAGCTTGTGACCGTATTTTGAATAATACATTACTCCGGGGATATTAATGTCGCGATTATTTCAACTTTCCCAGTACAGAAAGATCGTTAACTGTACGTACACTCAAGACTCGTGACCTGCACGTGACGGAAATCACGCCATAGTGACTTTGGAATCATGTTTCAGGGATCGTCGGAAATAACTGCTTTAACTGGTTGGTTTGTGTAGGCCGGGCCATATTCTCATCTAAATTGCTGTTTGATATCCAACTTGACAAGAAACAATAAGCAGAAAAGGTAAACGGCAGAAGTTACATTGAAAAGTGAAATGCGTGTACAATTCGAATAAATATGATCTGTATAAAAAACAACGAGTTTTTATATTTCTTTAATCTTGATTCAAATTTCACTCACAATGACAACAACACACGTAATAATGTATATCAGTATGTTTTAATATTATGAATCTTTGTCAGCAATTCAAAAACTGCAACAATATTGGCTTGTTTGAAAAAAGTGGCTAATTGGCCGCTAGAGAAACTTATAGTGAAAGAAGCACATCGTACTGTCGCAAATTTGGATATAATCGATACAGATATGTTGCCTGGGCAGGAATATGTTGTTCTATCAAAGTTCTAATTAATCACTTGATTTATTGACATTGACAATGTATTTAAAATTATGAAATCCTTACATCTTGGGAAGAGGATAGTATCATACTACAGTTGAATGGTCACAGAATCTGTCACAATAACACATAGTAAGGATTAATATGAAGAACACATTGAGGATCACATTGTGAGGCATCGTGAGAGTCACTAAAAATGTAATTTGAGGGACATATAAGGATTAATATTAAGGTCAACATCTAGTGCCCTATGACGAATACAGAAAGTCATACATTGATGATCACAGTCATTACCAAGGTCAACGTGAGTGCCACAGGGTGAGTCACAGTGATATAGTAACAATAAAAATGACTAATGTCAGGAAAACATAGCAGGTCACATTTTACCACAATAATTTTAGGTACTGTTTTATTTGTCTTCACATTAAATAATGCTGGTACAAAACAACTGGAGACTAGAACATTATATTACCTACAATTCAATGCTATATTGAAATGGAAAATTCAAAAAGCTATTTCGTCTATGAATTAGAAAACAGGTATGCAATACAGTAATTTTTGAGAAACACTGTTTGCCAAATGTGATACACATTATTATTCTATATTTTAGTTACTGACTATCAAATATGATTTATATATTGTTATAAATGGGCAGTGACACGGCAAAAACTGCTGTACACATATCTCATGAATATGTAAATATAAACAGAATATATGATAATATTAGAGTCGATGCTCCTAGTGCGATTATCAGACTATAGAAAACAAATGTGTTTGGTATCGTTTGGTATTGGTGTTTGAATCGGTACAAGCATAGTAGCTTCCGATGTGAAACTCAAACATCTGTCATAGAGGAATATATGTTGACACTCACAATGTGAGCCACAATAAAACACAATGTCGATGGTATACTTGTCACCTTGGTTGCGTTTTACAGTTAGAACAACATCGATAAACATTGCAATAGCCAATCTAAAATGATTTGACACTCATGGTTGTGTGCAACCATGACATATTGGTATCTTAAGAGTGTCATTGAGAGTCAGTGGGACCACATCGAAAATACACTCATAGTCACAAGGATGATCACTGTCAGGGTCAAATTGCAATTGCCACTGTGAGAAAGAAAATGAGATTCAATATGGAAACTAGACTTAGCAACATGTTGAAAGGTACAGTGTGTGCCTCAATGCGATACACTTTGAGGTTCACTGCGACAATTTTTTTATTCCTTAGGAAGTGCTGGTGAAGAAACATTTATTAGAAAATCAACCAGACGTTTTTTGGCTGTACCTGGTTGGAATGAAGTAGTTATGGAGGCACATGACACAGCTCGCAATTATTTCTATTCTTGGTGTGACTCTTGTAAACCTAGATATGGTTTTGTGTACCAGATGATGCGCAAATCGAGGTCACAATTCAAACTTGCGTTGCGCTACTGCAGAAATAATAAGATCAATTCGAGTCTGATAATCTGGCTCGTTGATGAACGAAGATCGGCGGATATTTTGGAAAAAGGCGACAATGGCATATAACGCGCCATACCATGTACTATTGACGGTTGCTCCGGTGAATATAATATTGCGAACATGTGGGCAAACGATTTTAAATTCTGTTAATGATGATATTATAAAGTTAAAGTGCAGCAATATGTTTCAGTTAATACGTTAGATGTTCCAATTGTGTCCGTAAAAGAAGTCGCTACGGTTGTGCAGTGTCTCGAGCTGGAGAAATCATGTGGAGCAGACGGTCTATGTGCTGAGCACCTTAAACTCGCTAGCCCAGCGATCTCATTGCATCTGTCAATGTGTCTGTGTGCAATGCTTATACACGGAACTGTTCCAAGAAGGTTGATTGATGTTGAACTGCTCCCAATAGCTAAGAATAAATGTGGAAATATAGACCAGCAAAGATAATTATCGACCCATTGCCATAACTACAGTGTTATCCGAAGTCTTTGAACACATTCTTCTAAACAGATGTCAGAATTATCTTGATGTTTCAGACAATCAATTCGGTTTTAAAAAGAAACACTCGATTGACTTGTTTATTTTTACTCTGAAAAAAATTATTAAGCATTACAATTCCCGTGGAAGTCATGTATTTGTTTGCTTTCTCGATGCATCTAAGGCATTTGACAGGGTCAATCATTGGACCTTGCTTAATAAGCTCATAGAACCGGTGCCGGGTTACATTATTCGGTTTCTTCTCAACTTGTATGAAAATCAAATGTACTGCGTAAGATGGGGAAGTTCTATTACCCGCTCATTCAGTGTATCCAATGGAGTTAGACAAGGTGGTGTTTTGTCACCTTCCCTTCCGTGTATATAGATGACCTAAATGTGAAGTAAACTTCCATGTGGCTCTCTTGTTGGCAACAAAGTGATTAATAATATCAGTTATGCGGATGACATGTGTCTAATAGCGCCATCTATAAAAGGAATACGAAAACTGCTGAAAATTTGTGAATTATTTGCTACTGATCATGATATGCTCTATAACGTGTTGAAAACGGCGTGTATGTACTTTCCATCCAAGCTTAAACTGAACATTCTACCTCAGGTTGGACTGATGGGCCAGAACTTAGAATTTGTCTCGCAGATTACGTATCTGGGTCATAGGGTCACGTGCGACATGAAGGATAATGCAGACATTGACCACCAACGTCGCTTGTTTTGTGTGAGAGCAAACCTACTTCTTAGAAAATTCGTTAAGTGCAGCTATGATGTTAAATGCATTTTGTTCAAAACGTATTGTTATAATATGTATTGTTCACAGTTGTGGTGTTTGTTTAACGAAGCGACCCTTAATTCTTTGAAGGTTTCTTATAACAACCTATTCCGTAGACTTTTTGACTATCCATATGACCACAGTGCCCGATCCATGTTTGTTGCTAACCGTGTCAAATCATTTTATGAAACTTACAGCAATATTGTATACAAATTTAGAGAGCGTGCTGACTCGTCCAACAACAGTATATTGACTAGTTTATGGTACAGTGACTTGAGATGGAAGTCAGCCTTGTTGCAGCGTTGGAATGAAATGCTGTACTGAGATGTTATGTGCAATTACGTAATAGCAAGCGAACTATCGTTTCCTGTTTATATTTAATACTCATTCTAGTATATATTTACTATTATTATTTTTGTGTGGATATGGACTTATTTGTCTGAAATAAATAGTAAATAAAGAGAAGAAAACATTTCCCAGTAATCATGTTATTAGAACTAAATTCTGAGAGGAAAGACATGTTTAGGAAAATGCTAAATGAAGGTGTTTATATATTGGTATCATGAATATGTTGATTTACTTAATCGTGGAAAGTACTAACGCAAGTACCATCCATAACCTAATATAATATTTTCATATTCAGTCTTTAAGCTAGATTGAAAAAGTTGTCAGTAATTCCCTCCAAAACAAAACATACTATATTTGTCATTGGCTGTCACTAATCACAGGTGTACAACATTATAATTTTGTCTAGTTAACAATGACAAATATTTGAAGTTTTATTCTGATTTGGCTAATGTCAGCTTAATCACTGAATACTTGATAGCAACTGTCTGATATTAATATCACTAACACATTATCGGTATTGTTTGAGTGGTTTGAGAAAGATTTTTTTTGGATTTGTAAACAGTTGGGAAACACCTGATTCAGTGGAATACTTCTGCTGTAGATGCTAAAAAATTGAAAACAATATTTTCATTACCAGCTTCTGTCTTTTTTGGGTGCAATTAAACATTCTCAAAAAACTGTTGTGAAGTTAGGAAAGAAACTACTAGAACTTAAAAGTGTTGATTATCTCCTTAGTGAAATAGTCAGTCAAGAACCTTTGGAGGAGTACTTCACTGAACAGAGAGGATGTATTAGTAGAAATGATAACCCTACTTCAGCAGTTTTTTCAAGAAATGTGTTGTCATTGCATGTTACTAAGACAAGTACAATACAGGCTAATAATGTAAATATAGGAGAAGGAGCTCCTTCCAATGCACAAATACCACGACAAAAAAGAAAAATGAAGAATAGGCATAAGGTTAATATTTCTTACAGACTGGTCTAGTGGATGTATCTTATCCAGTTAATAAGATCAATATATGTAATACTACTACATTGAACTGTAAAATGTATAATAATATTTGTATTGTTTTAATATTTTATATTTGTAATTATTATTATTGGACCAGCCAATTGGCAATGTTGCTTGTAGCCTGCCAGCTTATTGCTATTGAGAGGTGCACCCAGAAAACCCACACTGGACAGGGGATTCTTTCACTGCTAGAATGGGTTAGACAAGAGAATATTACTGGAAATGAAATACACAGACATCAAAATATCAAGTTAAAGATCCTGGCTTTGATACCTTTCGAAATAATTACAAGAAATAAAGCACAGAAAAATACAATGAATGAATTCACTAAAGCAGGGGATTGCCTAGGAAGTGTGCATTGGTGATAACTTACATTTCCAAGACGCATAAATGGATGACAGTCAATGGCCTCTGCAACTAAATGACGAAGAAATACATGAGTCTTCCTTGTAGTCCTTGCAGAGGAACGTGGGTATTCTGGAGGGCACCGATGATGGCAGGAGATCGTAGAGAAGTTCATACAAGTCTCAGAGAATGATGATTGAAGCCTGTTTCACTTGTCTCACAATATCGCAACAGCAACACACATGGTATTCAATTGAAAGGTGGACCCCAATTGTTCACAGTCTACCCTATTTATATGCATAAATGGCCCTCATGCAGGTACACCACCTGGGTTTCCACAGAAACCAATCAGAACGTAGGCAAGATCATAAACATCCTTTGTAATGTAAATCAGAAGTACACCTGACAGATTCCATTTGTCCTTCCAGAGTTGATATCAAGTATGACCTGTCATTCACCTTTATGACAGTCACCACACGGCAATGCACACCGTTTCTTCCCATGATTCCATGAATTTATTAGTATGTCCTTTAAGTGAAGTGTAATATGAGATAATATTACTTTTAGAACAGTTTGTTAGAAAAGGTTGCAAATTGGCCATTACATAAACTGAGACTAAAAAGATTATGCTGAGAGGAGCACTAAGTTCAGTCACCACACATTTGGATAAAATAGTTGCTGGTGTGTTGTCGGGACTATATACTGTTGATGTTATGGTATGGTAAATACATGGAAATCTTCATCTTGAGTAAAGGAATTTAACAGACTATAGTTAGGGACATGCTGAAACTCACAGTTTCTACCACAAAGATAAACAGTAAAGATCTACATATGGGCCAATATAACTGACAAATTAAGGTTACGTGAGAGTCACTCTATAGACAATTTAAGGAACATATAATGAGCCACACTGAGGTCTACATCATGAGACCTATCTATTTCCCTTTCATGAAATAGCATGGCATGCGTGGTTGATATTTGTGTTTTACAGTTAGTGCATCGTAGAGAAACATTGTAAGAGTCACTAAGAAATGATGTGACTAGTAATAGTATCCGTGTGCCACCATGACATACACTTGGGTGGTCTTTGTAAAGACACCAAAGAGAGTCATTGAGAGTTAGTGGAACCAAAACGAGCTATACTCAGAGTCACAAGAATGGCCACTGTCAGGGTCGCATTGCAATTGCCACTGTGAGAGACAATATGATTCAATATGGAAACTAGACTTAGCAACGCGTGTCTCAATGCGATGCAATTTGAGGTTTACTGCGAAAAACACATTGACTGTCACATTGTGAAACAGAAAGAATGAGATACATTATGAGAGTAACTAGGTGTATTAAGAGCTTGGTTACTGCAAGTGTCGCGACGAAGGAATTGTGTTGTCTACAGAGAGAGCCATTATGTGAAAGACAGTAATATACACTATAAAGAACTGGGGAATAATGTGAGCAAGTGTTGCAGACAATTTAAGGGATACCAAAATGACCACTGTTATAAGCATGTTAATGACCACAATGTCAGCCACAGTCTACGCTGTGAACATAGTGTGTTGGATTGGAGACAAAAAATGATTCTCACTGAGAGCCACATCTGTTACCTATTGTTTCCCTATTATGGTTACAGAGAGGCATACATCGAGAGTCATAGTGTGAATCATAGTAAAAGACATTTTTACACGGTGAAGGCCACAGTGGTGAGGGTCATAGCGCCTGAACAGAATATGAAGATGTAATTTCCGTCGTACAGTGTGTTTTTACGTTTTTACATGTATCCAATTTAAAAATGCCTGGTATATATACCACTGCAGTTATTGAAATGAAAAATTCACAGTGCTATTTTGTTTATAAATTAGAAAACAATACGCAATATAAAATTGTTCCCCAGTAATATTCCAGAAACAATATTTAGCAAATGTAATAAAGAATCATATTCATATCATTCATTTCATGTTTTATTAACTATCAAATAAATGGTTGGTAATATGCAGTTAATAACTGGCAATAACGAGCACACAGACTACCAACACCATATGTGCTTTAAAGTGAATTTACAATTACACGCCGATGGGCTACGATGGCCAGTTCTGTTCCATCAGACTTGTCACGGGTAGAAAACTGTTGAATATATATACACAGTTTGCTTTATAATTCTAATACTACTTTTTGGCTAGTTGCTTGGTACTAACAGTTTGCTAAACCTTCGATATCGGACAGTTTACTTTTTAAATCTACTAGGAAAACACTCTCTTTGTTCCAAACTGTACCTGTTCAGTAGTTTTCTTCTTCTCAGCAATGTTTGTTTAATACAAAAATGCTTTCATTATTTCCCGTTTTCTAGTTTGTTACTGTCACAAGGTCTGTATTATATACATTTAGTGTGGTCAGTTAAGGATAAGACCCACTAAATGACAGCGAGGTAGAATATGACAGCTGAGATAGGTAGATTTTTTCTTATTTACAGACTCATACGACAGGTGTAAGCTGGTGGCCGTGTTTGAAATAATACATTACTACGGGGACATTAATGTCGCGGTTATTTCAACTTCCCTGGTTCAGAAACATCTTTAACTTACAGTCAAGACTCGTGACCTGAACGTGATGGAAATCACGTCATAGTGACATTGGAACCCTGTTTCAGGGATCGTCGGAAATAACTGTAAAGTTACCGAGGCGGCAGTCTGAACCGGAGAAATGCTAAATGCATTCTAATCTACACAGCAATCCTTTTGAATTGACTTCCAGTCATTTACTGCGAATGTGTGGAACGTAATTGAGTGATGTCAATTATCCCTTTGCATCGAATTGTTCCGCCGTCGAATTCCAGTGTATTGTTATGTTAATCCCAGGTGTACGACGACTATATAATGTGTGAATGCCACGTCATCGGGATTGCTTCTTCAGACATCACGGGTCCCAGATCCTGAAAGTTGTGGTGACGCACATGGCTGTTTGAACATTTCCTGAAGACTAACCTGCGCTGGGTTTCTGCGAGCGAATGGTCTCAACGTGTAACATCGTTCCATCGCCAATTCTGCTATCCTGGTAGTGATTACACTCCGTTCTTCGTACAACGAGCGCCGACTTCCATCACGGACATAACTGCAAGCCGTACGGACATAACTGTGAGTCGCATGCACCCACACCAACACTTTCCATTAGTCTAGGGCACTAGCTGTCAAAGTGTATTTTTATTGTATTTTTGTGGAACGCATTTTGTATGTTTTATGATTATTCTATTTTACGTGCACGAACCCATTAAATAAGACAACTATTGAAACGGGAATGCCGTATTTTGTTTAAAGTTGTGTAGCAACACCATTACGTCTATTTATTATTAATTTATCATTTATTCTATTATAAGTTACTCGCTCGTGTTTGTGAGCTCTGGGGCATTATTCCAGCACATGCGCTAGTGCTCATAATCCCGAGCGAGCTGTATATATTTATTTTCCTTGTTTGGGGAGGGGTCAATGTTATTTGTAATGCATTTGTTTTCCGTGATTAATTAAATTCCTTTACTTGTTACTGATTAGTTTGTATTCTCTAGTATGCTGTGTTGGTATGTTCGTATACCCAAACATATTGCTGAACTGGTCACAACCACTGTATACATTTAGAGAAAAGAACCCCGCAACACGAGTGATATTTGGAACCCAACATTTAGGCATTTATATATTTTATCCAAACATTTAAATCAACCTCGTGACAGTTAGATTACTTAGAAAAAAAATGTAGGAATTATCCGTAAGCGAGTGAAATTGTTTTAGCATGGACATAGTAAATAGTACAATCTCACAACATAATGTAAACGACGTAAGTGGACAAATTATGTGACCTTTAAAATCTGTTTAAAACTAAAATCGTATCAATATACAGTCTACATGAAAACAGAGACAAGCACGAGTTTTTTCGCAGTATGAAAAAAAATGTCACTGTGACTCCAATCGGTGCACATAGTAAGGACATCTTACCTAATCAAGTCGTTCCCCCACATACTATACATACCTGAGTGGCCTATCAAAAATGACACGATTCTAGTCCTGGGTCTTTCCACTTGATACAAAACTCTCTTTTTAAAGGTAAGGAGCACGTATCACTCGGAAGCACGTTCATCTTGTACCTTCTTTCTGAAACTGCCTGATTGACCAGTAAATATGACATATCCTGTTTTTGTCTTAAATGTTATGTAATTGTGAGGTGCCAGTCTACTTGATGCTACGTTTCGGGTGGCAACATTTTAGTTGTTATACTGTATATAATTTTTCTCAGGTCACTTGCTAATATTTATAGAACAGATATTTTCCAGTTGTGTAACTTTTGTCATTAGCACGGTGTGTTGGAGGACATTCACATTAACATTAACATTCACATATATATTATAATATAAATTTCGATTTTTATTCTAAACATTTTGGATTTCTACATTCCCATAATGTATCCTTGGATGGAAAAAATGTATAATAATAATAGTAATTTCAGGTACTTTTTTATTTGTGTTCACATTAAATAATGCTGGTACAAAACCACTGGAGCCTAGAATCTGTATTACCCACAATTCAATGCAATATTAGAATGGAAAATTCACAAAGCTATTTTGTCTATAAATTAGAAAACAGTAATGAAATATGAGATTGTTTTCTATTAATTGTTGAGAAAATTTTTTTGCCAAATGTAATAAAGATTATTATTCTATACTTAGTTTATAACCCTTAATTATGATTTACAGTTATTGAAATGAAAAATTTACAATGAAATTTTGTTTATAAATTAGATAACAATACACTATACGAAATTGTTCCTCAGTAATTTTTGATAAACAATATTTGCCAAATTGAATAAAGGGTATTTTCATATTTTACTAAATATTAAATATGATTGACATGGTATTATAAATGGTTAGTGACACGGCAAAGCTGTTATGTCACGAAAATGCACATCTCATGAATATGTAGATTTAAACAGGCTATATTGTTACATTTGTATCAGTACACTCAGTGCGGTTATCATACTACACAACAGAATTTGTCAAGCTATTGTGAAGTAAGTAGACATTTGTTTCAGTTATTTTTGTCATTATGTTTTGCTTAATTACATTTGCCCCACGTTTGGTGATCTGCAGCTAATAACTGGCAATACAGAAACATTCAACCAGTTATAGAATAGGAAAGAGCACACACTTTACCAACACAATATGCGCTTTAAAGGTGTCTTACAATTACACGCCGCTGGACGACAGATAGTCAGGTGTGTTCCATTAGACTCGGCACAGGTAAACAAACTGTTAAATGTACGCTACACAGTTTGCTTTCTAATTGTGATACTACTTTTGGCTATTTTCTATGGTACTAACAGTTTGCTAAACCTTAGATATCGGACGTCCTTCCTGAATCCACTAAGAAAACACTACATTTACGAACAGTACCTGTTTAGTAGATTTCTTGTTCTCAACAATGTCCATTTACTACGAATGGACTTTCATTATTCTGCGTGTCTTGGCTTTTTACAAAACTGGCTTACTTTAAAAAATATTATCGTTGAAAACTGTAGGAATTATCAGTAAACAGGGGAGTGTTTTAGCATGGGCAGAGTGAACAATGTAAGTTGACAAATTATGTGATCGTTAAAATATGTTTATAACTAGAATCATATCAATATACCGTCTACACTGAGACAATCATCAGTTTACTCGTAGATTGTGTTTGGTACAATACGCCACGAATTTGACAAGTTTAACTTTTGATGATGAAATTCCTGAAAAATAATAGATTACCATATCATGTTTCGGGAATTCTACAGCCACAATGTAATTTAAACTGAATAAGTTGTTTACTGGACCAAAGTTGATGATTTGTGCATCTGGATTGATATAACGACTGTACTATACTACATTTTTATGTATCAGTCACCAATTAAATCAATGTTATCATGAAGGCAACAAATCATATCCCAGTAGATAAAATCTCTACAGAAAAAACAATAGAGATATTCCTTAAGGTTGAAACAACGCTATTGTCAAATTATTTGTGTATTACTCTCGTTGATGTCATTTGAAAAGAGCCATGGTTTTAATTCTGATGATTAAGTAAGTACTGAGAGTCTGTGTCTGAGATAAATACATTTTATTAACAAATTGTCATAATATATCTCAATGTTGTCATGAATCATTGTGAGGATCCGGCCAGACGCATCATTTGTCATAGTATGAGACATGGGTTACATTATGGGCACAGTGTAATACACTTTTAAAGTCAATATGAAGGCAATTTGTCAGTGAGAAATATAATAAATGCCATCCTGAGAAACACAATGAATGTCACAACTTGTGCAACAATAGATAAAACACTGAGGATTCATAGTGAATGCCACAATAAGTCATGTTAAAGGCCGAAGTGAAGAAGATGATAATAGTCCTTCGTATTATGAACAACCCGGAAATACAGAGAATTCGATAACGCAAGTCACTAGACAAACACACAGAACCGAGTGAGATCCGAACGTTTTCGATAAGCTTCGGAAATAAGAGACGTCCCATAAAGTTTGCAGGGGAACAGGTAAACCATAGTTATTAAATAGTATCATTTGTGATGGGACAGTGGGAGTTACTATTAAGACTACTGCTAGGGAGACATAGACGGTCGCATTATGTCACAGTGAGCGACACTGTGACGAACACTATGAAGGCCTGGTTGAGGGATAATCAGAGATGATGGATAACTGATGAGCAAAGTAACATGTTGCTCACCAAATGAGATTATTACTGCACTCCCTGCAATAGTAACTAGTCCATATTTCACCCCTGGTGGCAATGTCTGCGCATGATTTAATTACCTTCTTTTTGAGACACTAAAACGTGATACACATTCGTTGTTATACTATTTATTACTTTTGAATCTCACAGTCCCAAGCACTTTTTAAAGTGAGAGACATGCAACCAGTACTAAAATAAAGACATTGCAGAAGAACCTAGTACAACTGGTAACAATAAATCCTAGCTATGTTTATCGCACCCCCTCAGATTACAATACTCTACAAATATTTTGTAAGATATAAAACAGATATATGCTAACTGCGATGCAATAGATCCTGGCTAGATTTCATTGAATACTCTCAGATTACTTGACAATATTTCACAACTATTTTGTATGATATAAAATTGGTATATGCTAAATAGAGAGCAATACACCCTAGCTAGTTTTTAGCACAGCTCCTGATATTATAATACAATATTCTACAAATAAATAAATGTATATATGTTACCCGGGCTGCAATATACCCTAGTTAGTTTATAGTACATGTCCTCAGATACTTGACAATAGTCTATATTAATGTTTTCTTGTAATTTATTCGTTGATATCTATATGATTGGGATATAATACATAATTGAAATTGCGTATTTTACCAAGTATTGAATCGAATTTAAGCTCCGTCAAGCTTATACACATGGTCAAACTCACAAAATAAACAAGCTCCGTGGTTTTACTATTTCCCAGTAATCCGAATTACAGCGAGGTGTATTTTTTTGGTCATTTTATCATGTTGATGTGGTGCAATAGCCTCTACACTAATTACCCCCCACTAACTAAATACACCGGCATGTAACGTTCAGCTAATTGATTAAAAAGAAATCAGTGATAAATCATGCCGAATGTTGGTAAGCAAACAAAAACATCACTATTCTGTGAGTAATTCCGATAAGCAGAACATTTCGATATAGTGTTCCAAAATGATTTAAAAACAAGTAAATATACTCATTTAGCAAAAAGAATTTGTTTCAAAATTATTTAGAAAATTGTAATTTCCATTGAGCGATATATGTCATTGCTAGTCACGTTACCAATTACTTTTTGGAAATATCCTATGGATCAGAATAGCAGAAAAAACAACAACAATACATGGACAGGTGCGAATAGAGGACAGGGCTCTAGAATTTCAAATTTGTTATTGTGTAGTGCCCACACTCTCAGTGATTACTCAAGTTTTACGTTATGTACGTACTGACTGCCATTGTAAAATTCAGTACCTCAATCATAGTGGCATTGAAAGTGACCTTCAATATATATGTTTGTTATAATGAAACTGAAAACATCTCTCACAGTGGTATTCAAGCTGAACCACAGGATTTTTGTTATAGTGGCTTAAACAGTTAACTTGAAAACAATTTTCACCCTATATTTGTCCATCTATGTAGTCATCTCAATAACCTATGAATGTCTCGCAATGTGGCGCCCGAATAAATCTTTTATATAGCTCAATTGAAACCCTCCAGAGGGTTCTCAATTTGTCCAACACAATGATTCCCATATAGACTTTCGAAATCCTACTTTCAAAGTGAGAGCCACTGTGACAACCATCATGTGGGTCACTTTCTGTACTACTGCTCTACTGCTAATGTGTTCAGTTGCACAGTGACAACGGTATAGCAATTAGTTAGGGTATCTTTGTATACCATTGTGAGAGATACAGTGGCTGTCACTGGAAATCTGAGCACATCACTTACAATGGTATACAAAGTGATCCACAAGATGTGCATTATAGTGGATATCACTGCGAAACTGATCACATCTCTCTCAATGGTATACATGCGATGTGACCCATGAAAAAATGATCACTGTTACGAGAAGGTCAGCTGAGTGTCTCTCGCCAATGCGTCCTTTCTCAACGGATGAAATAAATCTAGTGCGCAATTATGACTTGCAACTAATTTATTCCAACCCTAATTACGATTGATTTCATTCAGCAAATTGCTTTACATAATTCATACAGTAAATACAGCATACAATAAATTACATTACAGTAAATATTCATGAAGAGCAAACCTGACATAAACACGGACACACTGAATTAAGAAAGCATTCACGTGTAACATGTCAACAAGAATGAATAAATATGCTGTAAATAGCCAATCAATTATACACAATTATATGATGTAGTGTTCACTGCATATGTTATGGCATCATAATATATAGGCACTTGTATCGAGCAGCATGGAAAGTCTCAGAACATATAAAAACACATCAAATTTCAAGAAATAGTATTCTCATGGTAGTTATAGACATATATTGTAAGCTACAGAATTGTATTAGTTGCTGGGGCAGTCAGAATGGATTACGAGTGCTCGATGGCAGTAATGCCGACAACTTTTACAGAGCTTCACACTCAACTCAAGGTTAAACTTCAATTTATTACATTTGCATATGTTTTATAATAAAATGCACACTATTTTGTGGCGATTAAACATAGTCTCAATAACAAACATAAATAACAACAATAAATAAATCTACATTTTGGCCATAACAGTGGGCATGTTGAGTTATTGAATGAAAGAAACATCGAGAAACATACATTATGAATTAGATCTAAAAGTAGTAAGATACAACTGATTTGAATTGCTTTTAATCTTAATACACCAAAAAATAGATCTATAATAATCTAATGGGAAAATAAAAATAGTTTCGGTCGCAATGAAGGTGTTAAATTATGCACAACTAAGACTAGATTGTACGATACATAAGTCAAGCACAGATGAAGTGGCGGTAACATGAACGAATTGCAAATGACAACACATTAAGAAGCATTGTTAGTTATATTACATTCAAAGTATGAGGAAATTTGTGCTTTATCGTTTCAAATTTTGCTTCAAGGTAATTTTTGAAACGATACCACACCTGTTCCAAATTCAGGAGGACAGCTTCCTAGGTCTGCGTGTGAATAATAATAGCCGTTTAAGCAAGGGGGCTTTGTTAAATAATATTGAATCGTCAGTGTAAAAAGATGTTAAATTAACATCTAACATATCATTGATATACAGGATAATAATAATTATTCTTGAGAAACACAACGGTAACAGCTTTCCACGAGAACTGATGACCGCCGATGACGAGTAGGAGTAGAACCATAATTTAAGTTGACCGCATATACCGTAAAACTGTGATATGTGATTTGTGTGGCTGACAGAATCAAAAGCGTTGCTGTAATCTACGTTTATGTAGTCATTTGAGTTGTAACGTAGTCAATGCAATTATTAAGATCAGTTGCAGTAAATCTGTCCTATTAAAAAAACACGTAGTGAATTACTGATTATGCCCTATTAAGGTAGAGATGCAGGTTCGTGGGCACTTGGGAGTGACTTTTTTTTTGATTTTTATTATCCAAACAGACTTGACTGTTAAAATTTTGTAGAATTGTGAATAGTGGAACATACTCAAAAAACGATTTTAAAATATAGATAACAGGTGCAAACATTCTCTCTTTTGAATGCTAAGCAAGATTTAGCAAGGCTGTACATAAGTAATAAAAAATAAACATGGTGAAAAAAAGAAATGACGGGATCTCCATATTATGCACTATATTTAACTGTTAACAAAACGATAATACATTTAAATTTGAAACTGTTACAGCCATTTAATTATGAGCATTAGCAAACTTCTTACTGAGTGAATTGTTATGCAAATTAGCAATTATCTCAGCTTCTTTTTAGTGCACATCCCAGAACTAGCTCCTAGACGCTTTGACCTGATGCAGTTTACCTGACAGGTATTTTAATTAGCTAATTAGGAAACCAAGATGACCTCCCTTGTCCACAAAACTATATATTTTCGGAAAGCTTATTGTATGAATTTTGTTAATATTTTATTTTTATGGACACTGTAGTTTGAAATATGCACAAAAATGTGCTTTTTTGGTCAAAAGTGATTTAAAAAAAATTAGCTTCTAAACCATGCTTCTGTTTCCTGTAAAAATTGGTTTATGGGTACATCTGTTTACTATGAAGAAAGTGCCGTCTTGAAAACTGTCTACCAGTTGTCAATCTTGCAGGGCGGCAGCTCAAATTTCACTACTTCAAGTTTATGCATAAATTAACACCCTGACTAGTTGTCTGTACGATTGTTGTAACACTGTTCAACCAAAAACAATTCCCCGACGGCGTTTTGAAGATAAACACATTGTCAATCATTTGTGAAATTTTCAAAACAAAAGGTCAAAGCGTCTAGGAGCTATTTTTTTTAAAGTTCTGGGATGTGCACTAAAAAGAAGCTGAGATAATTGCTAATTTGCATAACAATTCACTCAGTAAGAAGTTTGCTAATGCTCATGATTAAAATGGCTGTAACAGTTCCAAATTTAAATGTATTATCGTTTTGTTAGAAGTTAAATATAGTGCATAATATGGAGATCCCGTCATTTCTTTTTTTCATCATGTTTCTTTTTTATTATTTATGTACAGCCTTGCTAAATCTTGCTAAGCATTCAAAAAAGAGAATGTTTGCACCTGTTATCTATATTTTAAAATCGTTTTTTTGAGTATGTTCCACTATTCACAATTGTACAAAATTTTAACAGTCTATAGCCAAGACTGTTTGAATAATAAAAAGCAAAAAATAAAAAAATTCACTCCCAAGTGCCCTACAACCTGCATCTCTACCTTAACATTGTTTATATGAACATAGTGTGATAAACTAATGTATATTTATTTTTAAATCCTCACACTGTGTTCTCACTGTCTCAAGGGAATAAAGTGGGTCCCTTAAGGTGATAATTGATATACACAGAAATTGGCATTATCATTCATCTGCTTGTGACATGATACTTTTGAAATTGTACCCACAATGCACCTGCTAAATGTATGCTTGGCCTGAAACATCATATATCAGGCCTCGTGATTGTTTACAATATTCTAACCATAACAATCATAAATTCGCCTGATTAAAAAAATTAATTACAGAAACATTGTATTTTATATTCCACTATACGTAAATCGCCCTGACTCGTCTTTTGTTATTCGTGATTGAAATGATAGATGTATTATAATAAATATGTCACCCCGTCTTGACATGTCCAATAACGTACCTTTAAATAATTTTATTATATTTTAACATATTCTGTGTTTGTTTTCTCTTTAAGAACTGGTTCTAGTCATGACAAAAACTGTGATACTGCTGTTGATTTGTCTTGTTGCCTTAAATATGGCTATTTGTAGTGAAGTCCGGGCCATGTCCCCATCAGAGTTGCTGTCTGAAACTCAATCCAATGTGGAACAAGAAGATGAGATTAACGGTGACACTGGCACAGAAAAGAGGTGCTGTGCCGGGAAATAGCGAAATCAGAGGATAAAATAAATAAATATTAAAAATCTGTAATGTTTTCTGTCAATTTTTAAATCATGAATTCGATTGAGATCAATGTCGAAAGCGACAGCCCCTAGAATTTTGTAATACACACAAACTACTTCACATGATAATTGTTATCAATTGTGACTATTTGTTAATCAAAAACTATAGTGAGACTATACTGAAGTCGCGAGTGGCGAGTACTAACGTAACATTGAATTAAGGACATTTAAAAAAATCATGGAAATAGAATCATTAATCACAGTTTCCATTTTGAACTCTTGGTGGGGGGATGGGGAGTTGTCTCGACGGAAGTTACTTATACCTTGAATTTAAATTGATGCATAGTCTCACTCTGTACAACCTGCGAAGTGATGCTGATTGAATGGTACCATTTTTGATACTTATGTTAAGACTTTCCGTTTAGCATTTATTCTCATGGCAACTAATAGGTTATTGAATTCAACCACGTGTACTATCGAAGGTGGCTGCTCCACTCGCACTGATTGCGTATCATATTGAAGACCCATAGAGTCTCAACCCACAACGATCACCTGTGAATGGTAATTCTGTGTTGCGAGAGATTTATCATCAAATAATTCAGTGCAAGAGGATTGTTTTTTTTTGTGCGGCATTTCTGGAACAGTTTGCCTCATTTTGTCCTTTGCAGTTTATTATTTTCTGGAATAGAGATTTTAAAATTTCCATAGGGCACACACGATGATCCTCATGTTTGTTCAAATGAGGAAAAAACGCCTTCGCCGTCCAGCCATGCTCGTTGTGATTTTTCAACACCTGGAACACCGGACAATGAAGAAACTGAAGAGAAAGAATTCCGCCGTTTTATGAAAGAAACTTTGACTAGAATAGAGAAAAACAAAGACAAAATAACTGTGAACCTAATTCAGTTAACAAAGCGAGTACAAGAATTAGAGGATGATAAACATGATTTTCAAACCTCATTGGAGTATTCGGAAACTATATCACGTGAGCTACATGAAGAGAAATCAGTGTTGAAGAATAGAATTGAGGTTTTGGAATCAAGGTATGAAACTATGAAACAACAATTACATGTTATTAGTGAAGACCAGTTAATGGGAGAAAGATACTCCCGAAGTTATAATATCAGAATAGTCGGAATCGAAGAGAAAGAGAAAGAAAATGCACATGAGGTGGCTGTCAAGTTTCTGGGAGACAAGTTTGGTATTGCGGCGGATGAAGTTGAAAATGCACATCGTACGGGCAAAATTTGGTCGCAAAAACCCAGGCACATTGTAGTGAAGCTTCACAAACGACCGACAAAGATAAACATTATGAAAACGCAGAAACAGATACTTCAAGACTTATATTACTACCGATTTGCCACGAGCTGATGTGTTAGAAAAGAAAAGGCTAAATCACGTTATGAGACAAGCGTGGGAAAGTGGTAAAACTGTGGTGTTTAGAAACGGAAAACTGTACATTAACAAACAGTTATTCAAAGGATGACCATTGTGAAAAAGTTACAAAATATTATTGAATGTTGGCATGAGAAATTTGTTTTCTTTGGCGGAAAAAAACGGTGAAAGTGAGATTCAGCGGAAATAATTCTTTCCTAGCAAGTGCTTCTAGTTTTTCATTTATTTTTTTCCCGCCCCGCATATATAGAAATTTAAAAGAAAATTGGCTGTCACGAAAGTAATTAATGTCCTTTGTAATGTTAATCTGAGTACAAAAACTGTCAATAGCTAAACCAACAGGTGTGGCAATCTTGGTATGACACTGTGAATTCGTAATTACAGTGCCAGGTCGGTCACTGATTGGTAATACAAAATTAGACATAACCACGACATTTGGTAATCCGTATTTGTACAGGTGAGATTTGAAATGTTTGATGCTACTAAGTGGTCATTTAGATGCTAATATAGATTTAGATGTGATTGGCTACCATAATGAATCATGTCTGCCAGGTTTTCACACATTTACTGGTTAGCAAAGTTAGATTGATACAGTACAGAGTTACGTGGACAGCAAACATGTTAGTGATTTTGAGTCGGGTGGCTCTTTGTTTCATCTTTGATGAGCTGGCAAAAAATTATGCAAGTGCAAGAGTTATGTTATCTGTTTATTTCTAAATGTTTTTTTTCAGTTTTTTCTCTGTTGCTTTGTTAACATGTATTTTTTTCTCCCTTTTTGTGTTTTGTTTTTTTTAGTCCTGTAGTGATCCAATAACACAATTATGGCTAACTTACAGCTGGTGTCACTGAACGTCAGAGGCTTAGGCGAGTACAAAAAAAGAACAGACGTATTTGCATGGCTCCGAGAACAGCAAGCATTTATTTACTGTCTTCAAGATACCCATTCAACTACTGAAGTGGAAGATCTCTGGCGGACAGAATGGGGTAATAAATGTTTTTTTAGCTCCGGTCGCAGCAATAGCAGAGGAGTCACTATTCTATTTAGCGGTAATTTCGAATTCGAAATCCATGCGTATAAAGCTGATGATATGGGGAATTATGTCCTGATAGATTTGTCAGTTGGTGATTTTCGTTTTACACTCGTTTCAATTTATGGCCCAAATGAGGACAACCCCCAGTTTTATAAAGAGTTACAAAATGAAATAAATATCATCGGGAATCAGAGTATAATTGCAGTGGGAGACTGGAATTTAGTTCAAAACACCGAACTTGACACAAAATTGTATAAACATAAAAATAATCCAAAGGCAGCTAAAGAGGTGGAAAATATTATCCAGAATTATCAATTAGTGGATATTTGGCGGGTACAGCATCCTACCAAAAAACGATATACTTGGAGAACAAACGGAACTACAAAACAGAGTCGTTTAGATTATTTTTAGTATCCCCTGACATTCAGACTATAATCAACAATTCCAACGTTGAACCTGGCTACAGAACCGATCATTCACTAGTTAAAATCTACTGCAATTTTACCCTGGTACAAAAAGGGCGCGGTTTCTGGAAGTTTAATAGTTCCTTACTTAAAGACCCCAAGAATTGCCATGTCTCTAATAAAATTGATTTACAAAGTGGTGTTAGAGAAGGAGATCCATTGTCCCCATATCTGTTCATTATTTGTGTTGAATTTTTAGCTCAAGCTATAAAATTGAATCCACAAATCAGGGGTGTAGTAATTTCAGGCTCACAATTTTTACTCGGACAATATGCCGACGTTACATTCATCATCATTGATGGGACGAAAAAAAGCGTTATAAGCAGTCTTTAAAGTACTCGATGACTTTAAAGTGCTATCAGGCCTTCAAACAAATTATGAAAAAACACACGCGATTTGGTTTGGGTCTAAACTAAACGGAAAAGAAAGAATTAATACCAATCGTAACTTAATGTGGACTGAAGGTAATTTTAAAATTCTAGGTATCACATTAAACGCAAGCTTAACCAATCTTATTGAAATCAACTTTCGAGATAAAATTAAGGAAAGTAAACGGCTGCTGAACATTTGGAAACAAAGAAACCTGACGATAATTGGAAAAATAACTGTCATCAAAAGCCTAATATTGCCAAAATGTAATCATTTATTCTCAACCCTGCCTTCACCTTCACAAAAAATAATAAAAGAATTAGAACAATTGTTATATAATTTTGTATGGAATAGTAAGGTGGATGGGGTTAGTAGAAAAATTCTGGTAAATAATATATACTCTGGAGGAGTGAAAATGCCACACATAACGAGCGTAATTAAAGGTCAGAAGATGTCCTGGATAAAAAGGTCTCTCTCAACCCAAACAAATGTTTAACATAATTTTTGCTTTCTGTGGGGGGAAATTTGTTTGGAATTATAAGAGCACATGGGCTACGTACAATATGCGATCAGGTTAGTAATGAATTTTGGCGGGAAATAACGAACATATGGAGCAGGGTGACAGATAGTACTAGACAAATTAAGACAGCAAAGGACTGTCTGGTTCAAACATTGTGGTTTAACTGGGAAATTCAAAAAGGTAACAAAACTATATTTATTTCAAAGTGGCACAACGAAGGAATAAACTACGTTAATGATTTAGTTAAGCCAGATGGAACATTTATGTCATACAGAGAGTTCCAACAACAATATAACTTGAAAAGTGATTTTATTACATACCAATCGACTTTATTGTCAATTCCAAAGAAATGGAAAACGGAAATAGAAAAAGAAGGAAAAAATGTTGAACTTGTTAAAAATCCATATTTAGACAAGTTTATTTGCACTGGAAAACCTTCAAAAAACGTCTATAACCATCTAGTGAATGGAATTAAACAAATGCCAAGTAAAATCATGTATAAATGGGAAACAATTTTAAGGGAGCCAGATAATGAATGGCATTTAATATTTGCTAGACCGTTCAAAATAACCAAAGAAACCAAATTGCAAGCCTTTCAATATAAAATCATTACAAACTATAGTTTAATTAAAATGGGAAAAACATAATCGGCTTTGTGCACATTCTGCCAGACGAGTCTGGAAACAATAGAACAGTTTTTTGGACACTTTTTGTTAAATGGATTAAAGACAAAACTGACTATATAGATATATTATTAGGTATTGATAAACACTCGGCACTGATAGGTAATTTGATCTTGCTCTGTAAACTTCACATTTATCACTCTAAACTTAAAAAAATCAAACCACGATTTTGTTCAATGATCCCAATATTCAAGTGTAACCACCAGACTGACATCGCCATTTCTAATCTGGAAGGCCACAACAAATTGAGACAAAAGATAAATTGAATTATGTAATAGTTTATGGACTCAATTAATTGTTATATGTTGTATTTTTTTCCAATTTTCTGTTGTGTATTCGTTTTTCTTTGTTATTTGATGGAATAAAAAAAATATATATATTCTCATCTCAATTGCTGTCTGATATTGGCAAGAAACAACAAGGCAAGAAACAACAAGCAGAGAAGGTAAACGGCGGAAGTTACATTGAAAAGAGAAATGCGTGTAACTCCCCCTAATTGTCGTTGAAAAAAGTTAAATCAGCAGATAATTGGAATAAATAAGATCTGTATAAAAACGAGTTGCTATATTTTTTTAATCTTGATTCAAATTTCGCTCACAGTGACAACAACATACCGAAAAATGTATTCTGTATATCAGTATGTTTTCAAATTATGAATCTTTGTCAGCAATTCAAAAACTGCAACAATATTGGCTTGTTTGAAACAAAGTGAATAATTGGCCGCTAGATAAACTTATGGTAAATGAAGCACATCCTACAGATATATACAGATATGAATAAAATCGATACAGATATGTTGCTTGGGCAGGAATTGATTTATTCTGAAATGAATCCTTACATCTTTGGAAGAGGATATTATCATATTACAGTTGAAAGGTCACATAATCTGTCACAATAACACATAGTAAAGATTAATATGGAGAACTCATTGAGGATCACATTGTGAGGCACCAAGAGAGTCAATATAAATGTAATTTGAGGGTCAACATCTCGTTCCCTATGACGATAACAGAAAGTCATGAATTGAGGATCACAGTCATTATCAAGGTCAACGTGAGTGTCACAGGGTGAGTCACAATGACACAGTTACAGTCAAAATGAATACCGTCAAGAAAACACAGGTCACATTTTACCACAGTAATTTTGGGTATTGTTTTATTTGTTTTCACATTAAATAATGCTCGTACAAAACCGCTGTAGACTAGAAATTTATATTAGCAACAATTCGATATTGAAATGGGAAATTCAAAAAGCTATAAATTAGAAAACAGTACAGTCCAATACAATACAGATAGAATGTTTGCCAAATCTAATAAAGATTATTTTCCATATTTTAATTACTAACTATCAAATATGATTTATATGTAGACTTGCTTGCAGTCTGTTGCGATTCCGATTCGATGAAAAAAAATTAAAAAATAAATATAAATTAGGTAAACGAGGGGTGAACGCGAAAGTCATGTGACCTCGAAATCCCAACAGACTTGCCATCAGTGTAAGCGCCCTCACATTACCGGCCAGATTCGGGCTTGTAATGAATGACATGTCTAATATGTTTCGACCAATCAGAATACAGGCTAATTAACATATCAACTGAGACCCCGGAAACCATACACACTTTCTTGGATAAACTTAGATCCCGAAAACTTTACCTACTTTCTCATATCCGAATCGCATATGCTATTTTATTTTAGATTGAAATTCGAAAAAAACGTGCAATGTTATCAGGAGATATCCGGTTTATTGTTATGATCCGTGGCTCGGCTGCTCCACCCACGTATATGCAAATTTACAAGCCCGAATCTGGCCGGTAATGTGAGGGCGCTTACACTGATGGCAAGTCTGTTGGGATTTCGCGGTCACATGACTTTCCCGTTCACCCCTCGTTTACGCAATTTATATTTCAAGAATTTGTCATCGGAATCGCAACAGACTGCAAGCAAGTCTAATTTATATGCTGTTTTAAATGGGCAGTGACTCGGCACAAATTGCTGTACACATATCCCATGAATATGAAAATATAAACAGAATAAATGATATTAGAGTCTGTGCCAGTGCGAATATTATACTTTATAACACATCATTCGTTAATACTGTACTGTAATTGGTCAAAACAGGATCACGTGTTATCGGCTAAATTACCATAGTAGCGCCAGGGAAATTACTAGTTCCCTAGGGAGACTAGTACATCAACTAGTGCCCGGGGATGACGTCACTTATCACCTGATCGTGTGATTTCCAATATGTTGTCTGCTAGTTAGGTCGCTGATATCGATTGTCCGCCTCGAAAGACTGGACGATTTAGCTTCAGTTCAGAAAAAGAACTTGACACACTAGTGGAAACTAAAAATGCACCGAAGACGAAGGACGCAATCAGGTTTTCTAGAAGCGTCTTTACATCGTTTTGTGAAGAAATCGGGACACCGCTAGCAGACGTCGAGAAGAAGACGTCAGACTATGCACGTTCTATGCACGTTCCTCCGGCAATTCTACATGTAATGTGTTATAAACACATATTGCATGGCCTACTGGCTTAATAAAAACACTCAATTGAATGATGTGTTAGTGAATCGGTACAAGTTGTGTCGCAGCAGTTCACGCTGTGAAACTCAACACATGTGTCATAGTGGCTTTCATTTTGACAGTGTAAGCAGTGTGAGCCACAATAAAATACAATGTCAATATAATTGTCACTGTGCTTGCATGTTGTGTTTTACAGTTAGATCAACATCGATAGAGTCAATCTGAAATGAGGTGACACTCATTGAAAGTATCAGTTGTGTGCATCCATAACATATTTATGTCTTAACAGAGACCACCCAAGTGTAAGAGTGACATTGAGAGTCAGTGGGATCACATCGAAGATACACTCATAGTCACAAGGTTGATCACTGCCAGAGTCACATTGCAATTGCTACTGTGAGAGGGAAAATCAGATTTAATATGGAAACTAGACTTAGCAACACGTTGCAAGGTACAGTGTGTGCCTCATTGCCAGACACTTTGAGGTTCACTGAGAGAAACTCATTGACTGTCATATTATGAAACAAAAACAATGAGAGAACAACAAGGGTAACTTTGTGTACTGGGAGCTTGGTTACTGTGGTTACGATAAGGTAATTGTGTGGTCTGCAGAGAGAGCCACACATTGAAAGATATTAATATACCATACGAAGGCCAGAGGAAACATTCATTGGGGTTTACTATTTGATTCATAGTTAGCATTGTAACATACACCTATGAACACAATAAACGTTATAGTGTGAGCAAGGGTTACATACAATCCTAAGGGTTACCGAGATGACCACTGTTATAAGCATGTTAAGAACCACAGTGCCAGCCACAATGGATACTGTGAACACAGCGTATTGAACTTTCAGCGACAAGTAATGATTCTCACTAAGGGCCAGATCTATTACCTATTATTTACTTATTATGGCTACAGAGTGGCATACATCGAGGGTCATAGTGTGAATTATAGTGAAAGACACTGTTACAGTCACTGTAAAGCCACAGTGAAGATCGTGGTGAGGGTCTCGCTATTGTGTGTGTCATAGTTGCAAGAAAGTGAGGGTTATCCCTGCTTCTGGACTGAATATGTCATTTCCGACGTACTGTGTGTGTTCACGTTTTGCAAACATGTTGATCACGATCTAGTAATTTTAGTCACTAATTTAAATTTGTCTCCACATTTAATTATGCTGGTATATAACCATTAGAGATTAGAAAAATATATCACCGACAATTCAATGCATGATTGAAATGGAAAATTTATAATGCTATTTTGCTTATAAATTAGAAAACAATACACAATATTAAACTGCTCTTAGTAATTTCTGAGAAACAATATTTGCCAATTATAATAAAGCGTATATTTCATATTTTACTAACTATCAAATATGATTGATATGGTATTATAAATGATTATTGACACGGCAAAGCTGCTATGTTACACAAATACACACATCTCATGAATATGTATCTATAAACAAACTATATTATTACATTTCAGTCAGTACACCAAGTGCGGTGATCAAACTACATAACACACAACTGAATTTGTCAAGCTTTAGTGAAGTAAGTTATATTATTTTTATTATGTTGTGCTTAATTACATTTGCCCCACATTTGGTGATATGTAGCTAATAACTGGGAATAACATTCAACCAGTCATAGAATAGGAAAGACCACACGCTACCAACAACAGTACGCTCAATTATTCACACACCGCGGGGATACCAATATCCAGCTCTGTTCTATGAAACTCGGCACAGGTAGAAAACTGTTGAAGTATGAACACGGTTTGGTTTAAATTTGTAATACTGCTTTTTTGCTAGTTGATGTGGTACTAAAAGCTTCCAAAACTTCAATGTCAGACGGTTTCTTTTCTGAATCTACTAAAAAAAATTCTTGTTCCAAACAGTACCAGTTTAGTAGATTTCTTGCTGTTTATTACAAAAGCACTTTTTCATTATTCCCCGTTTTCTAGTTCTAAGAATACGCATTTACTTTTGGAAACTGAAAGATGTATTAGTGAGTAAGCGAGCGAGATTGTTTTCGCATGAGCAGAGTGACTAGTATTTTTTTTTTCCTCACAATGTAAGTTAATAAATTATGTGACCTTTACATCTGTTCATAACTACAATTATATCAATATACCGTCTACATAAAAAACGGATAACCTAGAGATTACACACAGTATGTGGAGAATGTCTTTGATGAAATACGCCACGAATGTAGCAAGTTCAACTTTTTTGTGAATATTCTACAAACCCCATCGTGATTGTTTATTACATATGTTATGTAACTTTTGCACAGATGAACAATGGACCGATGATCAGTTCAGGAACTCCGAGCAGGATGTACACGGCGCATCTGAAACATGTGTGTGTGTCTGCTGTTAGAGTGGCCCATATAAATATCAAGAAATAGCTACATGGGTTTTGCTACTTGATACAAAAATATCTTGAAAACATAAAGAGCAAGTTTCATTTTGAAAGAACATCTTCCTTCTGAAACTACTTAATTGACGAGTAAATATGACATTTCCTACGTTACATAGTATAAGCATAAATAACGGCTTTGCCCTGGAATGTTCTGTATGTGTGTAGGTGCCAGACTACTCGTTGCCACATTCCCGGTAGCAACATTTTCGTTGTAATTGTGCATTTAATTTGTTTAAATATTCCCAAATTAATTAAAGAACAGCAATTTTTTAGTTGTGTAACTTTTTGTATTAGTGCAGTGTGTTGGGTTAAACTTGCCACCATTCCGTAGGCGCATCTTAGCATGTCGCGGATGCAGGTTTTCAGGGATTTTTGTTTTATTACTTCTGTACGGCTGTGCTACTTACGGTATTTTCAGAATAATCAGTGTCATTGTTGCAAGAAAGTGAGGGTTATCATTGCTGCTGGACTGAATATGTCATTTCCATCGTAGTGATTGTGTTCACGTTTTGCAAACATGTTGATCACGATCTAGTAATTTTAGTCACTAATTGAAATTTGTCTCCACTTTTAATATTGCTGGTATATAACCATTAGAGATTAGCAAAATATATCACCCACATTTCAATGCAGGATTGAAATGGAAAATTCACAATGCTATTTTGTTCATAAATTAGAATAAATTACATTACACAATATAAAATTGCTCTTAGTAATTTCTGAAAAACAATATTTGCCAAATAAAATAAAGCGTATATTTAATATTTTACTAACTATCAAATATGATTGATATGATATTATAAATGTGTAGTGACACGGCAAAGCTGTACGTCACGAAAATGTAGATATAAACAGGCTATATTATAACATTTCAGTCAGTACACCGAGTGTGGTTATCAAACTACAGAACACACTACTGAATTTGTCAAGCTATTGTGAAAAGGTTAGTAGACATCTGTTTCAGTTATGATATTTTTTATTATGTTTATTAGCTTTGCTCCACGTTACGTGATATAATAACTGACAAATACAGTTGCTATTAAAACCAGTCGTTCTGACTACTTAAATTTGTTAAGCTTGGTTGGTTTGGTTTACACCATTTGGCCTCTTACAAAAGTGCAGAAGAGGAAAAAGTCGTACATGCTACCAACAAAGTGTATGTTTTAAAGTAGTTTCACACGCTACGAGTCTTCCAGTAGCATGGCTGTGCTGTGACTCATCACTGGTAGACAAACTGTTTGAAAGAATATACATACGGCAGTTTGGTTTATTATTGTAATATTATTTTTGACAATTTTGACAAGTTGAACTATTTTTAAATCCACACACTGTGTTCTCTCTGTCTCAAGGGAATGAACTGGGTCCCTTAAGGTGATGAGTGATAATTGTTTTTGATATACACAGAAATTGGCATTATCATTCGTCTGTTTGTGACATGATACTTTTGAAATTGTACCCACAATGCACCTGCTACATGTATGTTTGGTCTGAAACATATATCATACCTCGTGATTGTTTCTAATATGCTAACCACAACATTCATAAATTCGCCTGATTAAAAAAATTAATTACAGGAACAATGCATTTTTTATTCCACTTTGCAAGGATGTACTATTCCGCAAATTGTCCAGACTCGTCTTTTGTGATTGATATGATAGATGTATTTATAATAAATATGTCACCCCATCTTGACATGTCCAATTACGTACCTTTAAATAATTTGTATTATATTTTAACATATTCTGTGTTTGTTTTCTCTTTAAGAACTGGTTCTAGTCATGACAAAAACTGTGATACTGCTGTTGATTTGTCTTGTTGCCTTAAATATGGCTATTTGTGGTGAAGTCCGGGGCATGTCCCCATCAGAGTTGCTGTCTGAAACTCAATCCAATATCGAACAAGCAGATGAAAATAACGGTGACAGTGGCGCAGAAAAAAGATGTTGTGGTTGAAAATAGCGAAATCAGAGGATAAAATGATAAATATTGATAATCGGTATGAAACAATCTGTAATGTTTCTTGTTATTTTTTTTTAATCATGAGTTTGTTTGAGGTCAATGTCGAACGCGACAGCTCCTAGATTTTTGTAATACACACAAACTACTTCACATGAGAATTGTGACTATTTGGTAATCATAAACTATAGTGAGACTATACTGAGTTCGCAGAGTGGCGAGTAATAACGTAACATTGAAATAAGGTCACCAATTATTCTTTAACCAGTCATTTAAACAATCATAGAAATAGAAATGAGTAGATGACCCATTAATTAATCAATGTTTCCAATTTGAACTCTTGGTGAGGGGGGGGGGGGTATCTACGGATGTTACTTATACCTTGAACCCAATTTAATTGATTCATAGTCTCACACTGTACAACCTGTGAAGTGATGCTGGTTGAATAAAGTGGTATCTTTTTGATACCTATGTTAAGACTTTCCATTTAGCATTTTTTTCCCATGGCAACTAACATGTTATTTAATTCAATCACGTGTACTATCGAAGGTGGCTATTCCACTCGCACTGATTACGTATCATATTGAAATACCCACAGAGTTTCAACCCACAACGATCAGCTGTCAGCTGTGAATGGTAATTTTGTGTTGCGAGAGATTCATCATCAAATGATTCAGTACAAGGGGATTGTTTTGGAACCTCATTTTATCACTTGCTGTGTCAATCATCGTGACCACAAGTGCCTTCCACTTTGGTTCACATATCGACTGATTGTACTTTTCCCTCCCACAGTGTCCCACTGTGCCAACATGCCCCTCTCAGAGGAACAGAACGTAGTCCCCAACATTTTGGCTCACAGATGCTCTCATTCTAAACCTATATTATTGTAACTCAAACTGTCAAACTTTTAATATGTAAAATACAGCAACCCTTATAATGTACTCCATGGTGGCATGCATTTGAATCCTTACCATGTCATTGTGATTCACATTGGTTTTCATAGATATCCTCACAGATTCTCTCATCACCCTTTGTCCCACATTGTGTTGCATATAGTAGCCTGCACAATATTGTGGCTTGCACTGTCCCCTTTTTCAGTCCCTCTCGGTAGTCTCCTCGGTGACCCTCGCAGTTTATAATATTGGGAGTCACACTTAATATGTTGTGCTGGTCTTGTGATCCCAACGCCAACATGTATGGTGAAATCCTTGAGAATATGGAGGTTGTCCATATTCATCGATAAACAAGTAATTACGCAGCAGATGTAAGTGTTGAAAAAGGATTGCAAACTCATTAAAATAATAGGACAGTGAATTAGAGAATGCATGAGTATAAAATCACCAATTGCCATTTTTTCCTGAATATCTTGAAAATATTTCACTATTTTTTTCTCATCTGATGTTTACTCATTGATAATGGATTGCCTATAAATGATTTGGATGGAATGTCATGTCTTAAACATCAATAACGCATTACTTAAACAATAACGTTCATTATTGTTATTAGTAAGTAGCTTTGCCAATACCTGTGAATTTTACCAATTTTAAAACGAAAAATGAAGCGAAGATGGAGACGAAGTTTGGTAGGGCCCGGGAATATGAATACAATATACACATACGCACACCAAAACATTCGGACGCGATTACACAGCAGTTGCATGCATAGAATAAAACCAAGAAAGGTTTGACTTACGATATTATTTATCTCGTCAGAACAAATAAATCTCAACATAGTTATAAGAACGAACGCATGTACAAGGAAGCAAAAGAATAGGATAGAAAATCAAGCTAATGCACAGGGCAAAACTCGTCGGCTGATTAATGTAACAGCTGACCGACTTAAAAATATGCCGGCAGTTGTAGTTGTTATATTCAAGAAAACAAACAAAAACAAAAACAAACAAAATTAATATATAAGTTTTGAAATCGAACAAGCAAATCGGTAAAAAGAATTAGGTTAAAATTTAGTCTTAGACTTAAAGTGGAATGAGAAGTTGCACTACCGTGAATATTAATGTTGACAGGGGCTTGGAAAGTGCAGTTGACGAACATACTTGAGGTTCACTTTGAGAAACACAGTGACTGTCAAATTGTGAAACAAAAACAATTAGAGACATTATAAGAGTAACTTTGTGTGATGGGAGCTTGGTTAATGTGAGTGTCACGATGGGGGAATTGTGTGGTCCGCAGGTAGAGCCACAATGTGAAAGATACACTATGATATACACTATATACACTGTGATGGCCAGATGAAGACATTTATTGTGGTTAATAGTTTGATTCAGAGTAAATATCCCTGTGACATACACCTAGGGACACAATAAACATTATATTGTGAACAAGTGTTACATACAATCCTAAGGGTTACCAAGATGATCACTGTTATAAGCATATTAAGAACCACTGTGTCAGCCACAATGGGTACTGTGGACACAATGTATTGAACTTTCAGAGACAAATATTGATTCTCTCTGAGAGCCACATCTATTACCTCTCATTCACCTATTATTGTCAGAGAGAGGCATACAGCGAAGGTCATAACGCGAATCATAGTAAAAGACTGTTACATGGCGAAAGCCTGGATATTGTGAGGGTGATAGGGCCTGAACAGAATATGAAGATGTAAATTCAGTCATACATAACGGCTATGTCACGAAAATACACACATCTAATGAATATGTAGATATAAACAGGCTATATTATTACATTTCAGTCAGTACAACCAGTGCGGTCATCGTACTACAGAAAACACAAGTGAATTTGTCAAGCTATTGTGAAGTGAGTAGATATCTGTTTCAGTTATTTTTTGTCATTATGATTTGCTTAATTGCATTTGCCCCACAATTAGTGATATGCAGATCATAACTGGCAATACAAAAATATTCAACTAGTTATAAAATAGGAAAGAGCACACGCGCTACCAACGTAACAGTATGCTATGTATATTGGACAGTCTCCTTTCTTCTGAAACAGCTCGATTGGCGAAACTTCTTATCGACACTAAAATTTGTTCTGAGAATATGTTTTGATGATACTTCTATAAATTGACACATCAGTAATTCACAACAGTCAATTTTGGGGACTGTGTTGACAATCATCACATAATCGAAATGAAATAAATCACTCTACATAAGACACAGGATTAGGGTAGAAAACGAGGGTACTGAGCAACAAATCTGGAATACACAGGAACTGCTGATGCTTTTCGACCTTTGAAAAGGCTCACAATGAGTCCCTGGAGGTAAAGGGTATCCCTCATCACCTATTTTGAAACTAAATCCACTTATCTGGATTCAATATTGAATGTTTGCAGGAAGATCCAGAAACTGTAATAATCGCTCTGTGTGATGACTCTGTCACCAAATGTGAAGCTCCATTCTGTACCTAATTAGTTAGTAGATACAGTTAAATAACGCACGAAATAATATTACAAGCGTTAACAAACAGTCGACGTTAGGATGTCATAACTTCAAGAAGAGGCTCAATCAAATAACGTTTCCAGTATGTCATAAAACATTTAGTTTATTTCTATATTTCATGAACATTTTCCCAACCATTACACACAAAATACGTACTATTTCCACTAAAATAATATTTGGTAATTTGGTGTTCGACTATTCGCTACGAACACGATAAATAATGTTTACGTAAGAGTGTGCTACTGGTGTGTCCGAAATTCGAATGCGTTGTGTCATTCCCCGTCTAGTTTATAGTCATACAAGAATACAACCGCGCACACATTTTCCAACTCGTGGGTACACTGCTATTGATAACTTACGTTATTACTTACACGTTACCTTTTTCTTTATTTACTCAATACGTTTCAAATAGAGGGAACAATAAAATATAGATATAATGGCACAGTGTCCACTTGGTGTGCATATTTATTACGTATATTATTCTAATAAGTACTATAGTACTAGTATCTAGTTACCTGTAGAAACCAGGGCGTCTAACTAGTAAACTACATTAAATTTACATTATTCCATACATATTTCACCGATCCAGCACTTTTGCATATCTCCCTTGATTTTAGCATATTCTGTGTTTTTTTCACTCTAGACATGGTAAAATCTCGAATATTGTTGTTCGTTTGACTGGTTGTCATGGTTAGTTTGAGCGAAGTTCGGGCCGTGATGTCGTACGAGTTGCCATCTGACATTCAACTTTACAATGCACAACAAACAGAGGAGAATAACTGGACCAGTGACCTGGAAAAAAGAGCTTGTCCTCGCATGTGTTGAAATTAGCGACATGTGAACGATACGAATACATAATATAAGTAATAAAATATACAACTAATGATATATTTTTTGTAATTTTCACAATTTGTTTTACGTTATAGGAGTTATTTACATTGCAAACACCATCTATAAATTATCATGATTTGAAAGGAAAAGTAAGAAATATACCGAAAACACAAAGTGGAAATTATGTATTATTATGTCGAATTGACATCCTCCAATATTGATAAGCCAGGCGAACTAAATAGGCAATAGATGTGCTATTTTTTACAGTCACAAATATTGTTTGAAACCTGTAAACTATAGAAAAAATATATTCTTAGGGAGTCTTGCATATTAAAATGTAAAATCTAGTTATATAAAGGAAACAATATTATTCACTAAAATAGGCTGGAGGGTGATGTTGAGGTGACTTAAATCAGATTGTCATATAATGAAGCCATTTTCGCAATCGAGAAATCGACCCTCATTCTCAGACGAAAACCGACTGATGGCGCTTAATTCGAAACTCGTTAGTGAAGGGTCTTTGACCTCTCAGTCATTCCTAACTTTTGCAACGTGTGTCAATGTGATAGACAAATGCTGGATAAAGCGCTACCATGTTTGGTGTTCGGGGCAGTAGCATTATGTTATGCATTGCATGGCAGTTGGTAAAACATGAATGGAAGTTTTTTTACATTTGTGTGTTTTATGTAAGACACCCATCAAAAGAACTTTTGATTTAGCTGGCACATAGAAGCCAACAGAGTATAACATTCAACCACGTATACTGTCATACGATATTGAGGACCAAACAACTTCCAATCAAGCGTAAGCAAAATTGATAAGTAAACGGTTCACTGAATAAGGGATTCCATATATCAATATGAGTAGTCGATTCACGAAATAATCTTCTACATAGTTGATCATCCGGCCATGTCGTTATTTGCCGCCAGCTTGAATATTGAGTAACGACTTTCTCTTTAAGATCTTGACTTAGCATCTCGAAGACGGGAGCCTATTTTGATTCTCAAATTCGTCTTATCTACTGCAAGTTCTAGCACATTGGAATAAGATGAGAAATATTTACACCATATGCAGAAAAAGAAAGACATTATATTGTATTAGATTAATTTTGATAGAAGAATTATTTGTAAAATACATCATATCAATACATCTAGAGCTGAAATTGTATGATTTTGCCCCTGATTCTGCCTCTTATGAGTAAAGAAATATATTTAGCCAGTAGATTGGTACCCATTGTGATATCAATGTTTTGTTGAAGAAATGGTCATCCAAAACCTTCAAATATGCTGTAAATCAAATACTCAAACATACTAATGTTGTTTCTGTGTAGATATAAGTAACAAATTTTATTTTAATACAACGTACGTGTATCGTGTTGAAACTTTTTGTTTGAAACGCTTGAAGTGTGATATCTTTCACAATTAATTTGTATATAATGCACAAGTGTTGGAACATACATGCAACCAGCGAGATGTAGTCTTTATGATGGGGTTATAATTAAATGTCTCATGGTTACCGGTAGCATGGTTGGTTGGGCACTCCCATGTATTACATGTGATACAACGAAACACTGGTCATAGTAATAAACCATCATCAAGTAACAAATAGTCTGTATCAGCTGTAATTGCAGGCAAAGGATTGACCCAATATGTTACCCAATAGCAATTATTATTATTATTATTATTGTTCTCAATTTCAGACGATGCCCATATGTAACTGAACTCCGCTTAAAACGCCTTAATCCAATGTCTGTACAGGCCATGCAACATTTAATTTCTCTGATGTACTCAACAATGCATTGGTCGATGAGTTTACGCGCAAAACATTACAATTGTTTGTATAAACCTTGTGAAAGTATACAAATAGCTAAACGCGTTCTTTGATTATAAGCCTAACCCAAAAGTCGATGACAGTTATTGTAGAATACATTTAAATTTTTGAGCAACGACGTTTTAATGAATACCGCATTTGAAATCAAAAACGTTATACCAGAAAGTATTTAACATTCTAACTGCAGTTAGTCTGCAGTCTCCCCAAAAGTAGATCTGCCTTGATGCAGAGCAAAGTTTGTTGGTATTCCCTGTCCATGTCACAAAAATAGACAATTAGAGCATCAATGTAGTTTAAATTTCGGTTGTTCATATAAATATTGAATAACATAGGAGACATTACCCCGCCTTGTCGAAGTAAACTATTATATTGAAAGAGTGCGCAAGTGTGTTTTCCATGAACACATTGGTATAATTAATTAAAAGCCGAAATAAATACACCGGTATGTCACGTTAAGCTAGTTTATTAAAAAGAAACCAATAAGCAGAACATGTCGGTATAGTCTTTCTTTCTGAAACCGAAATTATTTAAAGACAAGTAAATATAGTCATTTAGCAAGAAGAATATGTTCCAAAATTAATTAAAACAGGTGTAATTATCATTAAGTGATATAAGTCATTGCTAGTCCCCTGACCAGTCACATTGTAAAGAAGAACTTCGATTATGTTTTTTTGGAAATATTCCATAGTTCAGAATTGCAGAAAAACAAAAATGAAACATGAACAGGTGCGACTAAAGAACAGGGCTAACGAATTTCAGGAGTGTTAGCCAGTACGTACATAACCCTCAGGGCCGTCACTGTGAAACTCAATTGCTCACTCATAGTGATTGTTGGTCCCTTTGACGCAATCAAACACATATATTCATGGAGGTTCAACTTCAGGGATATATTGTCTTTAATGCATATTTCCATTACGTTTGTACACATGAAACAATTTCCAAGCACCTCCAAGCAAGCGACAAACATCTGCTTATGCTGGTGGCAGATATGACCATGAACTTTAGTTGTACTAGGAAAGAAAATAATGAAACATTTCCCATCATCAAAATACAGATTACTGACGAGATGCTTTTGCTAAGGTAAATGTAACTATTTTTAAAAAACATACCTAATTACATGGCTGTTTATAAATTATACATGAAACTAGTCAATCTACTGCACAAACTTTCAGTAATATGAAATACCTTGCCACATAAACATATGCAAATGATCACCCAAGAAAACGGTATGGGCCGAGCTAGCATGTCACATGTTTGAAACAATCAAGAAATAAAATACACAATACAGTCAACTTTTCTCTCAAAATGCCATAGCAAATATTGGTAAATAATGAATCTGTACATACCAACGTGTTCTACTTGACACGCGACCTGTTCATTCCAGAAAACAATGGCTGACTGTAAAAGGTCAGATCAAACAAACGAAACTTGCAAGCCGCCAAAGAGGGCTCTATATAGCAAACGTACAACGGGAAATTTGGCCTCAACAGTGACATTTAAAGTGACATACATGATGTTTGCTACAGTGGATGTCATTGGGAAATTGAACACATCATTCACAATAGTATGCGAAGTAATCCATGTGATGTCTGTTATTGTGAGGAGGACATGAGAATAGGGTTTCACCCTTACCTCAATCCTAACCAGTGTAAAATTTAGGGCGCGTTTCATGGAAACAGAAAACGATATTAGGAAACTCATTTTATTACTCGCCACTGCGTTTCATGTACTCGCGAGCTAAAACAACAATTCAGGCATTTTATATCCTTGGTAGGATCGGCCACAGCAAAAACATTTTGTGGGATTGGTGCTGATTGGTTCGTAGTCCTATGAGCTGTGATTGATTTAAAAAAGAAAAGCCTTGAAATAGCGTTTGCAATCGGTACTTGTGCTAGTTTTCCGAGATGTTAAGCATGTAAAAATAAAAATAATTGAATAAAAACAATAACAATAAAAGTACTGAATCACAATTAAATACTACTGAATCAATAATACGAACGAATATCACAGTATTAATTAGGGAAATAATAGTGGATTATTGTCCTTCTGGTCAACACTCATAGTGGCTGTCACTGTGCAACTGAATACGGCATTACAGTGGCTTTCAAACTAACCATTTTATAAGACTGAGACTTGCAAGTAGCCCAGAATGTGGCTCACAGTATACAAAATTGTGGTTCGAAATGTGTCTATTAATGCACCTCTCATAGTAATCAAAATAGAGACCCTCATCATGAGTCTCTTATTGGTTAATGAATGTCTCATAATGTGTCCCGAAATGAATCTTTTATATATCTCAAATAACCCCCCCCCCCAGTTTTCCCAACTTGTCCAACACAGCGGCTCTTATATTGACTTTCAAAATCCTTCTTTATGACTCACGTTGGGATGAAATAAATCAATATACGCAAATATGACATTCAACTTATTCATTCCAATCCAAATATCACATGACAAGTAACTATTGACTGCGAACAAACAAAAACAGTAATTCAGCAAATTGCTGTACATAATTCATACAGTAAATACAACATACAATATACTACATTACAGTAGATATTCATGAAGAGCAAATCTGACATAATCACAGAAGTCACTGAATTAAGAAAGCATTCACGTGTAACATGTCAACAAGAATGAATAAACATGCTGTAAATAGCCAATCAATTATACACAATTATATGATGTAGTGTCCACTACATATGTTATTGCATCATATTCTATAGGCACTTGTATCGAGCAGCATGGAAAGTCTCAGCACATATAAAACACAGCAAATTGCAAGAAATAGATTGACCCAGCAGCCAACACAATTTAGTGGCTTTCAATTTCTCAGAATTGGAAGTGCTCGATGGCAGTAATGAAGACAAATTTACAGAGCTTTACACATAACTTTCTCTGTCGGCTATCATTCTGAAGTCATTGACCCCTGACCTTGGCTTACCCAAACCTGCCACTAGAGGCGATGTTTGCTCAACAGGTTAACTTAACAATTACCATACATATGCATATTGTATAATAAAGTACACACTGAATGTTTTGTGACGAGTAAACATAACAAACATAAATAACAAAAATAAATAAATCTACATTTTGGACATAACAGTTGGCGTGTTGACTTATACATTGAAGGGAACACCGAGAAACATACATTATGAATTAGATCTAAAAGTTGTAAGACACAACTGATTTGAATCCGACATTGTTGCACACACTAAAAAATAAAAAGTTAGTATATTCTTGGTAAATATGAATTCTTTATTACGGTTAATACACCAAACACTATATCTAAATAATCCAATGGGAAAATAACAATAAAGGTGTTAAATTATGCATAAGTAAGACTAAAATGCATAGCAAAGAATGCAGGACACATTGGTCACACAGATGAAGTGGCGGTAACTTGAAAAAAAAAATGAAAATAGAAACACAGTCAGAAGCTTTGTAAGTTATATTACATTTAAAGCATAAAGACATTTTGCTTCAAGGTACTCTTGGGAAAGAAAGCACGCCTGAGAGCATGTAGTCCAATGAAATATATAAGCACTTTAAAACGTTGATGTTAGCAATGTGACTGCACGCCTTGAATGCTTTAGCGAAAATGATATTTACATGAGTAATAGAAATAAGATTATGAGTGAAGGTAATGCCAAGCAATTCACCAGATTAACCATTCAAGTAATACTTGCACTTTTTATTGGCGAAGCACTCAGTTTAGTCGCACATTTAGATAAAATAGTTGCAGATGTTTTATCTGGACGAGACACTGTTGATGTTCTGGTATGGCACATACATGGTATATTGACACGAAAATCCTTTATTGGGTAGAAGTTATTATCCAACTACAGTTAGGTAAAACGTAACAGTGTCTGCCACAATGATAAACTGCAAAGATTGATATGAGGATTTTACCAGACTACAGTTAGGGACATGTTAAAAATCACAGTGTCTACCAAAATGATAAACAGTAGAGATCTTCATGTGGATCAATATAACTGACAAATTGAGTAAACAGTGTGAGGTAACGTAAAGGTCACTGTAAAGACAACTTTAGGGACAAATTCACAGTGAGGTCCCCATCATGAGACCCATCTATTACTCTGAGTATTACAGTGAGACAAGGATTGAGGTTCATAGTGTGGGTCTCATTGTGACATTGTCATAGCCAGAAGGAGGGACATGATGAGTGTCACCATGCACAACAGTGTGATGATCACGATGACGATCACTGTAAAGGGCACACTCAGATGGTTAGGAGGGGTGTGATAGAAATTTTGGATGTTTGCAAACAATTGCTCACCAAATCAAATCGGTCTTGTCGTAAATATATAATGGTCTGGTCATTTAAAATGAAATAAGGAGATTTTCATTTGAATACGTGCCCTTTAATACTTTGATGGATACCACAGAAGGGAAAATTAAGACACATTATCTGTCACAATGATAGAGTGAGTGATACATTGTCCTACAGTTAGTAATATTGTGATGAGCACTATGAAAACCTCTGTGAGATACATACTAAAGTTCTTAATATGTGTCTTAATGAGAGACACTGAGGGTCAGCTCGACAGGAACTACAATTTTCCCCAGAATATAAAAATATAACATCTCTCATACTGTGTTTTTATTTTTTGTATATCGCAATCGAGTAATGTTAGGTAATGTTTTATTTGTCTCCACAATAAATAATGCTGGTACAGAACCATTTATATTACCCACAATGCAATGCAATATTTGAAAGACAAAATAGGTTAGTTACCTTTCAAATCATTTATAAAACAGTTATGAAGTATGAGATTGTTTGCTAGTGATTTTTGAGAAACAATTTTTGCCACATGTAATAAAGATTATTATTCTATATTTTAGTTACTAACTATTAAACATGCTTTTTATATTCTAGTTAAAAAATTCTGTACACATATCTCATGAATATGAAAATATAAACAGAATATAAGATAATTTTAGAGTGCGATTATCATACTATGGAAAACATAATTGAATGATGGGTTAGTGAATCGGTTGCGTCACAGTAGCTTCTGATGTGAAACTCCACACATCTGTCATAGAGGCAGTCATGTTGACACTCACAGTGAGAGCCACAATCAAACACAATGTAAATGGGATTGACACTGTGGTTGATTGTTGCGTTTTACAGTTAGTGCATCATAGAGAAACATTGCGAGAGTCACTATGAAATGATGTGACTAGTAGTAGTATTTGTGTGCCTCTATGACATACACTTTTTGTATGGACCAACACGAGATACACTCATAGCCACAAGAATGGCTACTGTCAGGGTCACATTGCAATTGCCACTGTGTGATACAAAAAGAGATCCGATATGGAAACTAGACTTAGCAACATGTTGAAAGGTACAGAGTGTAGCCAGTCAATTTATGGTTTGACCCATCACAAATTGCAACAGAAATAATTTCTTCACAATACATTCCGGGGAGGTGCCTAGATTGACATACTAAAAGTCTAGGAAAATCTAGGCTTCCAAAATATATCTGGTGCATTTTTACAACATGGAAAATATAACTATTAGGACATATCTTTAATTCTAGATGACATTATTTTTGATATTGAAGTTGCTGCGATATGGTTTGGTGTGTGTGAATGTATGTGATTGTGAAACATTTGATTGAACAATAATCCCATTTGCATAAATCCAATATGGCCGTCAAAATAGTATCATTTAAATGTGCAACCTCGGGCGGCCCCTCGGAGTCTGTTCCTCGTAATGACTCCATGAGCCACGCCGTGGGGTGAGGGGGGACATCGATCCTAGCGACCTGATGACTGTCACTTCCGGGATCCAGAATCCTGCATTCGGCATTGCTTTGGATCCCGCCGAGTGCTGGACGTAGGGGAGAACGCACAGACGGTGTTGATGGGCGGACCTTGGTCCCCCACGGGATAGAGGCCTAAGTCCTTAGGGTAGGTAAATGTTATGCTCAACCTTTTCCGCTGGACCAAGTGCTACCCAATCGAGCGGTGTTTGAGACCGGAGGCAGGAGAGTCTGGAGTCAGATCTTGCTCCCCGCTCAAATCTTTCGGTTCCTCCCCGACCCCGGTACCACGTTTTTTTTTTGGCTTCGGTCAAAGGGGGTGGCCACGTTCATGGAATATTTCGACCGGTTAGTCGGAAACAATCCTCGCACTGAGAGCAGAGTGGCGACCCTCAACCTTCGAGTTGTGGCCAGCCTACTGGAATGAATAGTTTTGCGCCGCCAGCACTCTGAAGTATCAATGGCGGAACACACCAGGCTCCTAGACCAGCAGACACAGCCATTGGTGAGACACCACACGGCTAAGCGGGATATCCTGCAGTGTCATCTGGCTCTGGCAGGGGCTGCCTCTGTACAGCGGAATGCGGTTTTGACTGTTTTCACTGGGCGCACCACCGCCTCAGTTACACAGGCTGGATCTCCCCCACCCTCTTCTTTTTTGAGGATGGAAGGAGTAGTCTCGGTGCTTTGGGATCCCACTGACCGACGCGAGCCAATTTTGCTGGGAAAACGTAACAACCAAAGTTGGCACTTACTGGCCAGAAGTAGCCTAGAGGCAAGTGTCCTGGCTCTTCCGGGGGAGGGAAGAGTGGCGATGCGCCCCCAGGAAGAAGGGACCAGGAGGTGCCCACCGCCCCCTCTTCCTCAGGGGTCGCCTACCCAGCTCGCAGCGGAAGCAGGTTTGATGCTTTTGCTTGTGGCAAGGGGGATGGGCATATATCGGCGGTAGCCGGAAAATATTGACTTCTACAGGCCTCGCGGGGTCTCACCTCGTCGGAGGAGAGATAACCCCGATGTGGAACCGCCGAATCCACACATCTCTGTCGCACTGACTGTGCTTGTGTATTCCGGTTCAAAGGCAGCACGTAACCAATCCATGGACTCTCCAGGTGGCGATACACGGTTACATGATCCCGCTGCAATCTCCATCCCCCTGGCTCAGCCCCTGTTTGGGGTACTACCAGGGAACCCCCGAAAAGCGGGAGCAATCCAAGAGAAGGTAGATAGTTTGCTTACAAAGGGCGCTATACACAGGACAGGGGGCCCGGCGTTAAGTTCGGGCTTCTACTTGCAAGTATTGGTGGTTCCAAAGACTAAAACTGTGACTACAGGTGGCTGTGCCCCGTTCTGGACTTAAGCAGATTAAATCAGTATGAGCTTCCTGAAAACGCCGAGCACCATATTATTCTCCGTGCTCTGTTTCTACTGGTTAGCCTCGCTAGATTTGAGCGATACTTACCCGCACATACCAATACAGCCAGTGAGTCAGCGACTCCTTCGACTCGCCCAGTTTGACCAAGTAGTCGAGCGCGGGGTGCTCCCCCTCCGGTTTTGCATGGCTCCATACGTATTCACCAGAGTGTGGAAACAGGTGGTGCTACTGCTGCGCCAGTACACATCACATCGGTACACATCAACGTGTACCTAGATAGATATCTGTTTGGTACACAACCAAACAAGAGGTAGTTAGTCAGACAGTAAGGCTAACACCAGATTTTCTAGACCAGTTGTGCTTCCTAGTAAATCGAGCAAGTCCCACCCTCAGCCAACACAACAGTTGGTGTTCCTGGCCAGGGAGTTCGACACGGAGGTGGGCTTGGTACGGTCTCTGCAGGCCCATTGCCTAAACGACCTAGCCTAACGCCTAGTCAGCATTCCCTCTGTGTCCCTCTGAGAACTAATGCGGATCACCAGAATGATGTCAGCAGTTCGCAGGGTAGTTCCCCCAGGCCGCGTTAAGCAGCCGCCCGTTACAGTCCACTTTTGTTGCAACACTTGGCTTTCTTACAGGAACTGGAGAGGCGAGTTACACTCTCGGACCAAGTGAGGGATGCCTTGACCTGGTGGTCGGCAATTGCCAACCTCAGGCAGGGGGACCCCTTGGACCAACTCGCCACGGCTATGAATCTGGAAACGGATGCCTCCCTCACATGTTGGAGAGTGCACTTATTGGACGAACAAGCCCAATGGAAAATATGGCCCCTGCGTTAGATTCAGGACTGCCATATCAACTGGCCCGAACTGAAAGAAGTGCGCTTAGTTTGAGACCACAGAGTCTTGCTTCTCACGGACAACACAGTGGTTGTCTCCTATAGCTACAAAGATGGGGGACTAGATTCCCATCGTTGTCAGTCCTAGCAGAGCGAATTCTCATTTGGTACATGGAATACAATGTGGAGATAGCCGCACACCACCTTCCAGAGGCAAGAAACAGTCAAGCGGACGCCCTCTCGTGGGGGCTCCGTCTCCAGAACGCGGAGTGGCGGATACCCCAATGGGTAACCTCCAGACTGTTTTGGTGGTGGGACGGTTCAAAGTTAGACCTATTCACCACACCCCGGAATGACAAGCTCTCGACATACACGACACTCCTGCCGACTCCAGGAGCCTGGGCCAGGGACACTTATTCAACCCCCATGGACCCACATGGATGGTCGAATATGGATGTGTATGCCTTTCCTCTCTTCCCACTATTCACCGGTTACTGGAGAAACTTTGACAGGAGCGCATCTGTACTTTGACGGGGGCGCCCAACGGGCCAAGCAAGGTCTGGTTTCCACTACCATTGTAAACACCAGGGGTGCTTCCGAACTTCCGGATCTGCTGTCCCAACCGGACGGCGCCCTGTCTTTGAGCCCATCAGTGTACCACTTACACGCATCGAGGCTCTCAGTTGACTCACTCAGTTGGATTTTTTCTGAGTGGGCTGCCAACGTCCTGACCAGGGCGAACAGGAATCCCACCAACACAAACTACGCCTCGAAATGATGTGCGTACACTGATTGGTGTAGTGGAAGGGATATCCATGCCATCCCTTTGTTGGCCAGACAACCGACTTTTCGTCCATCCTTTGAACGAAATGGACTTGTCCAGCCAGCCTTGTCACCCACCATTGGGATTCTCTGGGGACGAGGCTAGCCGGTTGTCCTACCAATCAGAGACTTTTTACTGTTTAATCAGAAGCCTAGACCCTGAACGAGGGAAGCAACCAATTGGAACTTATCGGTTGTGTTGGTCGCTCTAAGCAGACTGCCCTTTGAGCCTCTCCGATCAGCAACACTCAAACTTTTCACGTGAAAAACAGTCTTCCTACTCACCCTCGCTTCAGGTAGGCGTCGGGCTGAACTTTTTGTACGGGTGTGTCGCCTTTATGGACAATCAAGTCGTGAAAAAGACACGAATCGGGTTTCTCGCCATGAAGCAAATCTCAGGACGCGGTTCACAACCGATCGTTATTCCTGTAATAACTGACAAGGAGGCAGCACCTGAATAGTGAGATGCAACTGCTCTACAGACTGTCGCAGTCTCAGACGTACCTGCAGAAAGCACAACCTTGAATGTTCTGTAGTTTGTGGTCAATGTCGAGGATCTGGATGCACAAATGTAGTTCAATGATGACGATTAGCAATTACATTAATCAAACAATAAACTTTTGGACAGAATTATAACTATTTAATACAGTTTGTTAAATCAAAAATATATTTTATAGAGTTGAAAATTTACGTTTAAATGGTATGTTATGTATATAGTATAGTAGATTTGTAGATCCAATCAAGATGTTTCATTCCTCTAGTTTTTCTTTTAGATGTGACAACCATGTTGGATTTATGCAGATGAAGCGTCCGTCTACCCAGGAAACCATTAATTTACATCTTTTCTGTACTGTACGATTCTCTTTAAAATTGTATTCTAGCATCTTAAACTTATTACTTATGCCACATAGAAGAGAACCCGGAAGTTACATTAAATAATTATATTATCGCGGCCATATTGGATTTATGCTAATTTTCATCTACCCAATCAACACATTTGGCACTCTCATACCTTCTCCGACTCAAAACAGTGCCATAGCATCATGAATTTTTAAAATACCTTATCTAGAATTAAAGATATTTCCAAATAGTTATATTTCCATGTTGTAAATATGTGCAAAACGGCCATTTTGAATATATGCAAATTAGGTATATTTCGGAAGCCTAGATTTTCCTAGACTTTTAGTATATCCATCTAGATACCTTTCCAAAAAGCACTGTGAAGAAATTATTTCTGTTACAATTTGCGACGGGTTGGCCCCCCTTTTTAGCTAGAATGACTGGACTATATGTGCCTCAATGTGATACAATTTGAGGTTCACTGCGAGAAACTCATTGACTGTCACATTGTGAAACAAAAAGAATGAGAGACATTGTGAGAGTAACTTTGTGTACTGGGAGCTTGGTTACTGTGAATGTCACGATGGGGGAATTGTGTGGTCTGCAGGTAGAGCCACAATGTGAATGATAGTGATATACACTATGAAGACCAGATGCAGACATTTATTGTGGTTAATAGTTCAGAGTGGATACCCCTGTGACGTTCACTTAGGGACACAATAAACGTCATAATGTGAGCAAGAGTTACAGACAATCCTAAGTGTTACCGAGATGACCACTGTTATAAGCATGTTAAGAACCACAGTGTCAGCCACAACGGGTACTGTGAACACAGTGTATTGGCTTTCATCGACAAGAAATGATTCTCACTGAGAGCCATATCTATTACCTCTCATTCACCTATTGTGGTTACAGAGAGGCATACATCGAGGTTCATAGTGTGAATCATAGTAAGACACTGTTACATGGTGAAGGTCACCGTGATGAGGGTCTGAATATTGTGGAGGTCATAGCGCCTGAACAGTATACGAAGATGTAATTTCAGTCGTACTGTGTGTGTTTTGCAAACATGTTCATCATAATATAGTATTTTTAGGAACTGATTTATATTTGTCCTATTTGAAGTAAGTAGACATCTGTTTCAGTTATATTTTTTATTATGTTATGCTCAAATACATTTGCCCTACGTTTGGTGATATGCAGCTAATAACTGGCAATAAAATAACATTCAATTCAATGCAGTTAATAAAATGGAAAAAATACACTGCTATTTTATTTATAAATTAGAAAACATTACACTATACGAAATTATTCCTCAGTGTTTTTTGAGAAACAATATTTGCCAAATGGAATAAAGGGTATGTTCATATTTTACTAATTATTAAATATGATTGACATGGTATTATAAATGGTTAGTGACACGGCAAAACGGCTATGTCACGAAAATACACATCTCATGAATATGTAGATATAAACAGGCTATATTATTACATTTCAGTCAGTACACCCAGTGTGGTTATCATACTACAGAAAACACAACTGAATTTGTGAAGATATTGTGAAGTAAGTAGACATCTGTTTCAGTTATATTTTTTATTATGTTATGCTCAAATACATTTGCCCTACGTTTGGTGATATGCAGCTAATAACTGGCAATAAAATAACATTCAACCAGTTATAGAATAAGGAAGAGCACACGCGCTACCGAAACAATATGCGCTATGAAGTGGATATACAATTACACGCCGCTTGACTGCCGATATCCAGTTGTGTTCCATCAGACTCGGCAAGTGTAAACGAACTGTTAAACGTATATACACAGTTTGCTTTATAAATGTGATACTTCTTTTTGGCTAGTTTCTATGGTACTAACAATTTGCTGAACCTTCGAAATCGGACGGTTTCCGTTCTGTTTAGTAAATTTCTTGTTCTCAACAATGATCATTTAATACGAATGCGCTCTTTCATTATTCCCGGTTTCCTAGTTCTTAAGAAAACCAGTTTAATTTGAAAAACAAAATATACGTAGGAATTATGAGAAGGCAGGAGAGATTGTTTTGGCATGGGCAGAGAGAATAGTACAACTTTGCCTTCAAATGCGAGTTGACAAATTGTTTGACCTTTTAAATCTGTTTAAATTAAAAATGATATCATTACCCGCAGTATTAGAATTTCGAAAGTTCAACTTTTTGCGAATTTTCTAAAAAAAAAACAGCGTGGTTGCTGAGTCTGTAGGTTATGTAACTTTTGCGTGGATGGACAATGGACGGATGATCAGTTCAGGAACCACGAACAGAATGTACACGGCGCACCTGAAAAATCTGTGTGTGATCACTGACCAGTCGTTGCATTCACTCACATATCATCTGCTTATCTCTGCTGGTGGAGTAGCACCTAAAAAATACATAAAACTAGCCTTATGGGCCACTTTAAGGTGCAAGTTTCACTATTGAGCACGTTCATTTTGAAAGAACACATTCCTTCTAAAAATGCTTGATTAAAGAAACTTCTTATCGACAGTCAAATTTGTTCTGAGAGAACAGTTAATTTTGCAGACTGTGTTGACATTCATCACATAATCGAAGTGAAATAAATCACTCTACATAAGACACAGGATTATGGTAGAATACGAGAGTACTGAACAATAAAGCAGTCATTAACAAATCTGGAACACACAGGAACTGCAGATGCTATTCGACCTTTTAAAAGGTTCACAATGAGTCCGCCGATCCCTCATCACCTATTTTAAAACTGAATCCAGAAACCTTAATAATCGATCTGTGTGGTTACTCTTCATGATATATCACTGTCACCAGATGCGTAGTTCCAGTCTGTACCTAATTAGTAGTTAGTAGATACAGTTAAATAACGCACGAAATAATCTTACCAGCGATAACAAACGGTCGACGTTAGGATGTCATAACTTGAAGAATAGGCTCGATCAAATGACGTTTCATGTATGTGATAAAACATTCAGTTTATTTCTATATTTCATGAACATTTTTCCACTAAAATAATATTTGGTAATGTGGTGTTCGATCATTCGCTACGAACACGATAAATAATGTTCACGTAAGTGTGTACTACATGTGTGTCCGAAATTCGAATGCGTTGTGTCATTCCCCGTCTAGTTTATAGTCATACAAGAATCCAACCGCGCACACATTTTCCAACTCGTGGGTACACTGCTATTGATAACTTACGTTATTACTTACACGTTACCTTTTTCTTTATTTACTCAATACGTTACAAAAAGGGGGAACAATAAAATATACATATAATGGCACAGTGTCCACTTTGTGTGCATATTTATTACGTATATTATTCTAATAAGTATTATACTACTAATATCTACTTACCTGTAGAAACCAGGGCGTCTAACTAGTAAACTACATTACATTTACATTATTCCATACATATTTCACCGATCCAGCACTTTTGCATATCTCTCTTGATTTTAGCATATTCTATTTCACTGTAGATATGGTAAAATCTCGAATATTGTTGTTCGTTTGTCTGGTTGCCATGGTTAGTTTGAGCGAAGTTCGGGCCATGATGTCACACGAGTTGCCATCTGACATTCAACTTTACAATGCACAACAAACAGAGGAGAATAACTGGAACAGTCACCTGGAAAAAAAAAAGTGTCCTCCCTTTTGTGGAAAATAGCGACATGTGAGCGATACGAATACATAATATAAGTAATAAAATATACAACTAATGATATATTTTTTCTAATTTTCACAATTTGTTTTACATTATAGGAGTTATTTACATTGCAAACACCATCTATAAATTATCATGATTTGAAAGGAAAAGTAAGAAATATACCGAAAACTCAAAGTGGAAATTATGTATTATTATGTCGAATTGACATCCTACAATATTGATAAGCCAGGCGAACTACATAGGCAATAGATGTAGTATTTTTTTACAGTCACAAATATTGTTTGAAACCTGTAAACTATAAAAAAAATATATTCTTAGGGAGTCTTGCATATTAAAATGTAAAATCTAGTTATATAAAGGAAACAATATTATTCACTAAAATAGGCTTGAGGGTGATGTTGAGGTGACTTAAATCAGATTGTCATATATGGAAGCCATTTACGCAAGGGGGCTTAATAATATTGAATCGTCAGTGTAAAAAGATGTTTAAAAAACATCTAACATAACATTGATATACAGGATAATAATAATGATTCTTGAGAAACACAAAGGTAACAGCTTTCCACGAGAACTGATGACCGCCAATGACGAGTAGGAGTTGAACCATAATTTAAGTTGACCGCATATACCGTAAAACTGTGATATGTGATTTGTGTGGCTGACAGAATCAAAAACGTTGCTGTAATCTACGTTTATGTAGTCATTTGAGTTGTAACGTAGTCAATGCAATTATTAAGATCAGTTGCAGTAAATATGTCTTATTAAAAAAAACACGTTGTGAATTACTTATTATGCCCTATTAAGTGATATGTAATATGATCACAGCATCTGTTTCAATGTTACAGTGAGGTTTAATATGATGGCTACTGTCAATGAGACAGCTTTCTTCACATTATTGCACAATGTGACCCTTTGTTTGAAGAAATCAGCGAGGTACACAATGAGTGGCACTGAGGGCATGTGTGGGTTTCATAACTGTGCCTTTTGTGAAACTATGATTGCGAAATGTTATAAAGCTTATTTTCATATTTTAGTAACTGATTAGATTTTGGTTATTATCACAAACAGTTAGTGACACGTCAAAACTAAAATACAAATATCTCATGGATATCTAAATGTAAACAGGCTATATTTCATTAAAGTCAATACACCCAGAGCAGTTAGCATGATGTTAGGGAAACCACTTCCCATATATTCACAATGTGTTAGTTCTATACTGTAATTTTGTTTATCACGTCACATGACCTGTCGGGCTGTCTTATAAAAATCATGGAGAATTTTTATGCAGAGCAATAGATTTGTCTTGATATAGAACCCATAACACATACTACAGAAACACAACTGAAATAGTCTGGCTACTTTGAAGTAAGTAATTCAGTTATAACATTGTTTCATTAATGATATGCTAATAACAAGTGATTAATACAATATTAAAGCCCATCGTTCTGATTGGTTGGCGCGGTTTACACCGTTCAGCTAGTTACGGAAATACAGAATACCATAATGCTTTGAAGTGGTTTGTGTTTGTTTGCTACACCCACTTTTTATGACTTTACCAGTTTACAAGTTTGTTTGATCACCTGTCTATGGTATTTTTAAAAGCATATACTAAGATGTTATAGTCACTGTGAAACTGAACACATCTCTCACATTGATATACATAGTGACCCACAAGATGTTTGCTATTGTGGCTATCACTGTGACACATATATCACAGTAGCTCTGTCGTCATCTCCGTAACCCTATGAATGTATCACAAGGTGGCTCCGAAATTACTGATAGACTGAACCAAAGTTTGTGCCACATAGCGTCTCTCATATTGACTTTTGAAATAGATACATAATGTCATCGACATGTGTTTAATTGCGACGCACTAACATTGCCCCGGTGGTTGGTGTTTTACAGTGAGATTTGCTCACCAAATGAACTCATTCTTGTCGTAAATCGGGAGCAATTTTTTTAAACATATGTCTGGTCATTTGAAATGAAGGGAGTTTTCACCTACATGAGTGCCCACTGACAGCAATGACGGATGCCTTAGTGGGGTACATTATTGAGATCACAGCATCTGTCTCAATGATGCAGTAAGATTCACTATGATGGCTACTGTCAATGAGGCACCGTGTTCCTCACATTAATGCATAATGTGACTCTCTGTGCGAGTCATAACCGGGACAATCTATTCCAGATTATAAACTGAATAAAAAAGTATAATTTCACTTATACTGTTTATTTTTATGTAGATCGCAAGCTAGTAATTTTAGGTACTGTTTTATTTGTCTCCACATTGAATAATGCTGGTACAAAAGCATTTGAAAATTATATTACCCATAATTCAATGCAATATTAGAATGGCAAATTCACAAAGCTATTTGGTCTATAATTTAGAAAACAGCTATGAAATATAAAATTGTTTTCTAGTAATTTTTGAGAAACAATGTTTGCCAAATGTAATACAGATTATTATTCTATATTTTAGTTACTAACTATCAAATATGATTTGTATATACTAATTAATAATGGGCAGTGACACGGCAAAAATTGCTGAACACGTATCTCATGAATATATAGATATAGACAGGCTTATATTGTTACATTTTAGTCAGTACGCCCAGTGAGGTTATCATACTACAGAAAACACAACGGAATTTGTCAAGCTATTTTGAAGTAAGTAGACATCTGTTTCAGTCATGATATTTGTTATTGTGCTGATTATTATCTTTTCTCTTCATTTCATGGTATCATAACTGACAAACACAGTTCATATTAAAGTCAGTCGTTTTGACTACTTTGTTAATCTTGGTTGGTTTGGTTTACACCATTTGGCCTGTTACAGAAGTACAGAAGAGGAAAAGTCAAACATGTTACCAACACAGTGTGTGATTTAAAGCAGTTTCATACACCACAAGGCTACCAGTAGCATGACTGTGTTGCATGTGACCCATCACTGGTAGACAAACTGTTTGAAAGTATATACATACAACACTTTGTAAAAAATTGTATTACAATAATAAACCAATTTTGACATGTTGAACTATTGGATCAACTTCACTGAACATTGTTTAGATGAACCATAGACCTCTCTTTCTAAGGTCTATGGATGAACATAGTGTGATAAACTAATGTGTCAAGGGAATGAACTTAAGTCCCTTAAGGTGATGATTGATATACACAGAAATTGGCATTATCATTCATCTGTTTGTGACATGATACTTTTGAAATTTACCCACAATGCACCTGATACATGTAATGTTTGGCCTGAAACATCATATATCAGGCCTCGTAATAGTTTACAATATTCTAACCATAACAATCATAAATTCACCTGATTAAAAAAAAACCAATTACAGAAACATTGTATTTTATATTCTACTTTGCAGGATGTACTATTCGCAAATGGTCCCGACTCGTCTTTTGTTATTCGTGATTGATATGATAGATGTGTTCATAATAAATATGTCACCTCATCTTGACATGTCCAATTACGTACCTTTAAATAATTTGTATTATATTTTAACTTATTCTGTGTTTGTTTTCTCTTTAAGAACTGGTTCTAGTCATGGCAAAAACTGTGATACTGCTGTTGATGTGTCTTGTTGCCTTAAATATGGCTATTTGTGGTGAAGTCCGGGCCATGTCCCCATCTGAGTTCCTATCTGAAACTCAATTCAATATGGAACAAGAAGAGGAGAACAACGGTGACACTGGCACAGAAAAGAGGTGCTGTGGTGGGAAATAGCGAAATCAGTGGATAAAATAAATAAATATTAATAATCTGTAAAACAAATCTGTAATATGTTTGTTAATTTTTTAAACATGAATTTGATTGGGATCAATGTCAAAAGCCACAGCCCCTAGAATTTTGTAATATACACAAACTACTTCACATGATAATTGTTATCAATTGTGACTATTTGTTAATCAAAAAATTATAGTGAGACTATACTGAAGTCGCGAGTGGCGAGTACTAACGTATCATTGAATTTAGATCACCGTTTGTTCATTAGCCAGTCATTTAAAAAATCATAGAAATAGAAATGAGTAGATGACCCATTAATCACAGTTTCCAATTTGAGCTCTTGGTGACTCGACGGATGTTACTTAAACCATGAATCCAAATTAATTGATTCATAGTCTCACTCTGTACAACCTGTGAAGTGATGCTGGTTGAATGAAGTGGTACAATTTTTGTTAAATCTTTCCATTTAGCATGTATTCCCATGGCAGCTAACAGGTTATTGAATTCAACCACGTGTACTACCGAAGGTGGCTGCTCCACCACTCGCACTGATTACGTATCACACTGTAGACCCACAGAGTATCAACCCACAACGATCAGTTGTGTTTGGTAATTTTGTGTTGCGAGAGATTTATCATCAAATGATTCAGTGCAAAGAGATTGTTTTTTTGTTTTTTTTATGGAACCGTTTGCCTCATTATGTCATTTGCAGTTTATGATTTTCTAAAATAGAGATTTTCAAATGTTCGTTTATATTGCTAATAAAAGTGACCCCACGGTGCCTATATCTGTGTGGTATTTCTCACTGTGACCATAAATATGTACCACATACTGACCCACAAAGTTACTCGTACTGACTCATGTTAAGGCACTAAGGTTGATCCTTATGTTTGTTTATTTATCTGAACACCATATTGACCACCATATTTTTCATTGTGGCCCCCGCACTTGAACCTCATTTTATCACTCATTGTGACCATAAATGTCTTCCGCTTTGCTTCACATATCGACTGCTCTCCCACAGTGACCTCAACATTCCCCTCTCAGAGGAACAGAACGTAGTCCCCATAGTTTTGTCCCACAGATGCTGTCAGTGTGAACCTACATTATTGTAACTCAAACTGTCAAACCTTCAATATGTAAATACAGCAACCCTTATAATGTACTCCACAGTGCCATGCATTTAAATCCTTACCATGTCATTGATATTCACATCGGTTTTCATAGTTACCCCCACAGTTCCTCTCAACATCTTTTGTCCCACATTGTGTTGCATACAGTACCCTGCACAATATTATGGCTTGCACTTGCCCCTTTTTAATTCCCTCTCGGTAGTCTCCAATGTGACCCTCGCAGTTTATAATATTGGGGCTCACACTTATTTTTTTTGCTGGTCTTGTGATTTCAACGTCAAAAGGCATGGTGAAATCCTTGAGAGTATGGGTGAATTCATCTAGAGCACTGTTCGTGATCGGTAAAATAAAACAAGAATTGGTAATTCACTTTTACGCAATATTACAGTCTCTGTTAGTGATGTTATGATACATGCAATGTGTAATGTTACCAATGCAGATTTGATGCACTCGTTCTCCAAGGAGTAACTCACTCAGACCCAGCTGCATTGTAATAGTTGGATGAATAGTATTTTGAATATTGATGACATTTCTTGGATAGAATGTCAGTAAATTCAGCAAACGGTAGAATGTGTGCGTCGTCATTCTGTAAACAAATAATTCCATTTTGCAAACAATGGGTTAAAAATACGGTATCGGACATGCCACCAGTTATCCAACATTTAGGGAAACTGAAATAATTATGCAGTGAGACTGGAAAGCCTTTCACCGAGGTTATCCAATCCGGCTTCACCGATAAACAAGTAATTACGCAGTAGATGTAAGAAGTGTTGAAAAAGAATTGCAAACTCACTGAAATAGTAGAATAGTGAATTAGAGTATGCATGAGGATAAAATTACCAATTGCCATATTTCCTGTAGTGAATTCACCAACTTGAAAACATTTCACTATTTTTTCTCATCTGATGTTTACACATTAATAGTGGATTACTTATAAATGATTCGGATGGAATGTCATGTCTTGAACATCAATAACGCATTACCTGTCAATATTGGTGGCTTATCTAAATATTATTTATTTCATTAGGGTTATTTTACGTTACTTAATCAAAACATAAATCATTAATCATGTGGCGGACCTATAAAAAGCTAGAATCAATGTGTGCATAATAGGATTTACTATGGTTAGTAAATTTCGGACGACAACAATTACATACACTGTGAACACATATGGTGGAGGTCATTAAGATGGGTCACTGTTAAGATTCCCAATTTCGATATAGGTAAATTGCTGCTCATGCTGATTCAAACGTTGTTTTTTCTCATTACATTTTTGGGAAACAATCGTTATTACGTTTCAAAACTCTTATTTTACAAATTGTATTTACCAACTATTATATATGATTTATATGTGCTTATTACTAATGTGTAGTGGCACGGCCAAATTACTCTAAAATACACATATCTCATGAATATATAGATATAAACGGACTATATTATTACATTAGGTCAGTACTCCCAGCATACTACAGAAAACACAACTGAATTTGTGATGCTATTTTGAAGTAAGTTGACATCTGTTTCCGTTATGATATTTATTTATTATGTAATTTTCACGTTTCGTGATATCATAACTGACAAATACAATTCATATTAAATCCAGTCGTTCTGACTACTTTGTTAAGTTTGGTTAGTTTTGTTTACACCGTTCGGACAGTTACACAAGGTCTGTATAAAAATGCATTCACTATGGTCAGTTAAGGATAAGACCCAATATGACAGCAAGCTAGGATATGACAGCTGAGATAGGGAAAATTATTATTTGCATACTCACACTTACAATGTGTAAGCTTGTGACCGTATTTTGAATAATACATTACTCCGGGGATATTAATGTCGCGATTATTTCAACTTTCCCAGTACAGAAAGATCGTTAACTGTACGTACACTCAAGACTCGTGACCTGCACGTGACGGAAATCACGCCATAGTGACTTTGGAATCATGTTTCAGGGATCGTCGGAAATAACTGCTTTAACTGGTTGGTTTGTGTAGGCCGGGCCATATTCTCATCTAAATTGCTGTTTGATATCCAACTTGACAAGAAACAATAAGCAGAAAAGGTAAACGGCAGAAGTTACATTGAAAAGTGAAATGCGTGTACAATTCGAATAAATATGATCTGTATAAAAAACAACGAGTTTTTATATTTCTTTAATCTTGATTCAAATTTCACTCACAATGACAACAACACACGTAATAATGTATATCAGTATGTTTTAATATTATGAATCTTTGTCAGCAATTCAAAAACTGCAACAATATTGGCTTGTTTGAAAAAAGTGGCTAATTGGCCGCTAGAGAAACTTATAGTGAAAGAAGCACATCGTACTGTCGCAAATTTGGATATAATCGATACAGATATGTTGCCTGGGCAGGAATATGTTGTTCTATCAAAGTTCTAATTAATCACTTGATTTATTGACATTGACAATGTATTTAAAATTATGAAATCCTTACATCTTGGGAAGAGGATAGTATCATACTACAGTTGAATGGTCACAGAATCTGTCACAATAACACATAGTAAGGATTAATATGAAGAACACATTGAGGATCACATTGTGAGGCATCGTGAGAGTCACTAAAAATGTAATTTGAGGGACATATAAGGATTAATATTAAGGTCAACATCTAGTGCCCTATGACGAATACAGAAAGTCATACATTGATGATCACAGTCATTACCAAGGTCAACGTGAGTGCCACAGGGTGAGTCACAGTGATATAGTAACAATAAAAATGACTAATGTCAGGAAAACATAGCAGGTCACATTTTACCACAATAATTTTAGGTAATGTTTTATTTGTCTTCACATTAAATAATGCTGGTACAAAACAACTGGAGACTAGAACATTATATTACCTACAATTCAATGCTATATTGAAATGGAAAATTCAAAAAGCTATTTCGTCTATGAATTAGAAAACAGGTATGCAATACAGTAATTTTTGAGAAACACTGTTTGCCAAATGTGATACACATTATTATTCTATATTTTAGTTACTGACTATCAAATATGATTTATATATTGTTATAAATGGGCAGTGACACGGCAAAAACTGCTGTACACATATCTCATGAATATGTAAATATAAACAGAATATATGATAATATTAGAGTCGATGCTCCTAGTGCGATTATCAGACTATAGAAAACAAATGTGTTTGGTATCGTTTGGTATTGGTGTTTGAATCGGTACAAGCATAGTAGCTTCCGATGTGAAACTCAAACATCTGTCATAGAGGAATATATGTTGACACTCACAATGTGAGCCACAATAAAACACAATGTCGATGGTATACTTGTCACCTTGGTTGCGTTTTACAGTTAGAACAACATCGATAAACATTGCAATAGCCAATCTAAAATGATTTGACACTCATGGTTGTGTGCAACCATGACATATTGGTATCTTAAGAGTGTCATTGAGAGTCAGTGGGACCACATCGAAAATACACTCATAGTCACAAGGATGATCACTGTCAGGGTCAAATTGCAATTGCCACTGTGAGAAAGAAAATGAGATTCAATATGGAAACTAGACTTAGCAACATGTTGAAAGGTACAGTGTGTGCCTCAATGCGATACACTTTGAGGTTCACTGCGACAATTTTTTTATTCCTTAGGAAGTGCTGGTGAAGAAACATTTATTAGAAAATCAACCAGACGTTTTTTGGCTGTACCTGGTTGGAATGAAGTAGTTATGGAGGCACATGACACAGCTCGCAATTATTTCTATTCTTGGTGTGACTCTTGTAAACCTAGATATGGTTTTGTGTACCAGATGATGCGCAAATCGAGGTCACAATTCAAACTTGCGTTGCGCTACTGCAGAAATAATAAGATCAATTCGAGTCTGATAATCTGGCTCGTTGATGAACGAAGATCGGCGGATATTTTGGAAAAAGGCGACAATGGCATATAACGCGCCATACCATGTACTATTGACGGTTGCTCCGGTGAATATAATATTGCGAACATGTGGGCAAACGATTTTAAATTCTGTTAATGATGATATTATAAAGTTAAAGTGCAGCAATATGTTTCAGTTAATACGTTAGATGTTCCAATTGTGTCCGTAAAAGAAGTCGCTACGGTTGTGCAGTGTCTCGAGCTGGAGAAATCATGTGGAGCAGACGGTCTATGTGCTGAGCACCTTAAACTCGCTAGCCCAGCGATCTCATTGCATCTGTCAATGTGTCTGTGTGCAATGCTTATACACGGAACTGTTCCAAGAAGGTTGATTGATGTTGAACTGCTCCCAATAGCTAAGAATAAATGTGGAAATATAGACCAGCAAAGATAATTATCGACCCATTGCCATAACTACAGTGTTATCCGAAGTCTTTGAACACATTCTTCTAAACAGATGTCAGAATTATCTTGATGTTTCAGACAATCAATTCGGTTTTAAAAAGAAACACTCGATTGACTTGTTTATTTTTACTCTGAAAAAAATTATTAAGCATTACAATTCCCGTGGAAGTCATGTATTTGTTTGCTTTCTCGATGCATCTAAGGCATTTGACAGGGTCAATCATTGGACCTTGCTTAATAAGCTCATAGAACCGGTGCCGGGTTACATTATTCGGTTTCTTCTCAACTTGTATGAAAATCAAATGTACTGCGTAAGATGGGGAAGTTCTATTACCCGCTCATTCAGTGTATCCAATGGAGTTAGACAAGGTGGTGTTTTGTCACCTTCCCTTCCGTGTATATAGATGACCTAAATGTGAAGTAAACTTCCATGTGGCTCTCTTGTTGGCAACAAAGTGATTAATAATATCAGTTATGCGGATGACATGTGTCTAATAGCGCCATCTATAAAAGGAATACGAAAACTGCTGAAAATTTGTGAATTATTTGCTACTGATCATGATATGCTCTATAACGTGTTGAAAACGGCGTGTATGTACTTTCCATCCAAGCTTAAACTGAACATTCTACCTCAGGTTGGACTGATGGGCCAGAACTTAGAATTTGTCTCGCAGATTACGTATCTGGGTCATAGGGTCACGTGCGACATGAAGGATAATGCAGACATTGACCACCAACGTCGCTTGTTTTGTGTGAGAGCAAACCTACTTCTTAGAAAATTCGTTAAGTGCAGCTATGATGTTAAATGCATTTTGTTCAAAACGTATTGTTATAATATGTATTGTTCACAGTTGTGGTGTTTGTTTAACGAAGCGACCCTTAATTCTTTGAAGGTTTCTTATAACAACCTATTCCGTAGACTTTTTGACTATCCATATGACCACAGTGCCCGATCCATGTTTGTTGCTAACCGTGTCAAATCATTTTATGAAACTTACAGCAATATTGTATACAAATTTAGAGAGCGTGCTGACTCGTCCAACAACAGTATATTGACTAGTTTATGGTACAGTGACTTGAGATGGAAGTCAGCCTTGTTGCAGCGTTGGAATGAAATGCTGTACTGAGATGTTATGTGCAATTACGTAATAGCAAGCGAACTATCGTTTCCTGTTTATATTTAATACTCATTCTAGTATATATTTACTATTATTATTTTTGTGTGGATATGGACTTATTTGTCTGAAATAAATAGTAAATAAAGAGAAGAAAACATTTCCCAGTAATCATGTTATTAGAACTAAATTCTGAGAGGAAAGACATGTTTAGGAAAATGCTAAATGAAGGTGTTTATATATTGGTATCATGAATATGTTGATTTACTTAATCGTGGAAAGTAATAACGCAAGTACCATCCATAACCTAATATAATATTTTCATATTCAGTCTTTAAGCTAGATTGAAAAAGTTGTCAGTAATTCCCTCCAAAACAAAACATACTATATTTGTCATTGGCTGTCACTAATCACAGGTGTACAACATTATAATTTTGTCTAGTTTACAATGAAAAATATTTGAAGTTTTATTCTGATTTGGCTAATGTCAGCTTAATCACTGAATACTTGATAGCAACTGTCTGATATTAATATCACTAACACATTATCGGTATTGTTTGAGTGGTTTGAGAAAGATTTTTTTTGGATTTGTAAACAGTTGGGAAACACCTGATTCAGTGGAATACTTCTGCTGTAGATGCTAAAAAATTGAAAACAATATTTTCATTACCAGCTTCTGTCTTTTTTGGGTGCAATTAAACATTCTCAAAAAACTGTTGTGAAGTTAGGAAAGAAACTACTAGAACTTAAAAGTGTTGATTATCTCCTTAGTGAAATAGTTAGTCAAGAACCTTTGGAGGAGTACTTCACTGAACAGAGAGGATGTATTAGTAGAAATGATAACCCTACTTCACCAGTTTTTTCAAGAAATGTGTTGTCATTGCATGTTACTAAGACAAGTACAATACAGGCTAATAATGTAAATATAGGAGAAGGAGCTCCTTCCAATGCACAAATACCACGACAAAAAAGAAAAATGAAGAATAGGCATAAGGTTAATATTTCTTAAAGACTGGTCTAGTGGATGTATCTTATCCAGTTAATAAGATCAATATATGTAATACTACTACATTGAACTGTAAAATGTATAATAATATTTGTATTGTTTTAATATTTTATATTTGTAATTATTATTATTGGACCAGCCAATTGGCAATGTTGCTTGTAGCCTGCCAGCTTATTGCTATTGAGAGGTGCACCCAGAAAACCCACACTGGACAGGGGATTCTTTCACTGCTAGAATGGGTTAGACAAGAGAATATTACTGGAAATGAAATACACAGACATCAAAATATCAAGTTAAAGATCCTGGCTTTGATACCTTTCGAAATAATTACAAGAAATAAAGCACAGAAAAATACAATGAATAAATTCACTAAAGCAGGGGATTGCCTAGGAAGTGTGCATTGGTGATAACTTACATTTCCAAGACGCATAAATGGATGACAGTCAATGGCCTCTGCAACTAAATGACGAAGAAATACACGAGTCTTCCTTGTAGTCCTTGCAGAGGAACGTGGGTATTCTGGAGGGCACCGATGATGGCAGGAGATCGTAGAGAAGTTCATACAAGTCTCAGAGAATGATGATTGAAGCCTGTTTCACTTGTCTCACAATATCGCAACAGCAACACACATGGTATTCAATTGAAAGGTGGACCCCAACTGTTCACAGTCTACCCTATTTATATGCATAAATGGCCCTCATGCAGGTACACCACCTGGGTTTCCACAGAAACCAATCAGAACGTAGGCAAGATCATAAACATCCTTTGTAATGTAAATCAGAAGTACACCTGACAGATTCCATTTGTCCTTCCAGAGTTGATATCAAGTATGACCTGTCATTCACCTTTATGACAGTCACCACACGGCAATGCACACCGTTTCTTCCCATGATTCCATGAATTTATTAGTATGTCCTTTAAGTGAAGCGTAATATGAGATAATATTACTTTTAGAACAGTTTGTTAGAAAAGGTTGCAAATTGGCCATTACATAAACTGAGACTAAAAAGATTATGCTGAGAGGAGCACTAAGTTCAGTCACCACACATTTGGATAAAATAGTTGCTGGTGTGTTGTCGGGACTATATACTGTTGATGTTATGGTATGGTAAATACATGGAAATCTTCATCTTGAGTAAAGGAATTTAACAGACTATAGTTAGGGACATGCTGAAACTCACAGTTTCTACCACAGAGATAAACAGTAAAGATCTACATATGGGCCAATATAACTGACAAATTAAGGTTACGTGAGAGTCACTCTATAGACAATTTAAGGAACATATAATGAGCCACACTGAGGTCTACATCATGAGACCTATCTATTTCCCTTTCATGAAATAGCATGGCATGCGTGGTTGATATTTGTGTTTTACAGTTAGTGCATCGTAGAGAAACATTGTAAGAGTCACTAAGAAATGATGTGACTAGTAATAGTATCCGTGTGCCACCATGACATACACTTGGGTGGTCTTTGTAAAGACACCAAAGAGAGTCATTGAGAGTTAGTGGAACCAAAACGAGCTATACTCAGAGTCACAAGAATGGCCACTGTCAGGGTCGCATTGCAATTGCCACTGTGAGAGACAATATGATTCAATATGGAAACTAGACTTAGCAACGCGTGTCTCAATGCGATGCAATTTGAGGTTTACTGCGAAAAATACATTGACTGTCACATTGTGAAACAGAAAGAATGAGATACATTATGAGAGTAGCTAGGTGTATTAAGAGCTTGGTTACTGCAAGTGTCGCGACGAAGGAATTGTGTTGTCTACAGAGAGAGCCATTATGTGAAAGACAGTAATATACACTATAAAGAACTGGGGAATAATGTGAGCAAGCGTTGCAGACAATTTAAGGGATACCAAAATGACCACTGTTATAAGCATGTTAATGACCACAATGTCAGCCACAGTCTACGCTGTGAACATAGTGTGTTGGATTGGAGACAAAAAATGATTCTCACTGAGAGCCACATCTGTTACCTATTGTTTCCCTATTATGGTTACAGAGAGGCATACATCGAGAGTCATAGTGTGAATCATAGTAAAAGACATTTTTACACGGTGAAGGCCACAGTGGTGAGGGTCATAGCGCCTGAACAGAATATGAAGATGTAATTTCCGTCGTACAGTGTGTTTTTACGTTTTTACATGTATCCAATTTAAAAATGCCTGGTATATATACCACTGCAGTTATTGAAATGAAAAATTCACAGTGCTATTTTGTTTATAAATTAGAAAACAATACGCAATATAAAATTGTTCCCCAGTAATATTCCAGAAACAATAGTTAGCAAATGTAATAAAGAATCATATTCATATCATTCATTTCATGTTTTATTAACTATCAAATAAATGGTTGGTAATATGCAGTTAATAACTGGCAATAACGAGCACACAGACTACCAACACCATATGTGCTTTAAAGTGAATTTACAATTACACGCCGATGGGCTACGATGGCCAGTTCTGTTCCATCAGACTTGTCACGGGTAGAAAACTGTTGAATATATATACACAGTTTGCTTTATAATTCTAATACTACTTTTTGGCTAGTTGCTTGGTACTAACAGTTTGCTAAACCTTCGATATCGGACAGTTTACTTTTTAAATCTACTAGGAAAACACTCTCTTTGTTCCAAACTGTACCTGTTCAGTAGTTTTCTTCTTCTCAGCAATGTTTGTTTAATACAAAAATGCTTTCATTATTTCCCGTTTTCTAGTTTGTTACTGTCACAAGGTCTGTATTATATACATTTAGTGTGGTCAGTTAAGGATAAGACCCACTAAATGACAGCGAGGTAGAATATGACAGCTGAGATAGGTAGATTTTTTCTTATTTACAGACTCATACGACAGGTGTAAGCTGGTGGCCGTGTTTGAAATAATACATTACTACGGGGACATTAATGTCGCGGTTATTTCAACTTCCCTGGTTCAGAAACATCTTTAACTTACAGTCAAGACTCGTGACCTGAACGTGATGGAAATCACGTCATAGTGACATTGGAACCCTGTTTCAGGGATCGTCGGAAATAACTGTAAAGTTACCGAGGCGGCAGTCTGAACCGGAGAAATGCTAAATGCATTCTAATCTACACAGCAATCCTTTTGAATTGACTTCCAGTCATTTACTGCGAATGTGTGGAACGTAATTGAGTGATGTCAATTATCCCTTTGCATCGAATTGTTCCGCCGTCGAATTCCAGTGTATTGTGATGTTAATCCCAGGTGTACGACGACTATATAATGTGTGAATGCCACGTCATCGGGATTGCTTCTTCAGACATCACGGGTCCCAGATCCTGAAAGTTGTGGTGACGCACATGGCTGTTTGAACATTTCCTGAAGACTAACCTGCGCTGGGTTTCTGCGAGCGAATGGTCTCAACGTGTAACATCGTTCCATCGCCAATTCTGCTATCCTGGTAGTGATTACACTCCGTTCTTCGTACAACGAGCGCCGACTTCCATCACGGACATAACTGCAAGCCGTACGGACATAACTGTGAGTCGCATGCACCCACACCAACACTTTCCATTAGTCTAGGGCACTAGCTGTCAAAGTGTATTTTTATTGTATTTTTGTGGAACGCATTTTGTATGTTTTATGATTATTCTATTTTACGTGCACGAACCCATTAAATAAGACAACTATTGAAACGGGAATGCCGTATTTTGTTTAAAGTTGTGTAGCAACACCATTACGTCTATTTATTATTAATTTATCATTTATTCTATTATAAGTTACTCGCTCGTGTTTGTGAGCTCTGGGGCATTATTCCAGCACATGCGCTAGTGCTCATAATCCCGAGCGAGCTGTATATATTTATTTTCCTTGTTTGGGGAGGGGTCAATGTTATTTGTAATGCATTTGTTTTCCGTGATTAATTAAATTCCTTTACTTGTTACTGATTAGTTTGTCTTCTCTAGTATGCTGTGTTGGTATGTTCGTATACCCAAACATATTGCTGAACTGGTCACAACCACTGTATACATTTAGAGAAAAGAACCCCGCAACACGAGTGATATTTGGAACCCAACATTTAGGCATTTATATATTTTATCCAAACATTTAAATCAACCTCGTGACAGTTAGTTTACTTAGAAAAAAAATGTAGGAATTATCCGTAAGCGAGTGAAATTGTTTTAGCATGGACATAGTAAATAGTACAATCTCACAACATAATGTAAACGACGTAAGTGGACAAATTATGTGACCTTTAAAATCTGTTTAAAACTAAAATCGTATCAATATACAGTCTACATGAAAACAGAGACAAGCACGAGTTTTTTCGCAGTATGAAAAAAAATGTCACTGTGACTCCAATCGGTGCACATAGTAAGGACATCTTACCTAATCAAGTCGTTCCCCCACATACTATACATACCTGAGTGGCCTATCAAAAATGACACGATTCTAGTCCTGGGTCTTTCCACTTGATACAAAACTCTCTTTTTAAAGGTAAGGAGCACGTATCACTCGGAAGCACGTTCATCTTGTACCTTCTTTCTGAAACTGCCTGATTGACCAGTAAATATGACATATCCTGTTTTTGTCTTAAATGTTATGTAATTGTGAGGTGCCAGTCTACTTGATGCTACGTTTCGGGTGGCAACATTTTAGTTGTTATACTGTATATAATTTTTCTCAGGTCACTTGCTAATATTTATAGAACAGATATTTTCCAGTTGTGTAACTTTTGTCATTAGCACGGTGTGTTGGAGGACATTCACATTAACATTAACATTCACATATATATTATAATATAAATTTCGATTTTTATTCTTAACATTTTGGATTTCTACATTCCCATAATGTATCCTTGGATGGAAAAAATGTATAATAATAATAGTAATTTCAGGTACTTTTTTATTTGTGTTCACATTAAATAATGCTGGTACAAAACCACTGGAGCCTAGAATCTGTATTACCCACAATTCAATGCAATATTAGAATGGAAAATTCACAAAGCTATTTTGTCTATAAATTAGAAAACAGTAATGAAATATGAGATTGTTTTCTATTAATTGTTGAGAAAATTTTTTTGCCAAATGTAATAAAGATTATTATTCTATACTTAGTTTATAACCCTTAATTATGATTTACAGTTATTGAAATGAAAAATTTACAATGAAATTTTGTTTATAAATTAGAAAACAATACACTATACGAAATTGTTCCTCAGTAATTTTTGATAAACAATATTTGCCAAATTGAATAAAGGGTATTTTCATATTTTACTAAATATTAAATATGATTGACATGGTATTATAAATGGTTAGTGACACGGCAAAGCTGCTATGTCACGAAAATGCACATCTCATGAATATGTAGATTTAAACAGGCTATATTGTTACATTTCTATCAGTACACTCAGTGCGGTTATCATACTACACAACAGAATTTGTCAAGCTATTGTGAAGTAAGTAGACATTTGTTTCAGTTATTTTTGTCATTATGTTTTGCTTAATTACATTTGCCCCACGTTTGGTGATCTGCAGCTAATAACTGGCAATACAGAAACATTCAACCAGTTATAGAATAGGAAAGAGCACACACTTTACCAACACAATATGCGCTTTAAAGGTGTCTTACAATTACACGCCGCTGGACGACAGATAGTCAGGTGTGTTCCATTAGACTCGGCACAGGTAAACAAACTGTTAAATGTACGCTACACAGTTTGCTTTCTAATTGTGATACTACTTTTGGCTATTTTCTATGGTACTAACAGTTTGCTAAACCTTAGATATCGGACGTCCTTCCTGAATCCACTAAGAAAACACTACATTTACGAACAGTACCTGTTTAGTAGATTTCTTGTTCTCAACAATGTCCATTTACTACGAATGGACTTTCATTATTCTGCGTGTCTTGGCTTTTTACAAAACTGGCTTACTTTAAAAAATATTATCGTTGAAAACTGTAGGAATTATCAGTAAACAGGGGAGTGTTTTAGCATGGGCAGAGTGAACAATGTAAGTTGACAAATTATGTGATCGTTAAAATATGTTTATAACTAGAATCATATCAATATACCGTCTACACTGAGACAATCATCAGTTTACTCGTAGATTGTGTTTGGTACAATACGCCACGAATTTGACAAGTTTAACTTTTGATGATGAAATTCCTGAAAAATAATAGATTACCATATCATGTTTCGGGAATTCTACAGCCACAATGTAATTTAAACTGAATAAGTTGTTTACTGGACCAAAGTTGATGATTTGTGCATCTGGATTGATATAACGACTGTACTATACTACATTTTTATGTATCAGTCACCAATTAAATCAATGTTATCATGAAGGCAACAAATCATATCCCAGTAGATAAAATCTCTACAGAAAAAACAATAGAGATATTCCTTAAGGTTGAAACAACGCTATTGTCAAATTATTTGTGTATTACTCTCGTTGATGTCATTTGAAAAGAGCCATGGTTTTAATTCTGATGATTAAGTAAGTACTGAGAGTCTGTGTCTGAGATAAATACATTTTATTAACAAATTGTCATAATATATCTCAATGTTGTCATGAATCATTGTGAGGATCCGGCCAGACGCATCATTTGTCATAGTATGAGACATGGGTTACATTATGGGCACAGTGTAATACACTTTTAAAGTCAATATGAAGGCAATTTGTCAGTGAGAAATATAATAAATGCCATCCTGAGAAACACAATGAATGTCACAACTTGTGCAACAATAGATAAAACACTGAGGATTCATAGTGAATGCCACAATAAGTCATGTTAAAGGCCGAAGTGAAGAAGATGATAATAGTCCTTCGTATTATGAACAACCCGGAAATACAGAGAATTCGATAACGCAAGTCACTAGACAAACACACAGAACCGAGTGAGATCCGAACGTTTTCGATAAGCTTCGGAAATAAGAGACGTCCCATAAAGTTTGCAGGGGAACAGGTAAACCATAGTTATTAAATAGTATCATTTGTGATGGGACAGTGGGAGTTACTATTAAGACTACTGCTAGGGAGACATAGACGGTCGCATTATGTCACAGTGAGCGACACTGTGACGAACACTATGAAGGCCTGGTTGAGGGATAATCAGAGATGATGGATAACTGATGAGCAAAGTAACATGTTGCTCACCAAATGAGATTATTACTGCACTCCCTGCAATAGTAACTAGTCCATATTTCACCCCTGGTGGCAATGTCTGCGCATGATTTAATTACCTTCTTTTTGAGACACTAAAACGTGATACACATTCGTTGTTATACTATTTATTACTTTTGAATCTCACAGTCCCAAGCACTTTTTAAAGTGAGAGACATGCAACCAGTACTAAAATAAAGACATTGCAGAAGAACCTAGTACAACTGGTAACAATAAATCCTAGCTATGTTTATCGCACCCCCTCAGATTACAATACTCTACAAATATTTTGTAAGATATAAAACAGATATATGCTAACTGCGATGCAATAGATCCTGGCTAGATTTCATTGAATACTCTCAGATTACTTGACAATATTTCACAACTATTTTGTATGATATAAAATTGGTATATGCTAAATAGAGAGCAATACACCCTAGCTAGTTTTTAGCACAGCTCCTGATATTATAATACAATATTCTACAAATAAATAAATGTATATATGTTACCCGGGCTGCAATATACCCTAGTTAGTTTATAGTACATGTCCTCAGATACTTGACAATAGTCTATATTAATGTTTTCTTGTAATTTATTCGTTGATATCTATATGATTGGGATATAATACATAATTGAAATTGCGTATTTTACCAAGTATTGAATCGAATTTAAGCTCCGTCAAGCTTATACACATGGTCAAACTCACAAAATAAACAAGCTCCGTGGTTTTACTATTTCCCAGTAATCCGAATTACAGCGAGGTGTATTTTTTTGGTCATTTTATCATGTTGATGTGGTGCAATAGCCTCTACACTAATTACCCCCCCACTAACTAAATACACCGGCATGTAACGTTCAGCTAATTGATTAAAAAGAAATCAGTGATAAATCATGCCGAATGTTGGTAAGCAAACAAAAACATCACTATTCTGTGAGTAATTCCGATAAGCAGAACATTTCGATATAGTGTTCCAAAATGATTTAAAAACAAGTAAATATACTCATTTAGCAAAAAGAATTTGTTTCAAAATTATTTAGAAAATTGTAATTTCCATTGAGCGATATATGTCATTGCTAGTCACGTTACCAATTACTTTTTGGAAATATCCCATGGATCAGAATAGCAGAAAAAACAACAACAATACATGGACAGGTGCGAATAGAGGACAGGGCTCTAGAATTTCAAATTTGTTATTGTGTAGTGCCCACACTCTCAGTGATTACTCAAGTTTTACGTTATGTACGTACTGACTGCCATTGTAAAATTCAGTACCTCAATCATAGTGGCATTGAAAGTGACCTTCAATATATATGTTTGTTATAATGAAACTGAAAACATCTCTCACAGTGGTATTCAAGCTGAACCACAGGATTGTTGTTATAGTGGCTTAAACAGTTAACTTGAAAACAATTTTCACCCTATATTTGTCCATCTATGTAGTCATCTCAATAACCTATGAATGTCTCGCAATGTGGCGCCCGAATAAATCTTTTATATAGCTCAATTGAAACCCTCCAGAGGGTTCTCAATTTGTCCAACACAATGATTCCCATATAGACTTTCGAAATCCTACTTTCAAAGTGAGAGCCACTGTGACAACCATCATGTGGGTCACTTTCTGTACTACTGCTCTACTGCTAATGTGTTCAGTTGCACAGTGACAACGGTATAGCAATTAGTTAGGGTATCTTTGTATACCATTGTGAGAGATACAGTGGCTGTCACTGGAAATCTGAGCACATCACTTACAATGGTATACAAAGTGATCCACAAGATGTTCATTATAGTGGATATCACTGCGAAACTGATCACATCTCTCTCAATGGTATACATGCGATGTGACCCATGAAAAAATGATCACTGCTACGAGAAGGTCAGCTGAGTGTCTCTCGCCAATGCGTCCTTTCTCAACGGATGAAATAAATCTAGTGCGCAATTATGACTTGCAACTAATTTATTCCAACCCTAATTACGATTGATTTCATTCAGCAAATTGCTTTACATAATTCATACAGTAAATACAGCATACAATAAACTACATTACAGTAAATATTCATGAAGAGCAAACCTGACATAAACACGGACACACTGAATTTAGAAAGCATTCACGTGTAACATGTCAACAAGAATGAATAAATATGCTGTAAATAGCCAATCAATTATACACAATTATATGATGTAGTGTTCACTGCATATGTTATGGCATCATAATATATAGGCACTTGTATCGAGCAGCATGGAAAGTCTCAGAACATATAAAAACACATCAAATTTCAAGAAATAGTATTCTCATGGTAGTTATAGACATATATTGTAAGCTACAGAATTGTGTTAGTTGCTGGGGCAGTCAGAATGGATTACGAGTGCTCGATGGCAGTAATGCCGACAACTTTTACAGAGCTTCACACTCAACTCAAGGTTAAACTTCAATTTATTACATTTGCATATGTTTTATAATAAAATGCACACTATTTTGTGGCGATTAAACATAGTCTCAATAACAAACATAAATAACAACAATAAATAAATCTACATTTTGGCCATAACAGTGGGCATGTTGAGTTATTGAATGAAAGAAACATCGAGAAACATACATTATGAATTAGATCTAAAAGTAGTAAGATACAACTGATTTGAATTGCTTTTAATCTTAATACACCAAAAAATAGATCTATAATAATCTAATGGGAAAATAAAAATAGTTTCGGTCGCAATGAAGGTGTTAAATTATGCACAACTAAGACTAGATTGTACGATACATAAGTCAAGCACAGATGAAGTGGCGGTAACATGAACGAATTGCAAATGACAACACATTAAGAAGCATTGTTAGTTATATTACATTCAAAGTATGAGGAAATTTGTGCTTTATCGTTTCAAATTTTGCTTCAAGGTAATTTTTGAAACGATACCACACCTGTTCCAAATTCAGGAGGACAGCTTCCTAGGTCTGCGTGTGAATAATAATAGCCGTTTAAGCAAGGGGGCTTTGTTAAATAATATTGAATCGTCAGTGTAAAAAGATGTTAAATTAACATCTAACATATCATTGATATACAGGATAATAATAATTATTCTTGAGAAACACAACGGTAACAGCTTTCCACGAGAACTGATGACCGCCGATGACGAGTAGGAGTAGAACCATAATTTAAGTTGACCGCATATACCGTAAAACTGTGATATGTGATTTGTGTGGCTGACAGAATCAAAAGCGTTGCTGTAATCTACGTTTATGTAGTCATTTGAGTTGTAACGTAGTCAATGTAATTATTAAGATCAGTTGCAGTAAATCTGTCCTATTAAAAAAACACGTAGAGAATTACTGATTATGCCCTATTAAGGTAGAGATGCAGGTTCGTGGGCACTTGGGAGTGACTTTTTTTTTGATTTTTATTATCCAAACAGACTTGACTGTTAAAATTGTGTAGAATTGTGAATAGTGGAACATACTCAAAAAACGATTTTAAAATATAGATAACAGGTGCAAACATTCTCTCTTTTGAATGCTAAGCAAGATTTAGCAAGGCTGTACATAAGTAATAAAAAATAAACATGGTGAAAAAAAGAAATGACGGGATCTCCATATTATGCACTATATTTAACTGTTAACAAAACGATAATACATTTAAATTTGAAACTGTTACAGCCATTTAATTATGAGCATTAGCAAACTTCTTACTGAGTGAATTGTTATGCAAATTAGCAATTATCTCAGCTTCTTTTTAGTGCACATCCCAGAACTAGCTCCTAGACGCTTTGACCTGATGCAGTTTACCTGACAGGTATTTTAATTAGCTAATTAGGAAACCAAGATGACCTCCCTTGTCCACAAAACTATATATTTTCGGAAAGCTTATTGTATGAATTTTAACATTTTGTTAATATTTTATTTTTATGGACACTGTAGTTTGAAATATGCACAAAAATGTGCTTTTTTGGTCAAAAGTGATTTAAAAAAAATTAGCTTCTAAACCATGCTTCTGTTTCCTGTAAAAATTGGTTTATGGGTACATCTGTTTACTATGAAGAAAGTGCCGTCTTGAAAACTGTCTACCAGTTGTCAATCTTGCAGGGCGGCAGCTCAAATTTCACTACTTCAAGTTTATGCATAAATTAACACCCTGACTAGTTGTCTGTACGATTGTTGTAACACTGTTCAACCAAAAACAATTCCCCGACGGCGTTTTGAAGATAAACACATTGTCAATCATTTGTGAAATTTTCAAAACAAAAGGTCAAAGCGTCTAGGAGCTATTTTTTTTAAAGTTCTGGGATGTGCACTAAAAAGAAGCTGAGATAATTGCTAATTTGCATAACAATTCACTCAGTAAGAAGTTTGCTAATGCTCATGATTAAAATGGCTGTAACAGTTCCAAATTTAAATGTATTATCGTTTTGTTAGAAGTTAAATATAGTGCATAATATGGAGATCCCGTCATTTCTTTTTTTCATCATGTTTCTTTTTTATTATTTATGTACAGCCTTGCTAAATCTTGCTAAGCATTCAAAAAAGAGAATGTTTGCACCTGTTATCTATATTTTAAAATCGTTTTTTTGAGTATGTTCCACTATTCACAATTGTACAAAATTTTAACAGTCTATAGCCAAGACTGTTTGAATAATAAAAAGCAAAAAATAAAAAAAATTCACTCCCAAGTGCCCTACAACCTGCATCTCTACCTTAACATTGTTTATATGAACATAGTGTGATAAACTAATGTATATTTATTTTTAAATCCTCACACTGTGTTCTCACTGTCTCAAGGGAATAAAGTGGGTCCCTTAAGGTGATGATTGATATACACAGAAATTGGCATTATCATTCATCTGCTTGTGACATGATACTTTTGAAATTGTACCCACAATGCACCTGCTAAATGTATGCTTGGCCTGAAACATCATATATCAGGCCTCGTGATTGTTTACAATATTCTAACCATAACAATCATAAATTCGCCTGATTAAAAAAATTAATTACAGAAACATTGTATTTTATATTCCACTATACGTAAATCGCCCTGACTCGTCTTTTGTTATTCGTGATTGAAATGATAGATGTATTATAATAAATATGTCACCCCGTCTTGACATGTCCAATAACGTACCTTTAAATAATTTTATTATATTTTAACATATTCTGTGTTTGTTTTCTCTTTAAGAACTGGTTCTAGTCATGACAAAAACTGTGATACTGCTGTTGATTTGTCTTGTTGCCTTAAATATGGCTATTTGTAGTGAAGTCCGGGCCATGTCCCCATCAGAGTTGCTGTCTGAAACTCAATCCAATGTGGAACAAGAAGATGAGATTAACGGTGACACTGGCACAGAAAAGAGGTGCTGTGCCGGGAAATAGCGAAATCAGAGGATAAAATAAATAAATATTAAAAATCTGTAATGTTTTCTGTCAATTTTTAAATCATGAATTCGATTGAGATCAATGTCGAAAGCGACAGCCCCTAGAATTTTGTAATACACACAAACTACTTCACATGATAATTGTTATCAATTGTGACTATTTGTTAATCAAAAACTATAGTGAGACTATACTGAAGTCGCGAGTGGCGAGTACTAACGTAACATTGAATTAAGGACATTTAAAAAAATCATGGAAATAGAATCATTAATCACAGTTTCCATTTTGAACTCTTGGTGGGGGGATGGGGAGTTGTCTCGACGGAAGTTACTTATACCTTGAATTTAAATTGATGCATAGTCTCACTCTGTACAACCTGCGAAGTGATGCTGATTGAATGGTACCATTTTTGATACTTATGTTAAGACTTTCCGTTTAGCATTTATTCCCATGGCAACTAATAGGTTATTGAATTCAACCACGTGTACTATCGAAGGTGGCTGCTCCACTCGCACTGATTGCGTATCATATTGAAGACCCATAGAGTCTCAACCCACAACGATCACCTGTGAATGGTAATTCTGTGTTGCGAGAGATTTATCATCAAATAATTCAGTGCAAGAGGATTGTTTTTTTTGTGCGGCATTTCTGGAACAGTTTGCCTCATTTTGTCCTTTGCAGTTTATTATTTTCTGGAATAGAGATTTTAAAATTTCCATAGGGCACACACGATGATCCTCATGTTTGTTCAAATGAGGAAAAAACGCCTTCGCCGTCCAGCCATGCTCGTTGTGATTTTTCAACACCTGGAACACCGGACAATGAAGAAACTGAAGAGAAAGAATTCCGCCGTTTTATGAAAGAAACTTTGACTAGAATAGAGAAAAACAAAGACAAAATAACTGTGAACCTAATTCAGTTAACAAAGCGAGTACAAGAATTAGAGGATGATAAACATGATTTTCAAACCTCATTGGAGTATTCGGAAACTATATCACGTGAGCTACATGAAGAGAAATCAGTGTTGAAGAATAGAATTGAGGTTTTGGAATCAAGGTATGAAACTATGAAACAACAATTACATGTTATTAGTGAAGACCAGTTAATGGGAGAAAGATACTCCCGAAGTTATAATATCAGAATAGTCGGAATCGAAGAGAAAGAGAAAGAAAATGCACATGAGGTGGCTGTCAAGTTTCTGGGAGACAAGTTTGGTATTGCGGCGGATGAAGTTGAAAATGCACATCGTACGGGCAAAATTTGGTCGCAAAAACCCAGGCACATTGTAGTGAAGCTTCACAAACGACCGACAAAGATAAACATTATGAAAACGCAGAAACAGATACTTCAAGACTTATATTACTACCGATTTGCCACGAGCTGATGTGTTAGAAAAGAAAAGGCTAAATCACGTTATGAGACAAGCGTGGGAAAGTGGTAAAACTGTGGTGTTTAGAAACGGAAAACTGTACATTAACAAACAGTTATTCAAAGGATGACCATTGTGAAAAAGTTACAAAATATTATTGAATGTTGGCATGAGAAATTTGTTTTCTTTGGCGGAAAAAAACGGTGAAAGTGAGATTCAGCGGAAATAATTCTTTCCTAGCAAGTGCTTCTAGTTTTTCATTTATTTTTTTCCCGCCCCGCATATATAGAAATTTAAAAGAAAATTGGCTGTCACGAAAGTAATTAATGTCCTTTGTAATGTTAATCTGAGTACAAAAACTGTCAATAGCTAAACCAACAGGTGTGGCAATCTTGGTATGACACTGTGAATTCGTAATTACAGTGCCAGGTCGGTCACTGATTGGTAATACAAAATTAGACATAACCACGACATTTGGTAATCCGTATTTGTACAGGTGAGATTTGAAATGTTTGATGCTACTAAGTGGTCATTTAGATGCTAATATAGATTTAGATGTGATTGGCTACCATAATGAATCATGTCTGCCAGGTTTTCACACATTTACTGGTTAGCAAAGTTAGATTGATACAGTACAGAGTTACGTGGACAGCAAACATGTTAGTGATTTTGAGTCGGGTGGCTCTTTGTTTCATCTTTGATGAGCTGGCAAAAAATTATGCAAGTGCAAGAGTTATGTTATCTGTTTATTTCTAAATGTTTTTTTTCAGTTTTTTCTCTGTTGCTTTGTTAACATGTATTTTTTTCTCCCTTTTTGTGTTTTGTTTTTTTTAGTCCTGTAGTGATCCAATAACACAATTATGGCTAACTTACAGCTGGTGTCACTGAACGTCAGAGGCTTAGGCGAGTACAAAAAAAGAACAGACGTATTTGCATGGCTCCGAGAACAGCAAGCATTTATTTACTGTCTTCAAGATACCCATTCAACTACTGAAGTGGAAGATCTCTGGCGGACAGAATGGGGTAATAAATGTTTTTTTAGCTCCGGTCGCAGCAATAGCAGAGGAGTCACTATTCTATTTAGCGGTAATTTCGAATTCGAAATCCATGCGTATAAAGCTGATGATATGGGGAATTATGTCCTGATAGATTTGTCAGTTGGTGATTTTCGTTTTACACTCGTTTCAATTTATGGCCCAAATGAGGACAACCCCCAGTTTTATAAAGAGTTACAAAATGAAATAAATATCATCGGGAATCAGAGTATAATTGCAGTGGGAGACTGGAATTTAGTTCAAAACACCGAACTTGACACAAAATTGTATAAACATAAAAATAATCCAAAGGCAGCTAAAGAGGTGGAAAATATTATCCAGAATTATCAATTAGTGGATATTTGGCGGGTACAGCATCCTACCAAAAAACGATATACTTGGAGAACAAACGGAACTACAAAACAGAGTCGTTTAGATTATTTTTAGTATCCCCTGACATTCAGACTATAATCAACAATTCCAACGTTGAACCTGGCTACAGAACCGATCATTCACTAGTTAAAATCTACTGCAATTTTACCCTGGTACAAAAAGGGCGCGGTTTCTGGAAGTTTAATAGTTCCTTACTTAAAGACCCCAAGAATTGCCATGTCTCTAATAAAATTGATTTACAAAGTGGTGTTAGAGAAGGAGATCCATTGTCCCCATATCTGTTCATTATTTGTGTTGAATTTTTAGCTCAAGCTATAAAATTGAATCCACAAATCAGGGGTGTAGTAATTTCAGGCTCACAATTTTTACTCGGACAATATGCCGACGTTACATTCATCATCATTGATGGGACGAAAAAAAGCGTTATAAGCAGTCTTTAAAGTACTCGATGACTTTAAAGTGCTATCAGGCCTTCAAACAAATTATGAAAAAACACACGCGATTTGGTTTGGGTCTAAACTAAACGGAAAAGAAAGAATTAATACCAATCGTAACTTAATGTGGACTGAAGGTAATTTTAAAATTCTAGGTATCACATTAAACGCAAGCTTAACCAATCTTATTGAAATCAACTTTCGAGATAAAATTAAGGAAAGTAAACGGCTGCTGAACATTTGGAAACAAAGAAACCTGACGATAATTGGAAAAATAACTGTCATCAAAAGCCTAATATTGCCAAAATGTAATCATTTATTCTCAACCCTGCCTTCACCTTCACAAAAAATAATAAAAGAATTAGAACAATTGTTATATAATTTTGTATGGAATAGTAAGGTGGATGGGGTTAGTAGAAAAATTCTGGTAAATAATATATACTCTGGAGGAGTGAAAATGCCACACATAACGAGCGTAATTAAAGGTCAGAAGATGTCCTGGATAAAAAGGTCTCTCTCAACCCAAACAAATGTTTAACATAATTTTTGCTTTCTGTGGGGGGAAATTTGTTTGGAATTATAAGAGCACATGGGCTACGTACAATATGCGATCAGGTTAGTAATGAATTTTGGCGGGAAATAACGAACATATGGAGCAGGGTGACAGATAGTACTAGACAAATTAAGACAGCAAAGGACTGTCTGGTTCAAACATTGTGGTTTAACTGGGAAATTCAAAAAGGTAACAAAACTATATTTATTTCAAAGTGGCACAACGAAGGAATAAACTACGTTAATGATTTAGTTAAGCCAGATGGAACATTTATGTCATACAGAGAGTTCCAACAACAATATAACTTGAAAAGTGATTTTATTACATACCAATCGACTTTATTGTCAATTCCAAAGAAATGGAAAACGGAAATAGAAAAAGAAGGAAAAAATGTTGAACTTGTTAAAAATCCATATTTAGACAAGTTTATTTGCACTGGAAAACCTTCAAAAAACGTCTATAACCATCTAGTGAATGGAATTAAACAAATGCCAAGTAAAATCATGTATAAATGGGAAACAATTTTAAGGGAGCCAGATAATGAATGGCATTTAATATTTGCTAGACCGTTCAAAATAACCAAAGAAACCAAATTGCAAGCCTTTCAATATAAAATCATTACAAACTATAGTTTAATTAAAATGGGAAAAACATAATCGGCTTTGTGCACATTCTGCCAGACGAGTCTGGAAACAATAGAACAGTTTTTTGGACACTTTTTGTTAAATGGATTAAAGACAAAACTGACTATATAGATATATTATTAGGTATTGATAAACACTCGGCACTGATAGGTAATTTGATCTTGCTCTGTAAACTTCACATTTATCACTCTAAACTTAAAAAAATCAAACCACGATTTTGTTCAATGATCCCAATATTCAAGTGTAACCACCAGACTGACATCGCCATTTCTAATCTGGAAGGCCACAACAAATTGAGACAAAAGATAAATTGAATTATGTAATAGTTTATGGACTCAATTAATTGTTATATGTTGTATTTTTTTCCAATTTTCTGTTGTGTATTCGTTTTTCTTTGTTATTTGATGGAATAAAAAAAATATATATATTCTCATCTCAATTGCTGTCTGATATTGGCAAGAAACAACAAGGCAAGAAACAACAAGCAGAGAAGGTAAACGGCGGAAGTTACATTGAAAAGAGAAATGCGTGTAACTCCCCCTAATTGTCGTTGAAAAAAGTTAAATCAGCAGATAATTGGAATAAATAAGATCTGTATAAAAACGAGTTGCTATATTTTTTTAATCTTGATTCAAATTTCGCTCACAGTGACAACAACATACCGAAAAATGTATTCTGTATATCAGTATGTTTTCAAATTATGAATCTTTGTCAGCAATTCAAAAACTGCAACAATATTGGCTTGTTTGAAACAAAGTGAATAATTGGCCGCTAGATAAACTTATGGTAAATGAAGCACATCCTACAGATATATACAGATATGAATAAAATCGATACAGATATGTTGCTTGGGCAGGAATTGATTTATTCTGAAATGAATCCTTACATCTTTGGAAGAGGATATTATCATATTACAGTTGAAAGGTCACATAATCTGTCACAATAACACATAGTAAAGATTAATATGGAGAACTCATTGAGGATCACATTGTGAGGCACCAAGAGAGTCAATATAAATGTAATTTGAGGGTCAACATCTCATTCCCTATGACGATAACAGAAAGTCATGAATTGAGGATCACAGTCATTATCAAGGTCAACGTGAGTGTCACAGGGTGAGTCACAATGACACAGTTACAGTCAAAATGAATACCGTCAAGAAAACACAGGTCACATTTTACCACAGTAATTTTGGGTATTGTTTTATTTGTTTTCACATTAAATAATGCTCGTACAAAACCGCTGTAGACTAGAAATTTATATTAGCAACAATTCGATATTGAAATGGAAAATTCAAAAAGCTATAAATTAGAAAACAGTACAGTCCAATACAATACAGATAGAATGTTTGCCAAATCTAATAAAGATTATTTTCCATATTTTAATTACTAACTATCAAATATGATTTATATGTAGACTTGCTTGCAGTCTGTTGCGATTCCGATTCGATGAAAAAAAAATAAAAAATAAATATAAATTAGGTAAACGAGGGGTGAACGCGAAAGTCATGTGACCTCGAAATCCCAACAGACTTGCCATCAGTGTAAGCGCCCTCACATTACCGGCCAGATTCGGGCTTGTAATGAATGACATGTCTAATATGTTTCGACCAATCAGAATACAGGCTAATTAACATATCAACTGAGACCCCGGAAACCATACACACTTTCTTGGATAAACTTAGATCCCGAAAACTTTACCTACTTTCTCATATCCGAATCGCATATGCTATTTTATTTTAGATTGAAATTCGAAAAAAACGTGCAATGTTATCAGGAGATATCCGGTTTATTGTTATGATCCGTGGCTCGGCTGCTCCACCCACGTATATGCAAATTTACAAGCCCGAATCTGGCCGGTAATGTGAGGGCGCTTACACTGATGGCAAGTCTGTTGGGATTTCGCGGTCACATGACTTTCCCGTTCACCCCTCGTTTACGCAATTTATATTTCAAGAATTTGTCATCGGAATCGCAACAGACTGCAAGCAAGTCTAATTTATATGCTGTTTTAAATGGGCAGTGACTCGGCACAAATTGCTGTACACATATCCCATGAATATGAAAATATAAACAGAATAAATGATATTAGAGTCTGTGCCAGTGCGACTATTATACTTTATAACACATCATTCGTTAATACTGTACTGTAATTGGTCAAAACAGGATCACGTGTTATCGGCTAAATTACCATAGTAGCGCCAGGGAAATTACTAGTTCCCTAGGGAGACTAGTACATCAACTAGTGCCCGGGGATGACGTCACTTATCACCTGATCGTGTGATTTCCAATATGTTGTCTGCTAGTTAGGTCGCTGATATCGATTGTCCGCCTCGAAAGACTGGACGATTTAGCTTCAGTTCAGAAAAAGAACTTGACACACTAGTGGAAACTAAAAATGCACCGAAGACGAAGGACGCAATCAGGTTTTCTAGAAGCGTCTTTACATCGTTTTGTGAAGAAATCGGGACACCGCTAGCAGACGTCGAGAAGAAGACGTCAGACTATGCACGTTCTATGCACGTTCCTCCGGCAATTCTACATGTAATGTGTTATAAACACATATTGCATGGCCTACTGGCTTAATAAAAACACTCAATTGAATGATGTGTTAGTGAATCGGTACAAGTTGTGTCGCAGCAGTTCACGCTGTGAAACTCAACACATGTGTCATAGTGGCTTTCATTTTGACAGTGTAAGCAGTGTGAGCCACAATAAAATACAATGTCAATATAATTGTCACTGTGCTTGCATGTTGTGTTTTACAGTTAGATCAACATCGATAGAGTCAATCTGAAATGAGGTGACACTCATTGAAAGTATCAGTTGTGTGCATCCATAACATATTTATGTCTTAACAGAGACCACCCAAGTGTAAGAGTGACATTGAGAGTCAGTGGGACCACATCGAAGATACACTCATAGTCACAAGGTTGATCACTGCCAGAGTCACATTGCAATTGCTACTGTGAGAGGGAAAATCAGATTTAATATGGAAACTAGACTTAGCAACACGTTGCAAGGTACAGTGTGTGCCTCATTGCCAGACACTTTGAGGTTCACTGAGAGAAACTCATTGACTGTCATATTATGAAACAAAAACAATGAGAGAACAACAAGGGTAACTTTGTGTACTGGGAGCTTGGTTACTGTGGTTACGATAAGGTAATTGTGTGGTCTGCAGAGAGAGCCACACATTGAAAGATATTAATATACCATACGAAGGCCAGAGGAAACATTCATTGGGGTTTAATATTTGATTCATAGTTAGCATTGTAACATACACCTATGAACACAATAAACGTTATAGTGTGAGCAAGGGTTACATACAATCCTAAGGGTTACCGAGATGACCACTGTTATAAGCATGTTAAGAACCACAGTGCCAGCCACAATGGATACTGTGAACACAGCGTATTGAACTTTCAGCGACAAGTAATGATTCTCACTAAGGGCCAGATCTATTACCTATTATTTACTTATTATGGCTACAGAGTGGCATACATCGAGGGTCATAGTGTGAATTATAGTGAAAGACACTGTTACAGTCACTGTAAAGCCACAGTGAAGATCGTGGTGAGGGTCTCGCTATTGTGTGTGTCATAGTTGCAAGAAAGTGAGGGTTATCCCTGCTTCTGGACTGAATATGTCATTTCCGACGTACTGTGTGTGTTCACGTTTTGCAAACATGTTGATCACGATCTAGTAATTTTAGTCACTAATTTAAATTTGTCTCCACATTTAATTATGCTGGTATATAACCATTAGAGATTAGAAAAATATATCACCGACAATTCAATGCATGATTGAAATGGAAAATTTATAATGCTATTTTGCTTATAAATTAGAAAACAATACACAATATTAAACTGCTCTTAGTAATTTCTGAGAAACAATATTTGCCAATTATAATAAAGCGTATATTTCATATTTTACTAACTATCAAATATGATTGATATGGTATTATAAATGATTATTGACACGGCAAAGCTGCTATGTTACACAAATACACACATCTCATGAATATGTATCTATAAACAAACTATATTATTACATTTCAGTCAGTACACCAAGTGCGGTGATCAAACTACATAACACACAACTGAATTTGTCACGCTTTAGTGAAGTAAGTTATATTATTTTTATTATGTTGTGCTTAATTACATTTGCCCCACATTTGGTGATATGTAGCTAATAACTGGGAATAACATTCAACCAGTCATAGAATAGGAAAGACCACACGCTACCAACAACAGTACGCTCAATTATTCACACACCGCGGGGATACCAATATCCAGCTCTGTTCTATGAAACTCGGCACAGGTAGAAAACTGTTGAAGTATGAACACGGTTTGGTTTAAATTTGTAATACTGCTTTTTTGCTAGTTGATGTGGTACTAAAAGCTTCCAAAACTTCAATGTCAGACGGTTTCTTTTCTGAATCTACTAAAAAAAATTCTTGTTCCAAACAGTACCAGTTTAGTAGATTTCTTGCTGTTTATTACAAAAGCACTTTTTCATTATTCCCCGTTTTCTAGTTCTAAGAATACGCATTTACTTTTGGAAACTGAAAGATGTATTAGTGAGTAAGCGAGCGAGATTGTTTTCGCATGAGCAGAGTGACTAGTATTTTTTTTTCCTCACAATGTAAGTTAATAAATTATGTGACCTTTACATCTGTTCATAACTACAATTATATCAATATACCGTCTACATAAAAAAACGGATAACCTAGAGATTACACACAGTATGTGGAGAATGTCTTTGATGAAATACGCCACGAATGTAGCAAGTTCAACTTTTTTGTGAATATTCTACAAACCCCATCGTGATTGTTTATTACATATGTTATGTAACTTTTGCACAGATGAACAATGGACCGATGATCAGTTCAGGAACTCCGAGCAGGATGTACACGGCGCATCTGAAACATGTGTGTGTGTCTGCTGTTAGAGTGGCCCATATAAATATCAAGAAATAGCTACATGGGTTTTGCTACTTGATACAAAAATATCTTGAAAACATAAAGAGCAAGTTTCATTTTGAAAGAACATCTTCCTTCTGAAACTACTTAATTGACGAGTAAATATGACATTTCCTACGTTACATAGTATAAGCATAAATAACGGCTTTGCCCTGGAATGTTCTGTATGTGTGTAGGTGCCAGACTACTCGTTGCCACATTCCCGGTAGCAACATTTTCGTTGTAATTGTGCATTTAATTTGTTTAAATATTCCCAAATTAATTAAAGAACAGCAATTTTTTAGTTGTGTAACTTTTTGTATTAGTGCAGTGTGTTGGGTTAAACTTGCCACCATTCCGTAGGCGCATCTTAGCATGTCGCGGATGCAGGTTTTCAGGGATTTTTGTTTTATTACTTCTGTACGGCTGTGCTACTTACGGTATTTTCAGAATAATCAGTGTCATTGTTGCAAGAAAGTGAGGGTTATCATTGCTGCTGGACTGAATATGTCATTTCCATCGTAGTGATTGTGTTCACGTTTTGCAAACATGTTGATCACGATCTAGTAATTTTAGTCACTAATTGAAATTTGTCTCCACTTTTAATATTGCTGGTATATAACCATTAGAGATTAGCAAAATATATCACCCACATTTCAATGCAGGATTGAAATGGAAAATTCACAATGCTATTTTGTTCATAAATTAGAATAAATTACATTACACAATATAAAATTGCTCTTAGTAATTTCTGAAAAACAATATTTGCCAAATAAAATAAAGCGTATATTTAATATTTTACTAACTATCAAATATGATTGATATGATATTATAAATGTGTAGTGACACGGCAAAGCTGTACGTCACGAAAATGTAGATATAAACAGGCTATATTATAACATTTCAGTCAGTACACCGAGTGTGGTTATCAAACTACAGAACACACTACTGAATTTGTCAAGCTATTGTGAAAAGGTTAGTAGACATCTGTTTCAGTTATGATATTTTTTATTATGTTTATTAGCTTTGCTCCACGTTACGTGATATAATAACTGACAAATACAGTTGCTATTAAAACCAGTCGTTCTGACTACTTAAATTTGTTAAGCTTGGTTGGTTTGGTTTACACCATTTGGCCTCTTACAAAAGTGCAGAAGAGGAAAAAGTCGTACATGCTACCAACAAAGTGTATGTTTTAAAGTAGTTTCACACGCTACGAGTCTTCCAGTAGCATGGCTGTGCTGTGACTCATCACTGGTAGACAAACTGTTTGAAAGAATATACATACGGCAGTTTGGTTTATTATTGTAATATTATTTTTGACAATTTTGACAAGTTGAACTATTTTTAAATCCACACACTGTGTTCTCTCTGTCTCAAGGGAATGAACTGGGTCCCTTAAGGTGATGAGTGATAATTGTTTTTGATATACACAGAAATTGGCATTATCATTCGTCTGTTTGTGACATGATACTTTTGAAATTGTACCCACAATGCACCTGCTACATGTATGTTTGGTCTGAAACATATATCAGACCTCGTGATTGTTTCTAATATGCTAACCACAACATTCATAAATTCGCCTGATTAAAAAAATTAATTACAGGAACAATGCATTTTTTATTCCACTTTGCAAGGATGTACTATTCCGCAAATTGTCCCGACTCGTCTTTTGTGATTGATATGATAGATGTATTTATAATAAATATGTCACCCCATCTTGACATGTCCAATTACGTACCTTTAAATAATTTGTATTATATTTTAACATATTCTGTGTTTGTTTTCTCTTTAAGAACTGGTTCTAGTCATGACAAAAACTGTGATACTGCTGTTGATTTGTCTTGTTGCCTTAAATATGGCTATTTGTGGTGAAGTCCGGGGCATGTCCCCATCAGAGTTGCTGTCTGAAACTCAATCCAATATCGAACAAGCAGATGAAAATAACGGTGACAGTGGCGCAGAAAAAAGATGTTGTGGTTGAAAATAGCGAAATCAGAGGATAAAATGAAAAATATTGATAATCCGTATGAAACAATCTGTAATGTTTCTTGTTATTTTTTTTTAATCATGAGTTTGTTTGAGGTCAATTTCGAACGCGACAGCTCCTAGATTTTTGTAATACACACAAACTACTTCACATGAGAATTGTGACTATTTGGTAATCATAAACTATAGTGAGACTATACTGAGTTCGCAGAGTGGCGAGTAATAACGTAACATTGAAATAAGGTCACCAATTATTCTTTAACCAGTCATTTAAACAATCATAGAAATAGAAATGAGTAGATGACCCATTAATTAATCAATGTTTCCAATTTGAACTCTTGGTGAGGGGGGGAGCGTATCTACGGATGTTACTTATACCTTGAACCCAATTTAATTGATTCATAGTCTCACACTGTACAACCTGTGAAGTGATGCTGGTTGAATAAAGTGGTATCTTTTTGATACCTATGTTAAGACTTTCCATTTAGCATTTTTTTCCCATGGCAACTAACATGTTATTTAATTCAATCACGTGTACTATCGAAGGTGGCTATTCCACTCGCACTGATTACGTATCATATTGAAATACCCACAGAGTTTCAACCCACAACGATCAGCTGTCAGCTGTGAATGGTAATTTTGTGTTGCGAGAGATTCATCATCAAATGATTCAGTACAAGTGGATTGTTTTGGAACTTCATTTTATCACTTGCTGTGTCAATCATCGTGACCACAAGTGCCTTCCACTTTGGTTCACATATCGACTGATTGTACTTTTCCCTCCCACAGTGTCCCACTGTGCCAACATGCCCCTCTCAGAGGAACAGAACGTAGTCCCCAACATTTTGGCTCACAGATGCTCTCATTCTAAACCTATATTATTGTAACTCAAACTGTCAAACTTTTAATATGTAAAATACAGCAACCCTTATAATGTACTCCATGGTGGCATGCATTTGAATCCTTACCATGTCATTGTGATTCACATTGGTTTTCATAGATATCCTCACAGATTCTCTCATCACCCTTTGTCCCACATTGTGTTGCATATAGTAGCCTGCACAATATTGTGGCTTGCACTGTCCCCTTTTTCAGTCCCTCTCGGTAGTCTCCTCGGTGACCCTCGCAGTTTATAATATTGGGAGTCACACTTAATATGTTGTGCTGGTCTTGTGATCCCAACGCCAACATGTATGGTGAAATCCTTGAGAATATGGAGGTTGTCCATATTCATCGATAAACAAGTAATTACGCAGCAGATGTAAGTGTTGAAAAAGGATTGCAAACTCATTAAAATAATAGGACAGTGAATTAGAGAATGCATGAGTATAAAATCACCAATTGCCATTTTTTCCTGAATATCTTGAAAATATTTCACTATTTTTTTCTCATCTGATGTTTACTCATTGATAATGGATTGCCTATAAATGATTTGGATGGAATGTCATGTCTTAAACATCAATAACGCATTACTTAAACAATAACGTTCATTATTGTTATTAGTAAGTAGCTTTGCCAATACCTGTGAATTTTACCAATTTTAAAACGAAAAATGAAGCGAAGATGGAGACGAAGTTTGGTAGGGCCCGGGAATATGAATACAATATACACATACGCACACCAAAACATTCGGACGCGATTACACAGCAGTTGCATGCATAGAATAAAACCAAGAAAGGTTTGACTTACGATATTATTTATCTCGTCAGAACAAATAAATCTCAACATAGTTATAAGAACGAACGCATGTACAAGGAAGCAAAAGAATAGGATAGAAAATCAAGCTAATGCACAGGGCAAAACTCGTCGGCTGATTAATGTAACAGCTGACCGACTTAAAAATATGCCGGCAGTTGTAGTTGTTATATTCAAGAAAACAAACAAAAACAAAAACAAACAAAATTAATATATAAGTTTTGAAATCGAACAAGCAAATCGGTAAAAAGAATTAGGTTAAAATTTAGTCTTAGACTTAAAGTGGAATGAGAAGTTGCACTACCGTGAATATTAATGTTGACAGGGGCTTGGAAAGTGCAGTTGACGAACATACTTGAGGTTCACTTTGAGAAACACAGTGACTGTCAAATTGTGAAACAAAAACAATTAGAGACATTATAAGAGTAACTTTGTGTGATGGGAGCTTGGTTAATGTGAGTGTCACGATGGGGGAATTGTGTGGTCCGCAGGTAGAGCCACAATGTGAAAGATACACTATGATATACACTATATACACTGTGATGGCCAGATGAAGACATTTATTGTGGTTAATAGTTTGATTCAGAGTATATATCCCTGTGACATACACCTAGGGACACAATAAACATTATATTGTGAACAAGTGTTACATACAATCCTAAGGGTTACCAAGATGATCACTGTTATAAGCATATTAAGAACCACTGTGTCAGCCACAATGGGTACTGTGGACACAATGTATTGAACTTTCAGAGACAAATATTGATTCTCTCTAAGAGCCACATCTATTACCTCTCATTCACCTATTATTGTCAGAGAGAGGCATACAGCGAAGGTCATAACGCGAATCATAGTAAAAGACTGTTACATGGCGAAAGCCTGGATATTGTGAGGGTGATAGGGCCTGAACAGAATATGAAGATGTAAATTCAGTCATACATAACGGCTATGTCACGAAAATACACACATCTAATGAATATGTAGATATAAACAGGCTATATTATTACATTTCAGTCAGTACAACCAGTGCGGTCATCGTACTACAGAAAACACAAGTGAATTTGTCAAGCTATTGTGAAGTGAGTAGATATCTGTTTCAGTTATTTTTTGTCATTATGATTTGCTTAATTGCATTTGCCCCACAATTAGTGATATGCAGATCATAACTGGCAATACAAAAATATTCAACTAGTTATAAAATAGGAAAGAGCACACGCGCTACCAACGTAACAGTATGCTATGTATATTGGACAGTCTCCTTTCTTCTGAAACAGCTCGATTGGCGAAACTTCTTATCGACACTAAAATTTGTTCTGAGAATATGTTTTGATGATACTTCTATAAATTGACACATCAGTAATTCACAACAGTCAATTTTGGGGACTGTGTTGACAATCATCACATAATCGAAGTGAAATAAATCACTCTACATAAGACACAGGATTAGGGTAGAAAACGAGGGTACTGAGCAACAAATCTGGAATACACAGGAACTGCTGATGCTTTTCGACCTTTGAAAAGGCTCACAATGAGTCCCTGGAGGTAAAGGGTATCCCTCATCACCTATTTTGAAACTAAATCCACTTATCTGGATTCAATATTGAATGTTTGCAGGAAGATCCAGAAACTGTAATAATCGCTCTGTGTGATGACTCTGTCACCAAATGTGAAGCTCCATTCTGTACCTAATTAGTTAGTAGATACAGTTAAATAACGCACGAAATAATATTACAAGCGTTAACAAACAGTCGACGTTAGGATGTCATAACTTCAAGAATAGGCTCAATCAAATAACGTTTCCAGTATGTCATAAAACATTTAGTTTATTTCTATATTTCATGAACATTTTCCCAACCATTACACACAAAATACGTACTATTTCCACTAAAATAATATTTGGTAATTTGGTGTTCGACTATTCGCTACGAACACGATAAATAATGTTTACGTAAGAGTGTGCTACTGGTGTGTCCGAAATTCGAATGCGTTGTGTCATTCCCCGTCTAGTTTATAGTCATACAAGAATACAACCGCGCACACATTTTCCAACTCGTGGGTACACTGCTAAAGATAACTTACGTTATTACTTACACGTTACCTTTTTCTTTATTTACTCAATACGTTTCAAATAGAGGGAACAATAAAATATAGATATAATGGCACAGTGTCCACTTGGTGTGCATATTTATTACGTATATTATTCTAATAAGTACTATAGTACTAGTATCTAGTTACCTGTAGAAACCAGGGCGTCTAACTAGTAAACTACATTAAATTTACATTATTCCATACATATTTCACCGATCCAGCACTTTTGCATATCTCCCTTGATTTTAGCATATTCTGTGTTTTTTTCACTCTAGACATGGTAAAATCTCGAATATTGTTGTTCGTTTGACTGGTTGTCATGGTTAGTTTGAGCGAAGTTCGGGCCGTGATGTCGTACGAGTTGCCATCTGACATTCAACTTTACAATGCACAACAAACAGAGGAGAATAACTGGACCAGTGACCTGGAAAAAAAGAGCTTGTCCTCGCATGTGTTGAAATTAGCGACATGTGAACGATACGAATACATAATATAAGTAATCAAATATACAACTAATGATATATTTTTTGTAATTTTCACAATTTGTTTTACGTTATAGGAGTTATTTACATTGCAAACACCATCTATAAATTATCATGATTTGAAAGGAAAAGTAAGAAATATACCGAAAACACAAAGTGGAAATTATGTATTATTATGTCGAATTGACATCCTCCAATATTGATAAGCCAGGCGAACTAAATAGGCAATAGATGTGCTATTTTTTACAGTCACAAATATTGTTTGAAACCTGTAAACTATAGAAAAAATATATTCTTAGGGAGTCTTGCATATTAAAATGTAAAATCTAGTTATATAAAGGAAACAATATTATTCACTAAAATAGGCTGGAGGGTGATGTTGAGGTGACTTAAATCAGATTGTCATATAATGAAGCCATTTTCGCAATCGAGAAATCGACCCTCATTCTCAGACGAAAACCGACTGATGGCGCTTAATTCGAAACTCGTTAGTGAAGGGTCTTTGACCTCTCAGTCATTCCTAACTTTTGCAACGTGTGTCAATGTGATAGACAAATGCTGGATAAAGTGCTACCATGTTTGGTGTTCGGGGCAGTAGCATTATGTTATGCATTGCATGGCAGTTGGTAAAACATGAATGGAAGTTTTTTTACATTTGTGTGTTTTATGTAAGACACCCATCAAAAGAACTTTTGATTTAGCTGGCACATAGAAGCCAACAGAGTATAAAATTCAACCACGTATACTGTCATACGATATTGAGGACCAAACAACTTCCAATCAAGCGTAAGCAAAATTGATAAGTAAACGGTTCACTGAATAAGGGATTCCATATATCAATATGAGTAGTCGATTCACGAAATAATCTTCTACATAGTTGATCATCCGGCCATGTCGTTATTTGCCGCCAGCTTGAATATTGAGTAACGACTTTCTCTTTAAGATCTTGACTTAGCATCTCGAAGACGGGAGCCTATTTTGATTCTCAAATTCGTCTTATCTACTGCAAGTTCTAGCACATTGGAATAAGATGAGAAATATTTACACCATATGCAGAAAAAGAAAGACATTATATTGTATTAGATTAATTTTGATAGAAGAATTATTTGTAAAATACATCATATCAATACATCTAGAGCTGAAATTGTATGATTTTGCCCCTGATTCTGCCTCTTATGAGTAAAGAAATATATTTAGCCAGTAGATTGGTACCCATTGTGATATCAATGTTTTGTTGAAGAAATGGTCATCCAAAACCTTCAAATATGCTGTAAATCAAATACTCAAACATACTAATGTTGTTTCTGTGTAGATATAAGTAACAAATTTTATTTTAATACAACGTACGTGTATCGTGTTGAAACTTTTTGTTTGAAACGCTTGAAGTGTGATATCTTTCACAATTAATTTGTATATAATGCACAAGTGTTGGAACATACATGCAACCAGCGAGATGTAGTCTTTATGATGGGGTTATAATTAAATGTCTCATGGTTACCGGTAGCATGGTTGGTTGGGCACTCCCATGTATTACATGTGATACAACGAAACACTGGTCATAGTAATAAACCATCATCAAGTAACAAATAGTCTGTGTCAGCTGTAATTGCAGGCAAAGGATTGACCCAATATGTTACCCAATAGCAATTATTATTATTATTATTATTATTGTTCTCAATTTCAGACGATGCCCATATGTAACTGAACTCCGCTTAAAACGCCTTAATCCAATGTCTGTACAGGCCATGCAACATTTAATTTCTCTGATGTACACAACAATGCATTGGTCGATGAGTTTACGCGCAAAACATTACAATTGTTTGTATAAACCTTGTGAAAGTATACAAATAGCTAAACGCGTTCTTTGATTATAAGCCTAACCCAAAAGTCGATGACAGTTATTGTAGAATACATTTAAATTTTTGAGCAACGACGTTTTAATGAATACCGCATTTGAAATCAAAAACGTTATACCAGAAAGTATTTAACATTCTAACTGCAGTTAGTCTGCAGTCTCCCCAAAAGTAGATCTGCCTTGATGCAGAGCAAAGTTTGTTGGTATTCCCTGTCCATGTCACAAAAATAGACAATTAGAGCATCAATGTAGTTTAAATTTCGGTTGTTCATATAAATATTGAATAACATAGGAGACATTACCCCGCCTTGTCGAAGTAAACTATTATATTGAAAGAGTGCGCAAGTGTGTTTTCCATGAACACATTGGTATAATTAATTAAAAGCCGAAATAAATACACCGGTATGTCACGTTAAGCTAGTTTATTAAAAAGAAACCAATAAGCAGAACATGTCGGTATAGTCTTTCTTTCTGAAACCGAAATTATTTAAAGACAAGTAAATATAGTCATTTAGCAAGAAGAATATGTTCCAAAATTAATTAAAACAGGTGTAATTATCATTAAGTGATATAAGTCATTGCTAGTCCCCTGACCAGTCACATTGTAAAGAAGAACTTCGATTATGTTTTTTTGGAAATATTCCATAGTTCAGAATTGCAGAAAAACAAAAATGAAACATGAACAGGTGCGACTAAAGAACAGGGCTAACGAATTTCAGGAGTGTTAGCCAGTACGTACATAACCCTCAGGGCCGTCACTGTGAAACTCAATTGCTCACTCATAGTGATTGTTGGTCCCTTTGACGCAATCAAACACATATATTCATGGAGGTTCAACTTCAGGGATATATTGTCTTTAATGCATATTTCCATTACGTTTGTACACATGAAACAATTTCCAAGCACCTCCAAGCAAGCGACAAACATCTGCTTATGCTGGTGGCAGATATGACCATGAACTTTAGTTGTACTAGGAAAGAAAATAATGAAACATTTCCCATCATCAAAATACAGATTACTGACGAGATGCTTTTGCTAAGGTAAATGTAACTATTTTTAAAAAACATACCTAATTACATGGCTGTTTATAAATTATACATGAAACTAGTCAATCTACTGCACAAACTTTCAGTAATATGAAATACCTTGCCACATAAACATATGCAAATGATCACCCAAGAAAACGGTATGGGCCGAGCTAGCATGTCACATGTTTGAAACAATCAAGAAATAAAATACACAATACAGTCAACTTTTCTCTCAAAATGCCATAGCAAATATTGGTAAATAATGAATCTGTACATACCAACGTGTTCTACTTGACACGCGACCTGTTCATTCCAGAAAACAATGGCTGACTGTAAAAGGTCAGATCAAACAAACGAAACTTGCAAGCCGCCAAAGAGGGCCCTATATAGCAAACGTACAACGGGAAATTTGGCCTCAACAGTGACATTTAAAGTGACATACATGATGTTTGCTACAGTGGATGTCATTGGGAAATTGAACACATCATTCACAATAGTATGCGAAGTAATCCATGTGATGTCTGTTATTGTGAGGAGGACATGAGAATAGGGTTTCACCCTTACCTCAATCCTAACCAGTGTAAAATTTAGGGCGCGTTTCATGGAAACAGAAAACGATATTAGGAAACTCATTTTATTACTCGCCACTGCGTTTCATGTACTCGCGAGCTAAAACAACAATTCAGGCATTTTATATCCTTGGTAGGATCGGCCACAGCAAAAAAATTTTGTGGGATTGGTGCTGATTGGTTCGTAGTCCTATGAGCTGTGATTGATTTAAAAAAGAAAAGCCTTGAAATAGCGTTTGCAATCGGTACTTGTGCTAGTTTTCCGAGATGTTAAGCATGTAAAAATAAAAATAATTGAATAAAAACAATAACAATAAAAGTACTGAATCACAATTAAATACTACTGAATCAATAATACGAACGAATATCACAGTATTAATTAGGGAAATAATAGTGGATTATTGTCCTTCTGGTCAACACTCATAGTGGCTGTCACTGTGCAACTGAATACGGCATTACAGTGGCTTTCAAACTAACCATTTTATAAGACTGAGACTTGCAAGTAGCCCAGAATGTGGCTCACAGTATACAAAATTGTGGTTCGAAATGTGTCTATTAATGCACCTCTCATAGTAATCAAAATAGAGACCCTCATCATGAGTCTCTTATTGGTTAATGAATGTCTCATAATGTGTCCCGAAATGAATCTTTTATATATCTCAAATAACCCCCCCCCCAGTTTTCCCAACTTGTCCAACACAGCGGCTCTTATATTGACTTTCAAAATCCTTCTTTATGACTCACGTTGGGATGAAATAAATCAATATACGCAAATATGACATTCAACTTATTCATTCCAATCCAAATATCACATGACAAGTAACTATTGACTGCGAACAAACAAAAACAGTAATTCAGCAAATTGCTGTACATAATTCATACAGTAAATACAACATACAATATACTACATTACAGTAGATATTCATGAAGAGCAAATCTGACATAATCACAGAAGTCACTGAATTAAGAAAGCATTCACGTGTAACATGTCAACAAGAATGAATAAACATGCTGTAAATAGCCAATCAATTATACACAATTATATGATGTAGTGTCCACTACATATGTTATTGCATCATATTCTATAGGCACTTGTATCGAGCAGCATGGAAAGTCTCAGCACATATAAAACACAGCAAATTGCAAGAAATAGATTGACCCAGCAGCCAACACAATTTAGTGGCTTTCAATTTCTCAGAATTGGAAGTGCTCGATGGCAGTAATGAAGACAAATTTACAGAGCTTTACACATAACTTTCTCTGTCGGCTATCATTCTGAAGTCATTGACCCCTGACCTTGGCTTACCCAAACCTGCCACTAGAGGCGATGTTTGCTCAACAGGTTAACTTAACAATTACCATACATATGCATATTGTATAATAAAGTACACACTGAATGTTTTGTGACGAGTAAACATAACAAACATAAATAACAAAAATAAATAAATCTACATTTTGGACATAACAGTTGGCGTGTTGACTTATACATTGAAGGGAACACCGAGAAACATACATTATGAATTAGATCTAAAAGTTGTAAGACACAGCTGATTTGAATCCGACATTGTTGCACACACTAAAAAATAAAAAGTTAGTATATTCTTGGTAAATATGAATTCTTTATTACGGTTAATACACCAAACACTATATCTAAATAATCCAATGGGAAAATAACAATAAAGGTGTTAAATTATGCATAAGTAAGACTAAAATGCATAGCTAAGAATGCAGGACACATTGGTCACACAGATGAAGTGGCGGTAACTTGAAAAAAAAATGAAAATAGAAACACAGTCAGAAGCTTTGTAAGTTATATTACATTTAAAGCATAACGACATTTTGCTTCAAGGTACTCTTGGGAAAGAAAGCACGCCTGAGAGCATGTAGTCCAATGAAATATATAAGCACTTTAAAACGTTGATGTTAGCAATGTGACTGCACGCCTTGAATGCTTTAGCGAAGATGATATTTACATGAGTAATAGAAATAAGATTATGAGTGAAGGTAATGCCAAGCAATTCACCAGATTAACCATTCAAGTAATACTTGCACTTTTTATTGGCGAAGCACTCAGTTTAGTCGCACATTTAGATAAAATAGTTGCAGATGTGTTGTCTGGACGAGACACTGTTGATGTTCTGGTATGGCACATACATGGTATATTGACACGAAAATCCTTTATTGGGTAGAAGTTATCCAACTACAGTTAGGTAAAACGTAACAGTGTCTGCCACAATGATAAACTGCAAAGATTGATATGAGGATTTTACCAGACTACAGTTAGGGACATGTTAAAAATCACAGTGTCTACCAAAATGATAAACAGTAGAGATCTTCATGTGGATCAATATAACTGACAAATTGAGTAAACAGTGTGAGGTAACGTAAAGGTCACTGTAAAGACAACTTTAGGGACAAATTCACAGTGAGGTCCCCATCATGAGACCCATCTATTACTCTGAGTATTACAGTGAGACAAGGATTGAGGTTCATAGTGTGGGTCTCATTGTGACATTGTCATAGCCAGAAGGAGGGACATGATGAGTGTCACCATGCACAACATTGTGATGATCACGATGACGATCACTGTAAAGGGCACACTCAGGTGGTTAGGAGGGGTGTGATAGAAATTTTGGATGTTTGCAAACAATTGCTCACCAAATCAAATCGGTCTTGTCGTAAATATATAATGGTCTGGTCATTTAAAATGAAATAAGGAGATTTTCATTTGAATACGTGCCCTTTAATACTTTGATGGATACCACAGAAGGGAAAATTAAGACACATTATCTGTCACAATGATAGAGTGAGAGATACATTGTCCTACAGTTAGTAATATTGTGATGAGCACTATGAAAACCTCTGTGAGATACATACTAAAGTTCTTAATATGTGTCTTAATGAGAGACACTGAGGGTCAGCTCGACAGGAACTACAATTTTCCCCAGAATATAAAAATATAACATCTCTCATACTGTGTTTTTATTGTTTGTATATCGCAATCGAGTAATGTTAGGTAATGTTTTATTTGTCTCCACAATAAATAATGCTGGTACAGAACCATTTATATTACCCAAAATGCAATGCAATATTTGAAAGACAAAATAGGTTAGTTACCTTTCAAATCATTTATAAAACAGTTATGAAGTATGAGATTGTTTGCTAGTGATTTTTGAGAAACAATTTTTGCCACATGTAATAAAGATTATTATTCTATATTTTAGTTACTAACTATTAAACATGCTTTTTATATTCTAGTTAATAAATTCTGTACACATATCTCATGAATATGAAAATATAAACAGAATATAAGATAATTTTAGAGTGCGATTATCATACTATGGAAAACATAATTGAATGATGGGTTAGTGAATCGGTTGCATCACAGTAGCTTCTGATGTGAAACTCAACACATCTGTCATAGAGGCAGTCATGTTGACACTCACAGTGAGAGCCACAATCAAACACAATGTAAATGGGATTGACACTGTGGTTGATTGTTGCGTTTTACAGTTAGTGCAACATAGAGAAACATTGCGAGAGTCACTATGAAATGATGTGACTAGTAGTAGTATTTGTGTGTCTCTATGACATACACTTTTTGTATGGACCAACACGAGATACACTCATAGTCACAAGAATGGCTACTGTCAGGGTCACATTGCAATTGCCACTGTGTGATACAAAAAGAGATCCGATATGGAAACTTAGCAACATGTTGAAAGGTACAGAGTGTAGCCAGTCAATTTATGGTTTGACCCATCACAAATTGCAACAGAAATAATTTCTTCACAATACATTCCGGGGAGGTGCCTAGATTGACATACTAAAAGTCTAGGAAAATCTAGGCTTCCAAAATATATCTGGTGCATTTTTACAACATGGAAAATATAACTATTAGGACATATCTTTAATTCTAGATGACATTATTTTTGATATTGAAGTTGCTGCGATATGGTTTGGTGTGTGTGAATGTATGTGATTGTGAAACATTTGATTGAACAATAATCCCATTTGCATAAATCCAATATGGCCGTCAAAATAGTATCATTTAAATGTGCAACCTCGGGCGGCCCCTCGGAGTCTGTTCCTCGTAATGACTCCATGAGCCACGCCGTGGGGTGAGGGGGGACATCGATCCTAGCGACCTGATGACTGTCACTTCCGGGATCCAGAATCCTGCATTCGGCATTGCTTTGGATCCCGCCGAGTGCTGGACGTAGGGGAGAACGCACAGACGGTGTTGATGGGCGGACCTTGGTCCCCCACGGGATAGAGGCCTAAGTCCTTAGGGTAGGTAAATGTTATGCTCAACCTTTTCCGCTGGACCAAGTGCTACCCAATCAAGCGGTGTTTGAGACCGGAGGCAGGAGAGTCTGGAGTCAGATCTTGCTCCCCGCTCAAATCTTTCGGTTCCTCCCCGACCCCGGTACCACGTTTTTTTTTGGCTTCGGTCAAAGGGGGTGGCCACGTTCATGGAATATTTCGACCGGTTAGTCGGAAACAATCCTCGCACTGAGAGCAGAGTGGCGACCCTCAACCTTCGAGTTGTGGCCAGCCTACTGGAATGAATAGTTTTGCGCCGCCAGCACTCTGAAGTATCAATGGCGGAACACACCAGGCTCCTAGACCAGCAGACACAGCCATTGGTGAGACACCACACGGCTAAGCGGGATATCCTGCAGTGTCATCTGGCTCTGGCAGGGGCTGCCTCTGTACAGCGGAATGCGGTTTTGACTGTTTTCACTGGGCGCACCACCGCCTCAGTTACGCAGGCTGGATCTCCCCCACCCTCTTCTTTTTTGAGGATGGAAGGAGTAGTCTCGGTGCTTTGGGATCCCACTGACCGACGCGAGCCAATTTTGCTGGGAAAACGTAACAACCAAAGTTGGCACTCACTGGCCAGAAGTAGCCTAGAGGCAAGTGTCCTGGCTCTTCCGGGGGAGGGAAGAGTGGCGATGCGCCCCCAGGAAGAAGGGACCAGGAGGTGCCCACCGCCCCCTCTTCCTCAGGGGTCGCCTACCCAGCTCGCAGCGGAAGCAGGTTTGATGCTTTTGCTTGTGGCAAGGGGGATGGGCATATATCGGCGGTAGCCGGAAAATATTGACTTCTACAGGCCTCGCGGGGTCTCACCTCGTCGGAGGAGAGATAACCCCGATGTGGAACCGCCGAATCCACACATCTCTGTCGCACTGACTGTGCTGGTGTATTCCGGTTCAAAGGCAGCACGTAACCAATCCATGGACTCTCCAGGTGGCGATACACGGTTACATGATCCCGCTGCAATCTCCATCCCCCTGGCTCAGCCCCTGTTTGGGGTACTACCAGGGAACCCCCGAAAAGCGGGAGCAATCCAAGAGAAGGTAGATAGTTTGCTTACAAAGGGCGCTATACACAGGACAGGGGGCCCGGCGTTAAGTTCGGGCTTCTACTTGCAAGTATTGGTGGTTCCAAAGACTAAAACTGAGACTACAGGTGGCTGTGCCCCGTTCTGGACTTAAGCAGATTAAATCAGTATGAGCTTCCTGAAAACGCCGAGCACCATATTATTCTCCGTGCTCTGTTTCTACTGGTTAGCCTCGCTAGATTTGAGCGATACTTACCCGCACATACCAATACAGCCAGTGAGTCAGCGACTCCTTCGACTCGCCCAGTTTGACCAAGTAGTCGAGCACGGGGTGCTCCCCCTCCGGTTTTGCATGGCTCCATACGTATTCACCAGAGTGTGGAAACAGGTGGTGCTACTGCTGCGCCAGTACACATCACATCGGTACACATCAACGTGTACCTAGATAGATATCTGTTTGGTACACAACCAAACAAGAGGTAGTTAGTCAGACAGTAAGGCTAACACCAGATTTTCTAGACCAGTTGTGCTTTCTAGTAAATCGAGCAAGTCCCACCCTCAGCCAACACAACAGTTGGTGTTCCTGGCCAGGGAGTTCGACACGGAGGTGGGCTTGGTACGGTCTCTGCAGGCCCATTGCCTAAACGACCTAGCCTAACGCCTAGTCAGCATTCCCTCTGTGTCCCTCTGAGAACTAATGCGGATCACCAGAATGATGTCAGCAGTTCGCAGGGTAGTTCCCCCAGGCCGCGTTAAGCAGCCGCCCGTTACAGTCCACTTTTGTTGCAACACTTGGCTTTCTTACAGGAACTGGAGAGGCGAGTTACACTCTCGGACCAAGTGAGGGATGCCTTGACCTGGTGGTCGGCAATTGCCAACCTCAGGCAGGGGGACCCCTTGGACCAACTCGCCACGGCTATGAATCTGGAAACGGATGCCTCCCTCACATGTTGGAGAGTGCACTTATTGGACGAACAAGCCCAATGGAAAATATGGCCCCTGCGTTAGATTCAGGACTGCCATATCAACTGGTCCGAACTGAAAGAAGTGCGCTTAGTTTGAGACCACAGAGTCTTGCTTCTCACGGACAACACAGTGGTTGTCTCCTATAGCTACAAAGAGGGGGGACCAGATTCCCATCGTTGTCAGTCCTAGCAGAGCGAATTCTCATTTGGTACATGGAATACAATGTGGAGATAGCCGCACACCACCTTCCAGAGGCAAGAAACAGTCAAGCGGACGCCCTCTCGTGGGGGCTCCGTCTCCAGAACGCGGAGTGGCGGATACCCCAATGGGTAACCTCCAGACTGTTTTGGTGGTGGGACAGTTCAAAGTTAGACCTATTCACCACACCCCGGAATGACAAGCTCTCGACATACACGACACTCCTGCCGACTCCAGGAGCCTGGGCCAGGGACACTTATTCAAGCCCCATGGACCCACATGGATGGTCGAATATGGATGTGTATGCCTTTCCTCTCTTCCCACTATTCACCGGTTACTGGAGAAACTTTGACAGGAGCGCATCTGTACTTTGACGGGGGCGCCCAACGGGCCAAGCAAGGTCTGGTTTCCACTACCATTGTAAACACCAGGGGTGCTTCCGAACTTCTGGATCTGCTGTCACAACCGGACGGCGCACTGTCTTTGAGCCCAGCAGTGTACCACTTACACGCATCGAGGCTCTCAGTTGACTCACTCAGTTGGATTTTTTCTGAGTGGGCTGCCAACGTCCTGACCAGGGCGAACAGGAATCCCACCAACACAAACTACGCCTCGAAATGATGTGCGTACACTGATTGGTGTAGTGGAAGGGATATCCATGCCATCCCTTTGTTGGCCAGACAACCGACTTTTCGTCCATCCTTTGAACGAAATGGACTTGTCCAGCCAGCCTTGTCACCCACCATTGGGATTCTCTGGGGACGAGGCTAGCCGGTTGTCCTACCAATCAGAGACTTTTTACTGTTTAATCAGATGCCTAGACCCTGAACGAGGGAAGCAACCAATTGGAACTTATCGGTTGTGTTGGTCGCTCTAAGCAGACTGCCCTTTGAGCCTCTCCGATCAGCAACACTCAAACTTTTCACGTGAAAAACAGTCTTCCTACTCACCCTCGCTTCAGGTAGGCGTCGGGCTGAACTTTTTGTACGGGTGTGTCGCCTTTATGGACAATCAAGTCGTGAAAAAGACACGAATCGGGTTTCTCGCCATGAAGCAAATCTCAGGACGCGGTTCACAACCGATCGTTATTCCTGTAATAACTGACAAGGAGGCAGCACCTGAATAGTGAGATGCAACTGCTCTACAGACTGTCGCAGTCTCAGACGTACCTGCAGAAAGCACAACCTTGAATGTTCTGTAGTTTGTGGTCAATGTCGAGGATCTGGATGCACAAATGTAGTTCAATGATGATGATTAGCAATTACATTAATCAAACAATAAACTTTTGGACAGAATTATAACTATTTAATACAGTTTGTTAAATCAAAAATATAGTTTATAGAGTTGAAAATTTACGTTTAAATGGTATGTTATGTATATAGTATAGTAGATTTGTAGATCCAATCAAGATGTTTCATTCCTCTAGTTTTTCTTTTAGATGTGACAACCATGTTGGATTTATGCAGATGAAGCGTCCGTCTACCCAGGAAACCATTAATTTACATCTTTTCTGTACTGTACGATTCTCTTTAAAATTGTATTCTAGCATCTTAAACTTATTACTTATGCCACATAGAAGAGAACCCGGAAGTTACATTAAATAATTATATTATCGCGGCCATATTGGATTTATGCTAATTTTCATCTACCCAATCAACACATTTGGCACTCTCATACCTTCTCCGACTCAAAACAGTGCCATAGCATCGTGAATTATTAAAATACCTTATCTAGAATTAAAGATATTTCCAAATAGTTATATTTCCATGTTGTAAATATGTGCAAAACGGCCATTTTGAATATATGCAAATTAGGTATATTTCGGAAGCCTAGATTTTCCTAGACTTTTAGTATATCCATCTAGATACCTTTCCAAAAAGCACTGTGAAGAAATTATTTCTGTTACAATTTGCGACGGGTTGGCCCCCCTTTTTAGCTAGAATGACTGGACTATATGTGCCTCAATGTGATACAATTTGAGGTTCACTGCGAGAAACTCATTGACTGTCACATTGTGAAACAAAAAGAATGAGAGACATTGTGAGAGTAACTTTGTGTACTGGGAGCTTGGTTACTGTGAGTGTCACGATGGGGGAATTGTGTGGTCTGCAGGTAGAGCCACAATGTGAATGATAGTGATATACACTATGAAGACCAGATGCAGACATTTATTGTGGTTAATAGTTCAGAGTGGATACCCCTGTGACGTTCACTTAGGGACACAATAAACGTCATAATGTGAGCAAGAGTTACAGACAATCCTAAGTGTTACCGAGATGACCACTGTTATAAGCATGTTAAGAACCACAGTGTCAGCCACAATGGGTACTGTGAACACAGTGTATTGGCTTTCATCGACAAGAAATGATTCTCACTGAGAGCCATATCTATTACCTCTCATTCACCTATTGTGGTTACAGAGAGGCATACATCGAGGTTCATAGTGTGAATCATAGTAAGACACTGTTACATGGTGAAGGTCACCGTGATGAGGGTCTGAATATTGTGGAGGTCATAGCGCCTGAACAGTATACGAAGATGTAATTTCAGTCGTACTGTGTGTGTTTTGCAAACATGTTCATCATAATATAGTATTTTTAGGAACTGATTTATATTTGTCCTATTTGAAGTAAGTAGACATCTGTTTCAGTTATATTTTTTATTATGTTATGCTCAAATACATTTGCCCTACGTTTGGTGATATGCAGCTAATAACTGGCAATAAAATAACATTCAATTCAATGCAGTTAATAAAATGGAAAAAATACCCTGCTATTTTGTTTATAAATTAGAAAACATTACACTATACGAAATTATTCCTCAGTGTTTTTTGAGAAACAATATTTGCCAAATGGAATAAAGGGTATTTTCATATTTTACTAATTATTATAAATGGTTAGTGACACGGCAAAACGGCTATGTCACGAAAATACACATCTCATGAATATGTAGATATAAACAGGCTATATTATTACATTTCAGTCAGTACACCCAGTGTGGTTATCATACTACAGAAAACACAACTGAATTTGTGAAGATATTGTGAAGTAAGTAGACATCTGTTTCAGTTATATTTTTTATTATGTTATGCTCAAATACATTTGCCCTACGTTTGGTGATATGCAGCTAATAACTGGCAATAAAATAACATTCAACCAGTTATAGAATAAGGAAGAGCACACGCGCTACCGAAACAATATGCGCTATGAAGTGGATATACAATTACACGCCGCTGGACTGCCGATATCCAGTTGTGTTCCATCAGACTCGGCAAGTGTAAACGAACTGTTAAACGTATATACACAGTTTGCTTTATAAATGTGATACTTCTTTTTGGCTAGTTTCTATGGTACTAACAATTTGCTGAACCTTCGAAATCGGACGGTTTCCGTTCTGTTTAGTAAATTTCTTGTTCTCAACAATGATCATTTAATACGAATGCGCTCTTTCATTATTCCCGGTTTCCTAGTTCTTAAGAAAACCAGTTTAATTTGAAAAACAAAATATACGTAGGAATTATGAGAAGGCAGGAGAGATTGTTTTGGCATGGGCAGAGAGAATAGTACAACTTTGCCTTCAAATGCGAGTTGACAAATTGTTTGACCTTTTAAATCTGTTTAAATTAAAAATGATATCATTACCCGCAGTATTAGAATTTCGAAAGTTCAACTTTTTGCGAATTTTCTAAAAAAAAAACAGCGTGGTTGCTGAGTCTGTAGGTTATGTAACTTTTGCGTGGATGGACAATGGACGGATGATCAGTTCAGGAACCACGAACAGAATGTACACGGCGCACCTGAAAAATCTTTGTGTGATCACTGACCAGTCGTTGCATTCACTCACATATCATCTGCTTATCTCTGCTGGTGGAGTAGCACCTAAAAAATACATAAAACTAGCCTTATGGGCCACTTTAAGGTGCAAGTTTCACTATTGAGCACGTTCATTTTGAAAGAACACATTCCTTCTAAAAATGCTTGATTAAAGAAACTTCTTATCGACAGTCAAATTTGTTCTGAGAGAACAGTTAATTTTGCAGACTGTGTTGACATTCATCACATAATCGAAGTGAAATAAATCACTCTACATAAGATACAGGATTATGGTAGAATACGAGAGTACTGAACAATAAAGCAGTCATTAACAAATCTGGAACACACAGGAACTGCAGATGCTATTCGACCTTTTAAAAGGTTCACAATGAGTCCGCCGATCCCTCATCACCTATTTTAAAACTGAATCCAGAAACCTTAATAATCGATCTGTGTGGTTACTCTTCATGATATATCACTGTCACCAGATGCGTAGTTCCAGTCTGTACCTAATTAGTAGTTAGTAGATACAGTTAAATAACGCACGAAATAATCTTACCAGCGATAACAAACGGTCGACGTTAGGATGTCATAACTTGAAGAATAGGCTCGATCAAATGACGTTTCATGTATGTGATAAAACATTCAGTTTATTTCTATATTTCATGAACATTTTTCCACTAAAATAATATTTGGTAATGTGGTGTTCGATCATTCGCTACGAACACGATAAATAATGTTCACGTAAGAGTGTACTACATGTGTGTCCGAAATTCGAATGCGTTGTGTCATTCCCCGTCTAGTTTATAGTCATACAAGAATACAACCGCGCACACATTTTCCAACTCGTGGGTACACTGCTATTGATAACTTACGTTATTACTTACACGTTACCTTTTTCTTTATTTACTCAATACGTTACAAAAAGAGGGAACAATAAAATATACATATAATGGCACAGTGTCCACTTTGTGTGCATATTTATTACGTATATTATTCTAATAAGTATTATACTACTAATATCTACTTACCTGTAGAAACCAGGGCGTCTAACTAGTAAACTACATTACATTTACATTATTCCATACATATTTCACCGATCCAGCACTTTTGCATATCTCTCTTGATTTTAGCATATTCTATTTCACTGTAGACATGGTAAAATCTCGAATATTGTTGTTCGCTTGTCTGGTTGCCATGGTTAGTTTGAGCGAAGTTCGGGCCATGATGTCACACGAGTTGCCATCTGACATTCAACTTTACAATGCACAACAAACAGAGGAGAATAACTGGAACAGTCACCTCCCTTTTGTGGAAAATAGCGACATGTGAGCGATACGAATACATAATATAAGTAATAAAATATACAACTAATGATATATTTTTTGTAATTTTCACAATTTGTTTTACATTATAGGAGTTATTTACATTGCAAACACCATCTATAAATTATCATGATTTGAAAGGAAAAGTAAGAAATATACCGAAAACTCAAAGTGGAAATTATGTATTATTATGTCGAATTGACATCCTACAATATTGATAAGCCAGGCGAACTACATAGGCAATAGATGTAGTATTTTTTTACAGTCACAAATATTGTTTGAAACCTGTAAACTATAAAAAAAATATATTCTTAGGGAGTCTTGCATATTAAAATGTAAAATCTAGTTATATAAAGGAAACAATATTATTCACTAAAATAGGCTTGAGGGTGATGTTGAGGTGACTTAAATCAGATTGTCATATATGGAAGCCATTTACGCAAGGGGGCTTAATAATATTGAATCGTCAGTGTAAAAAGATGTTTAAAAAACATCTAACATAACATTGATATACAGGATAATAATAATGATTCTTGAGAAACACAAAGGTAACAGCTTTCCACGAGAACTGATGACCGCCGATGACGAGTAGGAGTTGAACCATAATTTAAGTTGACCGCATATACCGTAAAACTGTGATATGTGATTTGTGTGGCTGACAGAATCAAAAGCGTTGCTGTAATCTACGTTTATGTAGTCATTTGAGTTGTAACGTAGTCAATGCAATTATTAAGATCAGTTGCAGTAAATATGTCTTATTAAAAAAAACACGTTGTGAATTACTTATTATGCCCTATTAAGTGATATGTAATATGATCACAGCATCTGTTTCAATGTTACAGTGAGGTTTACTATGATGGCTACTGTCAATGAGACAGCTTTCTTCACATTATTGCACAATGTGACCCTTTGTTTGAAGAAATCAGCGAGGTACACAATGAGTGGCACTGAGGGCATGTGTGGGTTTCATAACTGTGCCTTTTGTGAAACTATGATTGCGAAATGTTATAAAGCTTATTTTCATATTTTAGTAACTGATTAGATTTTGGTTATTATCACAAACAGTTAGTGACACGTCAAAACTAAAATACAAATATCTCATGGATATCTAAATGTAAACAGGCTATATTTCATTAAAGTCAATACACCCAGAGCAGTTAGCATGATGTTAGGGAAACCACTTCCCATATATTCACAATGTGTTAGTTCTATACTGTAATTTTGTTTATCACGTCACATGACCTGTCGGGCTGTCTTATAAAAATCATGGAGAATTTTTATGCAGAGCAATAGATTTGTCTTGATATAGAACCCATAACACATACTACAGAAACACAACTGAAATAGTCTGGCTACTTTGAAGTAAGTAATTCAGTTATAACATTGTTTCATTAATGATATGCTAATAACAAGTGATTAATACAATATTAAAGCCCATCGTTCTGATTGGTTGGCGCGGTTTACACCGTTCAGCTAGTTACGGAAATACAGAATACCATAATGCTTTGAAGTGGTTTGTGTTTGTTTGCTACACCCACTTTTTATGACTTTACCAGTTTACAAGTTTGTTTGATCACCTGTCTATGGTATTTTTAAAAGCATATACTAAGATGTTATAGTCACTGTGAAACTGAACACATCTCTCACATTGATATACATAGTGACCCACAAGATGTTTGCTATTGTGGCTATCACTGTGACACATATATCACAGTAGCTCTGTCGTCATCTCCGTAACCCTATGAATGTATCACAAGGTGGCTCCGAAATTACTGATAGACTGAACCAAAGTTTGTGCCACATAGCGTCTCTCATATTGACTTTTGAAATAGGTACATAATGTCATCGACATGTGTTTAATTGCGACGCACTAACATTGCCCCGGTGGTTGGTGTTTTACAGCGAGATTTGCTCACCAAATGAACTCATTCTTGTCGTAAATCGGGAGCAATTTTTTTAAACATATGTCTGGTCATTTGAAATGAAGGGAGTTTTCACCTACATGAGTGCCCACTGACAGCAATGACGGATGCCTTAGTGGGGTACATTATTGAGATCACAGCATCTGTCTCAATGATGCAGTAAGATTCACTATGATGGCTACTGTCAATGAGGCACCGTGTTCCTCACATTAATGCATAATGTGACTCTCTGTGCGAGTCATAACCGGGACAATCTATTCCAGATTATAAACTGAATAAAAAAGTATAATTTCACTTATACTGTTTATTTTTATGTAGATCGCAAGCTAGTAATTTTAGGTACTGTTTTATTTGTCTCCACATTGAATAATGCTGGTACAAAACCATTTGAAAATTATATTACCCATAATTCAATGCAATATTAGAATGGCAAATTCACAAAGCTATTTGGTCTATAATTTAGAAAACAGCTATGAAATATAAAATTGTTTTCTAGTAATTTTTGAGAAACAATGTTTGCCAAATGTAATACAGATTATTATTCTATATTTTAGTTACTAACTATCAAATATGATTTGTATATACTAATTAATAATGGGCAGTGACACGGCAAAAATTGCTGAACACGTATCTCATGAATATATAGATATAGACAGGCTTATATTGTTACATTTTAGTCAGTACGCCCAGTGAGGTTATCATACTACAGAAAACACAACGGAATTTGTCAAGCTATTTTGAAGTAAGTAGACATCTGTTTCAGTCATGATATTTGTTATTGTGCTGTTTATTATCTTTTCTCTACATTTCATGGTATCATAACTGACAAACACAGTTCATATTAAAGTCAGTCGTTTTGACTACTTTGTTAATCTTGGTTGGTTTGGTTTACAGAAGTACAGAAGAGGAAAAGTCAAACATGTTACCAACACAGTGTGTGATTTAAAGCAGTTTCATACACCACAAGGCTACCAGTAGCATGACTGTGTTGCATGTGACCCATCACTGGTAGACAAACTGTTTGAAAGTATATACATACAACACTTTGTAAAAAATTGTATTACAATAATAAACCAATTTTGACATGTTGAACTATTGGATCAACTTCACTGAACATTGTTTAGATGAACCATAGACCTCTCTTTCTAAGGTCTATGGATGAACATAGTGTGATAAACTAATGTGTCAAGGGAATGAACTTAAGTCCCTTAAGGTGATGATTGATATACACAGAAATTGGCATTATCATTCATCTGTTTGTGACATGATACTTTTGAAATTTACCCACAATGCACCTGATTCATGTAATGTTTGGCCTGAAACATCATATATCAGGCCTCGTAATAGTTTACAATATTCTAACCATAACAATCATAAATTCACCTGATTAAAAAAAAAACAATTACAGAAACATTGTATTTTATATTCTACTTTGCAGGATGTACTATTCGCAAATGGTCCCGACTCGTCTTTTGTTATTCGTGATTGATATGATAGATGTGTTCATAATAAATATGTCACCTCATCTTGACATGTCCAATTACGTACCTTTAAATAATTTGTATTATATTTTAACTTATTCTGTGTTTGTTTTCTCTTTAAGAACTGGTTCTAGTCATGGCAAAAACTGTGATACTGCTGTTGATGTGTCTTGTTGCCTTAAATATGGCTATTTGTGGTGAAGTCCGGGCCATGTCCCCATCTGAGTTCCTATCTGAAACTCAATTCAATATGGAACAAGAAGAGGAGAACAACGGTGACACTGGCACAGAAAAGAGGTGCTGTGGTGGGAAATAGCGAAATCAGTGGATAAAATAAATCAATATTAATAATCTGTAAAACAAATCTGTAATATGTTTGTTAATTTTTTAAACATGAATTTGATTGGGATCAATGTCAAAAGCCACAGCCCCTAGAATTTTGTAATATACACAAACTACTTCACATGATAATTGTTATCAATTGTGACTATTTGTTAATCAAAAAATTATAGTGAGACTATACTGAAGTCGCGAGTGGCGAGTACTAACGTATCATTGAATTTAGATCACCGTTTGTTCATTAGCCAGTCATTTAAAAAATCATAGAAATAGAAATGAGTAGATGACCCATTAATCACAGTTTCCAATTTGAGCTCTTGGTGACTCGACGGATGTTACTTAAACCTTGAATCCAAATTAATTGATTTCTCACTGTGACCATAAATATGTACCACATACTGACCCACAAAGTTACTCGTACTGACTCATGTTAAGGCACTAAGGTTGATCCTTATGTTTGTTTATTTATCTGAACACCATATTGACCACCATATTTTTCATTGTGGCCCCCGCACTTGAACCTCATTTTATCACTCATTGTGACCATAATTGTCTTCCGCTTTGCTTCACATATCGACTGCTCTCCCACAGTGACCTCAACATTCCCCTCTCAGAGGAACAGAACGTAGTCCCCATAGTTTTGTCCCACAGATGCTGTCAGTGTGAACCTACATTATTGTAACTCAAACTGTCAAACCTTCAATATGTAAAATACAGCAACCCTTATAATGTACTCCACAGTGCCATGCATTTAAATCCTTACCATGTCATTGATATTCACATCGGTTTTCATAGTTACCCCCACAGTTCCTCTCAACATCTTTTGTCCCACATTGTGTTGCATATAGTACCCTGCACAATATTATGGCTTGCACTTGCCCCTTTTTAATTCCCTCTCGGTAGTCTCCAATGTGACCCTCGCAGTTTATAATATTGGGGCTCACACTTATTTTTTTTGCTGGTCTTGTGATTTCAACGTCAAAAGGCATGGTGAAATCCTTGAGAGTATGGGTGAATTCATCTAGAGCACTGTTCGTGATCGGTAAAATAAAACAAGAATTGGTAATTCACTTTTACGCAATATTACAGTCTCTGTTAGTGATGTTATGATACATGCAATGTGTAATGTTACCAATGCAGATTTGATGCACTCGTTCTCCAAGGAGTAACTCACTCAGACCCAGCTGCATTGTAATAGTTGGATGGATAGTATTTTGAATATTGATGACATTTCTTGGATAGAATGTCAGTAAATTCAGCAAACGGTAGAATGTGTGCGTCGTCATTCTGTAAACAAATAATTCCATTTTGCAAACAATGGGTTAAAAATACGGTATCGGACAGGCCACCAGTTATCCAACATTTATGGTAACTGAAATAATTATGCAGTGAGACTGGAAAGCCTTTCACCGAGGTTATCCAATCCGGCTTCACCGATAAACAAGTAATTACGCAGTAGATGTAAGAAGTGTTGAAAAAGAATTGCAAACTCACTGAAATAGTAGAATAGTGAATTAGAGTATGCATGAGGATAAAATTACCAATTGCCATATTTCCTGTAGTGAATTCACCAACTTGAAAACATTTCACTATTTTTTCTCATCTGATGCTTACACATTAATAGTGGATTACTTATAAATGATTCGGATGGAATGTCATGTCTTGAACATCAATAACGCATTACCTGTCAATATTGGTGGCTTATCTAAATATTATTTATTTCATTAGGGTTATTTTACGTTACTTAATCAAAACATAAATCATTAATCATGTGGCGGACCTATAAAAAGCTAGAATCAATGTGTGCATAATAGGATTTACTATGGTTAGTAAATTTCGGACGACAACAATTACATACACTGTGAACACATATGGTGGAGGTCATTAAGATGGGTCACTGTTAAGATTCCCAATTTCGATATAGGTAAATTGCTGCTCATGCTGATTCAAACATTGTTTTTTCTCATTACATTTTTGGGAAACAATCGTTATTACGTTTCAAAACTCTTATTTTCCAAATTTTATTTACCAACTATTATATATGATTTATATGTGCTTATTACTAATGTGTAGTGGCACGGCCAAATTACTCTAAAATACACATATCTCATGAATATGTAGATATAAACAGACTATATTATTACATTAGGTCAGTACTCCCAGCATACTACAGAAAACACAACTGAATTTGTGATGCTATTTTGAAGTAAGTTGACATCTGTTTCCGTTATGATATTTTTTATTATGTAATGTTTCACGTTTCGTGATATCATAACTGACAAATACAATTCATATTAAATCCAGTCGTTCTGACTACTTTGTTAAGTTTGGTTAGTTTTGTTTACACCGTTCGGACAGTTACACAAGGTCTGTATAAAAATGCATTCACTATGGTCAGTTAAGGATAAGACCCAATATGACAGCAAGCTAGGATATGACAGCTGAGATAGGGAGAATTATTATTTGCATACTCACACTTACAAGGTTACACCTTGTGACCGTATTTTGAATAATACATTACTCCGGGGATATTAATGTCGCGATTATTTCAACTTTCCCAGTATAGAAAGATCGTTAACTGTACGTACACTCAAGACTCGTGACCTGCACGTGACGGAAATCACGTCATAGTGACTTTGGAACCATGTTTCAGGGATCGTCGGAAATAACTGCTTTAACTATGGTTGGTTTGTTGGTTGGTATTCTCATCTAAATTGCTGTTTGATATCCAACTTGACAAGAAAAAATAAGCAGAGAAGGTAAACGGCGGAAGTTACATTGAAAAGTGAAATGCGTGTACTACTTCCTCTAACAATTCGAATAAATATGATCTGTATAAAAAACAACGAGTTTCTATAGTTCTTTAATCTTGATTCAAGTTTCACTCACAATGACAACAACACACGTAATAATGTACATCAGTATGTTTTAATATTATGAATCTTTGTCAGCAATTAAAAAACTGCAACAATATTGGCTTATTTGAAAAAAGTGGCTAATTGGCCGCTAGAGAAACTTATAGTGAAAGAATCACATCGTTCAGTCGCAAATTTGGATAAAATCGATACAGATATGTTTGCCTGGGCAGGAATATGTTGTTGTATCAAAGTTCTAATTAATCACTTGATTTATTGACACTGACAATGTATTCATAATTATGAAATCCTTACATCTTGGGAAGAGGATATTATCATACTACAGTTGAATGGTCACAGAATCTGTCACAATAACACATAGTAAGGATTACTATGAAGAACACATTGAGGATCACATTGTGAGGCATCGTGAGAGTCACTAAAAATGTAATTTGAGGGACATATGAGGATTAAGATTAAGGTCAACATCTAGTGCCCTATGACGAATACAGAAAGCCATACATTGAGGATCACAGTCATTATCAAGATCAACGCGAGTGTCACAGGGTGAGACACAGTGATATAGTAACAATTGAAATGACTAATGTCAGGAAAACATAGCAGGTCACATTTTACCACAATAATTGTAGGTACTGTTTTATTTGTCTTCACATTAAATAATGCTGGTACAAAACAACTGGAGACTAGAATATTCTATTACCTACAATTCAATGCTATATTGAAATGGAAAATTCAAAAAGCTATTTCGTCTAAGAATTAGAAAACAGTTATGCAATACAGTAATTTTTGAGAAACACTGTTTGCTAAATGTGATATACATTATTATTCTATATTTTAGTTACTGACTATCAAATATGATTTATATATTGTTATAAATGGGCAGTGACACGGCAAAAACTGCTGTACACATATCTCATGAATATGTAAATATAAACAGAATATATGATAACATTAGAGTCGATGCTCCTAGTGCGATTATCAGACTATAGAAAACAAATGTGTTTGGTATCGTTTGGTATTGGTGTTTGAATCGGTACAAGCATAGTAGCTTTGGATGTGAAACTCAAACATCTGTCATAGAGGCATATATGTTGACACTCACAATGTGAGCCACAATAAAACACAATGTCGATGGTATAATTGTCACCTTGGTTGCGTTTTACAGTTAGAACAACATCGATAAACATTACAATAGTCAATCTAAAATGATTTGACACTCATTGAAAGTATCAGTTGTGTGCAACCATGACATATTGGTATCTTAAGAGTGTCATTGATAGTCAGTGAGACCACATCGAAAATACACTCATAGTCACAAGGATGATCACTGTCAGGGTCACATTGCAATTGCCACTGTGAGAGAGAAAATGAGATTCAATATGGAAACTAGACTTAGCAACATGTTGAAAGGTACAGTGTGTGCCTCAATGCGATACACTTTGAGGTTCACTGCGACAAATTTTTGATTCCTTAGGAAGGGCTGGTGAAGAAACATTTATTAGAAAATCAACCAGACGTTTTGTGGCTGTACCCGGTTGGAATGAAGTAGTTATGGAAGCACATGACCCAGCTAGCAATTATTGTTATTCTTGGTGTGACTCTGGTAAACCTAGATATTGTTTTGTGTACCAGATGATGCGCAAATCGTTGATGAACGAAGATCGGCGGATATTTTGGAAAAAGGCGACAATGGCATATAACGCGCCATACCATGTACTATTGACGGTTGCTCCGGTGAATCTAATATTGCGAACATGTGGGCAAACCATTTTAATACGATTTTAAATTCTGTTAATGATGATATTTATAAAGTTAAAGTGCAGCAATATGTTTCAGTTAATACGTTAGATGTTCCAATTGTGTCCATAAAAGAAGTCGCTACGGTTGCACAGTGTCTCGAGCTGGAGAAATCATGTGGAGCAGACGGTCTATGTGCTGAGCACCTTAAACTCGCTAGCCCAGCGATCTCATTGCATCTGTCAATGTGTCTGTCTGCAACGCTTATACACGGAACTGTTCCAAGAAGGTTGATTGAAGTTGAACTGCTCCCAATAGCTAAGAATAAATGTGGAAATATAGACTAGCAAAGATAATTATCGACCCATTGCCATAACTACAGTTTTATCCGAAGTCTTTGAACACAATCTTCTAAACAGTTGTCAGAATTATCTTGATGTTTCAGACAATCAATTCGGTTTTAAAAAGAAACACTCGACTGACTTGTGTATTTTTACTCTGAAAGAAATTATTAAGCATTACAATTCCCGTGGAAGTCATGTATTTGTTTGCTTTCTCGATGCATCTAAGGCCTTTGACAGGGTCAATCATTGGATCTTGTTTAATAAGCTCGCAGAACCCATGGTGCCGGGTTAAATTATTCGGATTCTTATCAACCGGTATGAAAATCAAATGTACTGCGTAAGATGGGGAAGTTCTATTACCCGCTCATTCAGTGTATCCAATGGAGTTAGACAAGGTGGTGTTTTGTCACCTTCCCTGTTCAATGTGTATATAGATGACCTAAATGTGAAGTAAACTTCCATGTGGCTCTCTTGTTGGCAACAAAGTGATTAATAATATCAGTTATGCGGATGACATGTGTCTAATAGCGCCCTCTATAAAAGGAATACGAAAACTGCTGAAAATTTGTGAATTATTTGCTACTGATCATGATATGCTCTATAACATGTTGAAAACGGCGTGTATGTACATTCCATCCAAGCTTAAACTGAACATTCTGCCTCAGGTTAGACTGATGGGCCATAACATAGAATTTGTCTCGCAGATTACGTATCTGGGTCATAGGGTCGCGTGCGACATGAAGGATAATGCAGACATTGACCACCAACGTCGCTTGTTTTATGTGAGAGCAAACCTACTTCTTAGAAAATTCGTTAAGTGCAGCTATGATGTTAAATGCATTTTGTTCAAAACGTATTGTTATAATATTTATTGTTCACAGTTGTGGTGCAACCTATTCCGTAGACTTTTTGACTATCCATATGACCACAGTGCCCGATCCATGTTGTTGCTAACCGTGTCAAATCATTTTATGAAACATACATGAATATTGTATATAAATTTAGAGAGCGTGCTTGCTCGTCTAACAACAGTATATTGACTAGTTTATGGAACAGTGACTTGAGATGGAAGTCAGCCTTGTTGCAGCGTTGGAATGAAATGCTGAACTGAGATGTTATGTGCAATTACGTAATAGCAAGCGAACTATCATTTCCTGTTTATATTTAATACTCATTCTAGTATTTATTTACTATTATTATTTTTGTGTGGATATGGACTTATTTGTCTGAAATAAATAGTAAATAAAGAGAAGAAAACATTTCCCAGTAATCATGTTATTAGAACTAAATTCTGAGAGGAAAGACATGTTTAGGAAATGCTAAATGAAGGTGTTTATATATTGGTATCATGAATATGTTGATTTACTTAATCGTGGAAAGTACTAACGTAAATACCATCCATAACCTAATATAATATTTTCATATTCAGTCTTTAAGCTAGATTGAAAAAGTTGTCAGTAATTCCCTCCAAAACAAAACATACTATATTTGTCATTGACTGTCACTAATCACAGGTGTACAGCATTATGATTTTGTCTAGTTTACAATGAAAAATATTTGAAGTTTTATTCTGATTTGGCTAATGTCAGCTTAATCACTGAATACTTGATACTTAAATAAATAAAATGATAGCAACTGTCTGATATTAATATCACTAACACATTATCGGTATTTTTTGAGTGGCTTGAGAAAGATTTTTTTTTTGGATTTTTAAACAGTTGGGAAACACCTGATTCAGTGGAATACTTCTGCTGTCGATGCTAAAAAATTGAAAACAATATTTTCATTACCAGCTTCTGTCTTTTTGGGTGCAATTAAACATTCTCAAAAAACTGTTGTGAAGTTAGGAAAGAAACTACTAGAACTTAAAAGTGTTGATTATCTCCTTAGTGAAATAGTCAGTCAAGACCCTTTGGAGGAGTACTTGATATGATAACCCTACTTCACCAGATTTTTCAAGAAATGTGTTGTCATTGCATGTTACTAAGACAAGTACAATTCAGGCTAATAATGTAAATATAGGAGAAGGAGCTCCTTCCAATGCACAAATACCACGACAAAAAAGAAAAAATGAAGAATAGGCATAAGGTTAATATTTCTTACAGACTGGTCTAGTGGATGTATCTTATCCAGTTAATAAGATCAATATATGTAATACTACTACATTGAACTGTAAAATGTATAATAATATTTGTATTGTTTTAATATTTTATATTTGTAATTATTATTATTGGACCTGCCAATTGGCAATGTTGCTTGTAGCCTGCCAGCTTATTGCTATTGAGAGGTGCACCCAGAAAACCCACACTGGACAGGGGATTCTTTCACTGCTAGAATGGGTTAGACAAGAGAATATTACTGGAAATGAAATACACAGACATCAAAATATCAAGTTAAAGATCCTGGCTTTGATACCTTTCGAAATAATTACAAGAATAAAGCACAGAAAAATACAATGAATAAATTCACTAAAGCAGGGGATTGCCTAGGAAGTGTGCATTTGTGATAACTTACATTTCCAAGATGCATAAATGGATGACAGTCAATGGCCTCTGCAACTAAATGACGAAGAAATACATGAGTCTTCCTTGTAGTCCTTGCAGAGGAACGTGGGTATTCTGGAGGGCACCGCTGATGGCAGAAGATCGTAGAGCAGTTCATACAAGTCTCAGAGAATGATGATTGAAGCCTGTTTCACTTGTCTCACAATATCGCAACAGCAACACACATGGTATTCAATTGAAAGGTGGACCCCCAACTGTTCACAGTCTACCCTATTTATAGGCATACATGGCCCACATGCAGGTACACCGCCTGGGTTTCCACAGAAACCAATCAGAACGTAGGCAAGATCATAAACATCCTTTGTAATGTAAATCAGAAGTACACCTGACAGATTCCATTTGTCCTTCCAGAGTTGATATCAAGTATGACCTGTCATTCACCTTTATGACAGTCACCACACGGCAATGCACACCGTTTCTTCCCATGATTCCATGAATGTATTAGTATGTCCTTTAAGTGAAGTGTAATATGAGATAATATTACTTTTAGAACAGTTTGTTAGAAAAGGTTGCAAATTGGCCATTACATAAACTGAGACTAAAAAAATTATGCTGAGAGGAGCACTAAGTTCAGTCACCACACATTTGGATAAAATAGTTGCTGGTGTGTTGTCGGGACTATATACTGTTGATGTTATGGTATGGTAAATACATGGAAATCTTCATCTTGAGTAAAGGAATTTAACAGACTATAGTTAGGGACATGCTGAAACTCACAGTTTCTACCACAGAGATAAACAGTAAAGATCTACATATGGGCCAATATAACTGACAAATTAAGGTTATGTGAGAGTCACTCTATGGACAATTTAAGGAACATATAATGAGCCACATTGAGGTCTACATCATGAGACCTATCTATTTCCCTTTCATGAAATAGCATGGCATGCGTGGTTGATTTTTGTGTTTTACAGTTAGTGCAGCATAGAGAAACATTGTAAGAGTCACTAAGAAATGATGTGACTAGTAATAGTATCCGTGTGCCACCATGACATACACTTGGGTGGTCTTTGTAAAGACACCAAAGAGAGTCATTGAGAGTTAGTGGAACCAAAACGAGCTATACTCAGAGTCACAAGAATGGCCACTGTCAGGGTCGCATTGCAATTGCCACTGTGAGAGACAATATGATTCAATATGAAAACTAGACTTAGCAACGCGTGTCTCAATGCGATACAATTTGAGGTTTACTGCGAAAAATACATTGACTGTCACATTGTGAAACAGAAAGAATGAGATACATTATGAGAGTAACTAGGTGTGTTAAGAGCTTGGTTACTGCAAGTGTCGCGACGAAGGAATTGTGTTGTCTACAGAGAGAGCCATTATGTGAAAGACAGTAATATACACTATAAAGAACTGGGGAATAATGTGAGCAAGCGTTGCAGACAATTTAAGGGATACCAAAATGACCACTGTTATAAGCATGTTAATGACCACAATGTCAGCCACAGTCTACGCTGTGAACATAGTGTGTTGGATTGGAGACAAAAAACGATTCTCACTGAGAGCCACATCTGTTACCTATTGTTTCCCTATTATGGTTACAGAGAGGCATACATCGAGAGTCATAGTGTGAATCATAGTAAAAGACATTGTTACACGGTGAAGGCCACAGTGGTGAGGGTCATAGCGCCTGAACAGAATATGAAGATGTAATTTCCGTCGTACAGTGTGTTTTTACGTTTTTACATGTATCCGATTTTAAAATACCTGGTATATATACCACTGCAGTTATTGAAATGAAAAATTCACAATGCTATTTTGTTTATAAATTAGAAAACAATACGCAATATAAAATTGTTCCCCAGTAATATTCCAGAAACAATATTTAGCAAATGTAATAAAGAATCATATTCATATCATTCATTTCATGTTTTATTAACTATCAAATAAATGGTTGGTAATATGCAGTTAATAACTGGCAATAACGAGCACACAGACTACCAACACCATATGTGCTTTAAAGTGGATTTACAATTACACGCCGATGGGCTACGATGGGCAGTTCTGTTCCATCAGACTCGTCACGGGTAGAAAACTGTTGAATGTATATACACAGTTTGCTTTATAATTATAATACTACTTTTTGGCTAGTTTATTGGTACTAACAGTTTGCTAAACCTTTGATATCGGACAGTTTACATTTTAAATCTACTAGGAAAACACTCTCTTTGTTCCAAACTGTACCTGTTCAGTAGTTTTCTTCTTCTCAGCAATGTTTGTTTAATACAAAAATGCTTTCATTATTTCCCGTTTTCTAGTTTGTTAGTGTCACAAGGTCTGTATTATATACATTTAGTGTGGTCAGTTAAGGATAAGACCCACTATATGACAGCGAGGTAGAATATGACAGCTGAGATTTTTCTTGTTTACAGACTAATACGAAAGGTGTAAGCTGGTGGCCGTGTTTGAAATAATACATTACTACGGGGACATTAATGTCGCGGTTAGTTCAACTTCCCTGGTTCAGAAACATCTTTAACTTGCAGTCAAGACTCGTGACCTGAACGTGATGGAAATCACGTCATAGTGACATTGGAACCCTGTTTCAGGGATCGTCGGAAATAACTGTAAAGTTACCGAGGCGGCAGTCTGAACCGGAGAAATGCTAAATGCATTCTAATCTACACAGCAATCCTTTTGAATTGACTTCCAGTCGTTTACTGCAAATGTGTGGAACGTAATTGAGTGATGTCAATTACCCCTGTGCATCGAATTGTTCCGCCGTCGAATTACAGTGTATTGTGATGTTAATCCCAGGTGTACGACGACTATATAATGTGTGAATGCCACGTCATCGGGATTGCTTCTTCAGACATCACGGTGGAGGGGGACCTTTGACAAAGTTGGTCCCAGATTCTGGAAGTTGTGGTGACGCACATGGCTGTTTGAACATTTCCTGAAGACTAACCAGCGCTGGGTTTCTGCAAGCGAATGGTCTCAACGTGTAACATCGTTCCATCGCCAATTCTGCTATCCTGGTAGTAATTACACTCCGTTCTTCGTACAACGAGCGCCGACTTCCATCACGGACATAACTGCAAGCCGTACGGACATAACTGTGAGTCGCATGCACCCACACCAACACTTTCCATTAGTCTAGGTCACTAGCTGTCAAAGTGTATTTTTATTGTATTTTTGTGGAACGCATTTTGTATGTTTTATGATTATTCTATTTTACGTGCACGAACCGATTAAATAAGACAGCTATTGAAACGGGAATGCCGTATTTTGTTTAAAGTTGTGTAGCAACACCATTACGTCTATTTATTATTAATTTATCATTTATTCTATTACAAGTTACTCGCTCGTGTTTGTGAGCTCTGGGGCATTATTCCAGCACATGCGCTGGTGCTCATAATCCCGAGCGAGCTGTATATATTTATTTCCCTTGTTTGGGGAGGGGTCAATGTTATTTGTAATGCATTTGTTTTCCGTGATTAATTAAATTCCTTTACTTGTTACTGATTAGTTTGTCTTCTCTAGTATGGTGTGTTGGTATGTTAGTATACCCAAACATATTGCTGAACTGGTCACAACCACTGTATACATTTAGAGAAAAGAACCCCGCAACACGAGTGATATTTGGAACCCAACATTTAGGCATTTATATATTTTATCCAAACATTTAAATCAACCTCGTGACAGTTAGTTTACTTAGAAAAAAAACTATAGGAATTATCCGTAAGCGAGTGAAATTGTTTTAGCATGGACATAGTAAATAGTACAACCTCACCACATAATGTAAACGACGTAAGTGGACAAATTATGTGACCTTTAAAATCTGTTTAAAACTAAAATCGTATCAATATACAGTCTACATGAAAACAGAGACAAGCACGAGTTTTTTCGCAGTATGAAAAAAAAATGTCACTGTGACTCGGTGCACATAGTAAGGACATCTTACCTAATCAAGTCGTTCCCCCACATACTATACATACCTGAGTGGCCTATCAAAAATGACACGATTCTAGTCCTGGGTCTTTCCACTTGATACAAAACTCTCTTTTTAAAGGTAAGGAGCACGTATCACTCGGAAGCACGTTCATCTTGCACCTTCTTTCTGAAACTGCCTTATTGACCAGTAAATATGACATATCCTGTTTTTGTCTTAAATGTTATGTAATTGTGAGGTGCCAGTCTGCTTGATGCTACGTTTCGGGTGGCAACATTTTAGTTGTTATACTGTATATAATTTTTCTCAGGTCACTTGCTAATATTTATAGAACAGATATTTTCCAGTTGTGTAACTTTTGTCATTAGCACGGTGTGTTGGAGGACATTCACATTAGCATTAACATTCACATATATATTATAATATAAATTTCGATTTTTATTCTAAACATTTTGGATTTCTACATTCCCATAATGTATCCTTGGATGGAAAAAAATGTATAATAATAATAGTAATTTCAGGTACTTTTTTATTTGTTTTCACATTAAATAATGCTGGTACAAAACCACTGGAGCCTAGAATCTGTATTACCCACAATTCAATGCAATATTAGAATGGAAAATTCACAAAGCTATTTTGTCTATAAATTAGAAAACAGTAATGAAATATGAGATTTTTTTCTATTAATTTTTGAGAAAAAATGTTTGCCAAATGTAATAAAGATTATTATTCTATACTTAGTTTATAACCCTTAAATATGATTTGTCTAATTAATAATAGGCAGCGACACGGCAAAAATGGCTATACACATATCTCATGAATATGAAAATATAAACAGAATATATGGTAATATTAGAGTCGATACTCCTAGCACGATTATCATTCTATAGACAACATAATTGAATGATGGGTTAGTGAATCGGTTATGTGAAACTCAACACATCTGTCATAGAGGCATTCATGTTGACACTTACAGTGTGAGCCACAAAAAACACAATGACAATGGGATTGTCTCTGTGGTTGATGTGTTTTACAGTTAGTACCTCTTATTAACCTATTATGGTCAGAGAGGGGCATACATCGAAGGTCATAGTGCGAATCATAATGAAAGACTGTTATATGGTGAAGGTCACAGTGTTGAGGGTCTGGATATTGTGGGGGGGGGGGGTTATAGCGCCTGAAAAGAATATGAAGATGTAATTTCAGTCGTACTGTGTGTGTTTACGTTTTGCAAACACAGTCTAGTAGTAATTTTAGGCACTGATTTAAATTTGTCTCCAATTTAATTATGCTTGTATATACCCACTGGAGACTAGAAAAATATATCACCCACAATTCAATACAGTTATTGAAATGAAAAATTTACAATGAAATTTTGTTTATAAATTAGAAAACAATACACTATACGAAATTCTTCCTCAGTAATTTTTGATAAACAATATTTGCCAAATTGAATAAAGGGTATTTTCATATTTTACTAAATATTAAATATGATTGACATGGTATTATAAATGGTTAATGACACGGCAAAGCTGCTATGTCACGAAAATACACATCTCATGAATATGTAGATTTAAACAGGCTATATTGTTACATTTGTATCAGTACACTCAGTGCGGTTATCATACTACACAACTGAATTTGTCAAGCTATTGTGAAGTAAGTAGACATTTGTTTCAGTTATTGTTGTCATTATGTTTTGCTTAATTACATTTGCCCCACGTTTGGTGATATGCAGCTAATAACTGGCAATACATTGCCAGCAATCACACAGTGGTTGAATCAAATGTTCGCAATCTTAATGCATTGAATGATAAAGCGTTTAGTGATTTGTGTGACTGGCTCACTTCTTCTGAACAACAAGTACACCAGTTTACACTAGGTGATCTTCGGGAACAATTGGCAATGTATCTGCCACCAGATGTTCCTGCATACAGCACTACTCGCATCAAACGACGGCTTAATGAACAGTTTGGGCAGAATATAACAATAGCTGAAGTTAAAGGCAAAATCAATGTTGTTACACTCAAGGAACGAGTTGTACCAATTCTCCACGAGACATATACTGATTCAGAAATCTCTGAATTTGTAGATGAAGAATACATTAGACTTGTAAAATTGGTTGCATCTAACATAAAGCAAGATGTGCAAAGCAAATGTGTCAGTCTAGTAGGTACCACGCTTCGGGTAGCATCATTTCAGTTGTTACACTGTATTTTATATTTCGAATTTATTATTATAGTATCCATTCATTATATTAAAGAATTATTATTAATCTATTTCATTGCTGGAAACCTGCATCCGCCACAAAACACGGTTACCCATTACTAAACAGTTTTCATCAATCGAAATGAAATTAATTACAATTTAGTGAACTCCTAAGACACCCGATTGTGGTTGAATGTACGTACAATGATTCAGCATTGTTGACAAATTACTTTTGCCCAGCGTTTTGTGAAATGCAGATTACAGTTCACTGCAAAATCAATCATTCTGGCTGCTTTGCTCCTTTTGATTGTTACGGTGTCCTACAGGACTTGTAGTGCTCCTCAATCAAAGTGGAATGCCCCAAAGTTAGGTGAAAGTTGGCTTGGTGACTGTATGGGTGACACTAACACAAATGTTTTTTTTTTATTTTTTGCAAACGTGTAGATCTCACCTTGTAATCTTAGATGAAACTATATTTGTGGCCAATTTAATTATGCTGGTACAATAGCATTGGAGACACAAAAATGATATTATCCACAACTCAATGCAGTATATCGTTTTCGAATTATCATGGTTATGAATTCTAATTTGTGTGAGATTAACGTAAAAATTAACTTAACAAACCAATTGTTTTGAAACGTAATAACGTCTATTTACGAATTTGAGTTACTATCATATATGATTATTTATAAATGTTCAGTGACACGGCACAATTTTTAGGCTACTAAAATACACATATATGAATATGTAGATATAAACAGGCTATATTACATTTACATCAGTATACCCAGCGTGGTTATCATACTACAGAAAAACAACTGAATTTGTCAAACTATTGTGAAGTAAGTAGATATCTGTTTCAGTTATGATATTTTTATTACATTATAATTATTTCTTTTACTCCACGTTTCGTGATATGCAGCTCATTCCTGACAAAAACAATTCATGATTCAACCATTTGATCTGATTATTTTGTTGATTTTGCTGAGTTCGGTTGACACAATTCAGCCAAAAGTTATTTGTTGTATATCGCTAGCTCGTAATTTTATGTTCTGTTTTTTTGTCTTCACATGAAATAATGCTATTACCCACAATTCAATTCAATATTGGAATACAAAATTCACGCTATTTTGCAGAAACAATATATGTCAAATGTAATTAAGTGTATTTTCCTATTTTATCTATAAACTATGACGTATATGTTCTTACTATAAATGGTTAGTGACATGGCAAACACTATTGTACACAAATCATGAATATGTAAATAACAGAATATATGATAATATTAGTGTCAGTACTCTTAATGTGATTATCATACTATAGAGAATAGACCCTTTGAAGTCCATAAAAAGACATTTATTTAGGTCAATTGTTTGATTCAGAGTAGATATCCCTGTGATATACACCTAGGGACACAATACACATTATAGTGTGAGCAAGAGTTACAGACAATCCTAAGGGATACCAAAATGAACACTGTTATAAGCATGGTCCTTACCACAGTCTAAGCCACAATGGGTACTGTGATACTGTGAACTGTGTTGGACTTTCAGCGACAAATAATTATTTTCAGTGAGAGACACACCTATTACCTACTATTTCCTTATTACACAGAGAGGAATGTATCGAGGGTCACAGTGTGAGTCATAGTGAAAGACACTGTTTCAGTCATGGTGAAGGACATGATGAGGGTCTCCATAATGTGAGGGTCAGACTTGAAAGACTGAGGGTTATCACTGCTTCTGAACTAAAAATTAAGATGTGTGTGTAATACGCCACGAATTTCGCAAGTTTTTTGTGAATATTCTACAAACCCCAGCGTGATTGTTTATTACATATGTTATGTAACTTTTGCACAGATGAACAATGGACCGATGATAAGTTCAGGAACCCCAAGCAGGATGTACAAGGCGCACCTGAAACGTGTGTGTCTGTCTGTCTGCTGGTAGAGTGGCCCATGAAAATACATAGAAATACCTACATGTTACTTGATACAACAATATTTTTAAAACGTGAAGAGCAAGTTTCATTTTGAAAGAACATATTCCTTCTGAAACTGCTTAATTGACGAGTAAATATGACATTTCTTACGTTACATAGTATAAGTAAAAATAACGGCTTTGTCCTGGAATGTTCTGTATGTGTGTAGGTGCCAGTCCACCCGTTGCCACATTCCCGATAGCAACATTTTAGTTGTTATTATGTATTTAATTTGTTTAGCTAATTTGGGAATATTTAAAGAACAACATTTTTTCAGTTTTGTTACTTTTTTTTATTAGTGCAAGGTGTTGGGTTAAAATTGCCACCTTCCTGTAGGCCCATTTTAGCATGTGGCGGTGCGGGTTTTTAGGGATTTTTGCAAATATGTTGATCACAAGCTAGTAATTTTAGACACTGATTTAAATTTGGCCCCACTTTAATAATGCTGGTATATAAGCACTGGGGGCTAGGAAAAAATATCATGCACAATTCAATGCAGTATTGAAATGGAAAATTCACAATGTTATTTTGTTCAGCAATTAGTAACCAAAACGCAATATCAAATTGGCAAACATTGTTGAATAAAAAATTACAATTACAAAAAATGTAAAAAAGTGTATGTTCATATTTTACTAAATATGATTGATATCACGTTATTATAAATAGTTACGAAAATTAACATATCTCATGAATATGTAAATATAAACAGGCTATATTATTACACTTAAGTCAGTACACCCAGTGTGGTTATCCTACTACAGAAAACACAATTGAATTTGTCAAGCTATAGTGAAGTAAGTAGACACCTGTTTCAGTTATATTTTGTTATTATGTTGTGCTTATAGAATAAGAAAGAGAATGAACGCTACCAACACAATATGCGCTTTAAAGTGGATTTAGAATTACACGCCGCTGGACGACAGATAGTGAAGTGTGTTCCATTAGACTCAGCACGGGTGAACAAACTGTTAAACGTACATTACACAGTTTCCTTTCTAATTGCGATACTATTTTTTTGCTAGTTTCAATGGTAGAAACAGTTTGCTAAACGTTCAATATCGAACGGTTTCCTCACTGAATATACTAGAAAAAACTCTTTGTTCCAAACAGTACCAGTTTAGGAAATTTCTTGTTGTTTATTACGAAAGCTTTTTCATTATTCTCCGTTTTCTAGTTCTAAGAATACGCGTTTACTTTTTAAAACTGTAAGAATTATTAGTAAGCGTGCGATATTGTTTTCGCATGAGCAGAGTGACTAGTAAAACCTTTTCCTCACAATGTAAGTTAATAAATTATGTGACCTTTACATCTGTTTATAACTAAAATTATATCAATATACCGTCTACATAAAAAAACGGATGACCTAGAGATTACACACAGTATGTGGAGATTGTTTTTGGTAAAATACGCCACGAGTTTGGAAGTTCAACTTTTTTTGTGAATATTCTACAAACCCCAGTGTGATTGTTTATTACATATGTTATGTAACTTTTGCACATATGAACAATGGACTGATGATCAGTTCGGTTGAGGATGCCAACCTGAAACATATGTGTGTGTTCCAGCTGGTAGAGTGGTCTCCTAGCATGTGGCGGGGGTAGGTTTTCAGGGATTTTAATAATAATAATAATAATAATATTTATTTATTTACCCAATAATAATAATAATAACAATAAGAAACACTGATAAAAAAATAAAAAAAGTAAGCCATACAGAAAAACAAATACGAAGATTAAACAAATGGTAAGAAAAATACATATATATATATATTGGGTAAAAAGGAAATCAGAAAATAGCTTACTGCTAGTCTAGTCTGATTTCCTATATACATACAGAGAAACTGAAATGGAAGTATGATTTGAAGTATATGTATCTTGTAATTTTAAAGCGACCGTGTGTAATTTAAGTTTTGAAATGTAACAGAAATTATAATAATATACATTGGAAATAAATTATAATGTATATAGTAGAGGGCCAAAAATAAGTATATTAATATGAAGATTAACTAACCAAATTAAATAAATAACTAAACAAATGAATATGAAAGTTAATACAAATCGGTGATGAATAAACATATAGCTTATTAATCAATAAATGAACAATATGTATGTATGTCATCACGCTTTGCCGACACCACCACCAGCACCAAACACCGCAGAGCATCCGCGAAAGTGGTACCGCCAAAACCAACCTGATGCCTTACAGAACTTCTAAGTCTAAGAAAATAAGTTTTGGAAAAATAAATCAGGTTAAAAAAAATAAATAAATAAACAACTTGGCAAACAAAGGGCTAGACCCCTATTCTTATCGTCCGGTTTTTAGGGGTCCAAGCCCTTTCAAGGCTGGAGCCCTTTTGTTATGGCTGGGATTTTTTTTTCTTTCCGTCGTTTTTTTTTTCGCCAGCTCGTTTGAGAAAATGGCTGAACAGAATGTTTTCAAACTTGCTGTGCTGGTTGGTGGTGATGTGAACTTGTGCACTGAACTTTCTAAATTTGTATTGGTCATCTGTCATGGCCGCTATCGAGGCTCAAAATTCGACCAGATGGGAGGGTGTAATCACCCCTTTCTGAGGGTCTAGGGTTTTCAAATTGTTTACTGTTTATCTTTGTTTTGTTGCACCTGCAGCCCATGCCTATCCTTAATGAGGTAAAAGAACATTAGAGGTCATGTGACTTTTACTAATTTGTTTTTTTCGAAAACGAGGCTAAATCCTTCTCATAAGGTTTCAGACCGATTGACATGAAGTTTGAGCCCAAAAAGTTGATTGGTCACCTGGTTTGGCCGCCATTTTGTATTATTAACAAAAACGACCAAAAGTTTGCGCATTTTTTTCTCATTGGTGTTTCAACCAATTGAATGCCGATTTTGTATATAACATGTCTGGTCATTGCTGCATATGAGAAAAATAATATATTTTAGATAAGTCGTGTGGTTTGGCCGCCATCTTGGATTTTAGGAAAAACTGACCAAAAGCTTAGGCATTTGTTTCTCAAAGGTGCATTCGCCAATCAACTAAACATATGTATGTGACATGTCTGGTCATAGCTTTATATAAAAAAAATAATAAAATTTCGATCCTTCACGTGGTTTGGTCGACATTTTTTAATTTAGGCAAAATTGGCCAAAAGTTTAAGCATTTGTTTTTCAAAGGTGCATCCGCCAATCAACTAAAAATATGTATATGACATGGCTGGTTATAGTTTCATATAAAAATAATAATAAAATTTCGATCGTTCACGTGGTTTGGCCGCCATCTTGGATTTTGTGAAAACAGGAAATGAGCAATTTCATGTGTTGTATTGGACCGATTGGGGTGAAAATTTGTGTGTGCTAGCTACTCCTGAGATACATATTATTTCACATGAACGGCACATGGCTAAGTCATGTGACTGGGCTTCCATGGGATGGGGGTTTTCCACCACATTAATATGCATAACCTTTATATCTCAAACACTGTTGCAATTAGGGAGATGAAACCTACATTATTAAGTTAATGTTACACAAGAGCTCTCACTAAAATAACAGATGACCATATATATAGTCATGTGAACTCATTAAAATGCATAAGCACATGGCTCATTATATATTTTAAAAACCATATCTCGATAACCAAACCAGGTAAATAGAAGGAACCAGCGGCACCTCAATCTCATTGTACGAATCATTTAAAGTACCTTAATGGCAATCCAGTGACCACTTTAATTATGGATTTTGTCTGACACCGCTCGTGGCCTTAATTGTTTTATTACTCCTGTATGGCCTGCGAGCTGTTTACGGTATTTTCAGAATAATCAGGTTTAGTACTGTTGTTTTGAATTCTATATTCCATCAGACAGAAAACTGGTTTATATTATTCACCAAGGTCAAGGATGAATATAATAAGATCACTTATTCTGACATGGTCACATGGTTGTTTTTTTTTATTTTTAAGTTTACCAGAACGGTCACTTATTAGAATGTGGATGGTTCTCTGGGCATTGGATGTGGTTGAAAGCCAAAATACATCGCCAAATTCAACACAGTTCAACATTCACATACATATATAAATAATAATGAACGATCCGCAAACCCATAATGGGCGAAAACTCACTTTGTGCTCACGCCTCGCACATACATGTCGCACAAAGTGTGCTTGAGCTTGAGTACAAAGTGTGCGTTGTCAATACTAGTGGATTTTGTACCACTAAAAGCGGATACCTTGGGGAAAAATACAGTTAACGGAACTGTTTCACAGCCATTTGCCCGTGAATCTGCATATTTTAAAATGTTTTTCTGGAAATTGTTTCCACCATCACATATGACAAACTAATAAAGAAACTAGTTTTAATCGATCAAATTTTATTGTACATGTATTTTAATCATTTACATTGCGAGTGGACGAGTGACTGACGTGTGATGTGGAGTAGTATTATAGTGATCGCCCGAGCGGCTTTGCAGAACGCTATGCTAGATCGCCGCTGCGGATCGACTGTGCGTCGGTGGTCCGTACCCGGGGTACATGTACGTAGTTTATATATAGTTACCACATTCCACAACTGTTTTTAAAGCATCAAGGTATATATTATTGACAACTGTCCTGTCTGTGTAATAGTTATTTTCATATTCTACGGTGGCTGGTGATTTGACGACGAATACAAACGAAACTTAGAGGCGGAGTGCGAAAACGAACATGGCTTCAAAGTTAGTTGGTTTTAGTCATCCTGGAAGGAGAAACAAGTGATTTTTAATTAAAAATAACACCACTCTTCCAAAGTCACTTTCACTGTGTGAAGGGTAATGACAGAAACCACTATCAGAGTTATAATAACCTACGATATAATTATTGCTGCAAATTGGCATGCACATCCTGATGTATTGTCTAATTACAGAGTTTAGTAAAGCAAGAGAAAGAAAATGAATCAATTTGCTATAATCTTTATGATGACGACATTTGACCAAAAGAGCTCTTGGGTTAAAACAATACTAGAAATGATACATGAATAGTTTCCTTTTTGGCTAAATTATGTTATTAGTAAAATTGCAGTCAGAAATAAAAAAGCAGTACTACACCATTGCAATTCTAAGTTCTTTTCACTCGTATCGGTTTTGCGCCCTGCTCAGGCTTCGAGTTTCAGAATACTTATATCTAGCTTGTGCAAGACATAGCTGCGCGTTTTTTGAAATTATTCGAATGTGGGACTCTTTCATAATAAATTGACTGGCTATTACATGTCTCAAGCTGACCAATATATATTCGCTATACAAAACATATGACCATCCAATGCTAGTACCATTGTTTACGTGTACCATGCACTTCTTCTCACTATAGTGTACTTTATAGAACAACATAATTCTGCATAATCCGGGTTCAAAATCAAATGCGTAGCTGCCATTTTGTGCATATTTAAATTTTGCTCGATGACAGGCGAAATAATCTTACCGACGATATACTGCTGCTAAAAATACCTTTTAACCAACTCCCCGAGTGACTCTTCTTTTGAACAATATTTGTACCGCCGACGTCAAAGTGTGATATTTTGAATATCTGCACAATCGTGCAGTGGAAACAGGCGCAATAGTTTTTTTCGTCGGGCTTTTTCCCATACGTGCCGAATCGGGAAAGAAATTAAATAAAGATAGAATGTTGCAGTATTCAGTTTGTGTGTACATTTATGAGGTATATTATTATTATTTTATTAATATCTAGTTACCCATAGAACGAAGGGCGTGTGACTAGTACACTCACGTTCCATTTATATTTTTCCACTAAACTCCCGAAACAGAATGAATCACTGATCCAAGACTTTTGCCTAACGCCATTGTGAATTATTAAACAAAATGTCCATAACAGTCTGTGTAGATAAGCTCGCAATATTGTACGTCTCTTACACTTACAAACACAGTCAAACTACTCTGAAAAAAGCTCTGACTAGATTTTATGAATTCGGGTTCCAATCTAAAAAGAACTCAGCGGTTCAGAAACATATTTTCGAGATGTCAAATACCACTTTATAGATTTCTTTTCTCTTACAAAGCCAACATTTTCTGAATCTTACTTAATTACAATGATTTTGTTTGTTTACAAGAATGTGCAATGCTGCTCTTTGATTGATTGATTGATTTATTTATTTCACCAGAAAATTATATAAATATAAAGGTGAAATTAATATACAAGGTAATATGTACACAAATTGACTAATTCTGTTGTGGACCATGAACATAGTTCAGCAAAACTAGTCTAGTTCATGGCCATATGGCTTAAAATAAATAACTAGAATTAAAAGAAAGTGGTATGGTAACATAAATGAGTAAGTACTTAATCAGAAAACTACAGGAGTAATTAAATATCAAAACAAAATAGCAGTAAGTGGTATGTAATAAAAGGCAACTTGCAGATTGCTAACCAAGTAATAATAAATAAATAACTATTGTCAGGTATGCGCGGCGTCGCGTGGCTTGTTATCGCTAAACAAGCTCAGTTGCCTACAATAACTTTAACAATAAATTATTTGGATGGAACTGCCAAAAATAGATAGTTATTTTCTTTGTTGTCATTTATATTACTTCATGTTGTTGTCATTTATTCAAAGTGCTACTCACTGGAAGTAAACAACTGTTGACAAGTTTGACGATAGAAACACTATACTGGTTACTCATGGGTCAAACAAGATCGTGGCCCACCATTCACTGACACGTACATCGTGCCTGGTAATATATCGGTGACTCATGTGTCTAACTATGTCGTGACCATACACTCTGTGACACGTAAATCGTACATGTTGTTGTTTGTTTACTTCCAAAAATGACGAAATGGTTTTGTTGGATTGCTACTTGTAAGGTCATCACAATTTTTCATAGTGAACACAATTTCAGAAGGGCGTGTTATATTTTTTACAGTATTATTAGAAATGCGACACAATATGTAAATCATTCGTTTTATATTTTAACACATCCTGTGTATGATCTTTCCACTCTAGATATGGCCGAAACTCTAATGTTGTTGTTGCTTTGTCTGGTTGTCATGGTTAGTTTAGGTGAAGTATGGACCACGCCCTCACATATGTTGCCTAATAGCATTCAACTTGATAATGAACAAAAAGCAAAGGCGTATAACCGGAACAGTAAAAGACAGTGTCCGCCCCACTGTCCTGGAAAAAAGCGATGAGAAGATGATATAAATAAATATGTAAATAATTTAACATTTTTGTTGTTTTGTTTGTGTTTATATGACTTACTCATTTTACAAATACCATCTATACATTATCAAGAATGGATCGAAAAACTCTAGTCAGACTGAAGATACAGAAATTGACATTCTGCGTTGTTTATAAGCCAGTCAGGTAACTGGGTCAAAAGCTGTTTTTACATAGACAGTGTTTGAATACTGTCAAATATAAATAAAAATTAAAATGTCACCCCGAAAGTTTGAACTTTGAAAGCTTTGATAGGATTACCTGTTTTGTCTAGTGTGTCTAAACTTATCCAGCTCAAGTCTGACCCTACATTCTGCCTGTGAAACCGTCTTAGCTGATTAATATGTTATTGTTGATATTTAGAGGCAGCATTATGTTATGCATCGTATGGTAGCTGGTAAAATATGCATAGACTTTTTCACATATTAGATTAGTGCAAAAAACACTTTCAAAGAGACTTTTGATTTGCTGCACCATTGAAGTCAACAGGTATAATCATTCAGCCACAAGTTCTGTCATAAGGTTTTGTCAACCAACTGTAAACCAAATTGATTAGAGATTTTGCATTGAGTGAGATTCATGAACAAATAATTCTATGAAAGAGGGATCCAATTTATAAGTATCATCACTAGAATATCACGGAGTGCGAGGAGGCCACAGCATCCAGCAACATCGCTTGGTGTCAAGCTGCAATGTAGGCTGTATTCATATAACAGAAGCTGAGTTTGTTAAAATGAATGGCCACACTATCTCCTTGCTGATCATTCAAGGAACTGCTTGTTTTGATATTCAGCACGTCGACTGGACACGTTCTGTGTTAGTAACTATACAAATTTATTAACAACGTAAATGTGTAGGCTGTCTCACCTGAATAACCTAAAAACGCAAAAAATCGTAAATACTGGTACATATACAACCATATCAGCATGTAAGACGAGATTTGAGCTCTCAAACTGGCAAATGCATCTCGCCATTGTAGTAGGACATGCCTAAGTTAAGCCATATCACACTGCCCCAAACAAAAACAACTTGATATAGCTTTTTTATTGAATGCCCTTTCACATGTCTAGGACAACTCGGAACCCGAAAATTTGTATATTTAAATTAAACACACAAATAGAGCCGTATGTAATGATATTCCGAACGATCTACGAAGCATGGTAGGCATTTTCATTCAAAATAAATTCATCACCACATATTGAATTAAAATACACCGAAACAACCATTCAATAATCTCCAATCAATAGTCGTATAGATTGTGTAAGTATTGTACACATAAAGCTACCAACTACAGCGGTAAACACATTGATGTTCTAAATTGTCGATCTTGTTACCCTGAACATCTATCAAAAAATAGTTTCCCGGTAGTTTTCGGCTGTTGTTTTCACGTAATGGTTGCCAGGATGTGAACATATTCGGATGTTCGCAAATGAGAATAGTCATTGAAATGTTGTTTAACACTATCGAATCGTTAGCTTAAAGAGATATATTTTAAGTCAAAATGCAATGTGACATGGTTGATAAACATGGTAAATAAACGTGATCCTTGACAACTCTCCATGGAGACTGATGAAATCTGAAGACAATTCGTTGTAAACTGCTAGAAAGGAAAAATTATAACCATGATTGATGTTCACCGCATACACCGTAATACTGTTAAAAACGTTATTAAATTACTGGAAAGGTTTACTTGTACTCGAAAACAAGTATTCATGTCTTGTATAGCATTGGTAGGATCAGCCACCGTAGGAAATTTTAGCGGGCTTAATGTACAATGTGATCCTCTATGTGAAGACATATTCGAGGTATGCAATGAGTGACACTGAGGGCATGTGTTGACTTCATAACTGTTCCTGTTTATAAATAAAAGTATAAGTGAATATAAAAAAAATATATATTCTCTAATACTATGTGTTTTTTAAGTAAATTGCATGATAGTAATTTTAGTTACTGTTTTATTTGTATCTACATTTAATTACGCTTGTATAATAACTCTTGGAGAATAGACGATTGTATTACAGATATTCAATGTAATATTGAAATGACAATTCACAAAGTCTTTGTGTTTATAAATTAGAAAACAGATACGTACAATAGGATTTTCCTTCGGTACATTGCTAAAAACTATGCTTACCAAACGTAATAAAGATTGTTTTTATAGTTTGGTAACTAACTATCAAATTTATTATTATAAATGGTTAGTGGTACGGCAAAACCGCTATGTTACGAAAATACACAAATCTCATGACTCTAAAGCACGTTCATTTTGAGAAAAAAACTTCTTTCTGAAACTGCCTGATTATAACAGTTACAGTTTATAACGGCGAGATTATATATATATATATATATAAATATTCTGTTTGTTCTTCCAGCTCTAAACATAGCTAAAACTCGAATGCTGCTTTTGATTTGTCTGGTTGCTTTAACCATGGTTTGCTTGAGTGAAGGTCGGGCCATTCTCAGCTAAATTGCTGTCTGATATTCAACTTGGCAAGGAACAACAAGCAAAGAAGGTAACGGCAGAAGATACATCGAAAAGTGAAATACGTGTACTACTCCCCGTAATTGTGGTTAATTGGAATAAATAAATTCTGTATAATAAACAACGAGTTTCTATATTTTTCAATCTTGATTTCAATTTTGCTGACAGTGACTAAAAACACCGATTAATGTATTATGTATATCCGTATTTTTTAATATTATGATGCTTTGTCACCAACTAAAAAATCTGCAACAATATTGGCTTATTTAAAAAAAAAAGTGGCGGATTGGCCGCCAGTTAAACTCATGGTAAAAGAAGCACATCGCATAGTTGCACATTTGGATAAAATCGATATAGATATGTTGCCTGGGCAGGAGTATGTTGTTGTATCAAAGTTCTAATTACTTACTTAATTTATTGAAACTGACAAGGTATTCATAATTCTGAAATCCTTATATATTAGGAAAAGAGAATTATCATACTACAAAGGACACAGACTCTGTCACAATAACACATAGTCAGGATTGATATGAGGACCACTATAAAACACATTGAGGGTCACATTGTTAGATACCGTGAGAGTCACTATAAATGTAGTTTGAGGGATTCAGACTAGTTCCCTATGACGATTACAAAAAGTAATACACTGAAGTTCACAGTCATTATTAAGGACAACCTCAGTATCACAGGGTGAGTCACATTGATATCGTTACAGCTAAAAATGACTACTGTCAGCAAAACACATGACACATTTTACCACAGTTTAAATTTAAATTTTTATTTGTCTTAACATTAAATAATGCTGATACAAAAACACTGGAAACTAGTACATTATATCAAAATTCAAAAAGCTATTTCGTCTATGAAATACAGTAATTGTTGCCAAACACTGTTTGCCAATCGTAATACAGATTATTATTCTATATTTTAGTAACTATCAATTATGATTTATATATTGTTATAAATAAGCAGTGACTCGGCAAAAGCTGCTGTACACATATCTCATGAATATGTAAATATAAACAGTATACATGATATTAAAGTCGATACTCCCAGTGCGATTATCAGACTATAGAAAACTAATATGTTAGGTAATCGCTACAAGTTGTGTCAAAGTAGCTTCCGATGTGAAACTCAACACATCTCTCATAGAGGCATTCATGTTGACACTCACAGTGCGAGCCACCACTGTTAAGGTCACATCGCAATTGCCACTGTGAGAGAAAAATGAGATTCAATATGCAACTAGACTTAGCAGCTTATAGAAAGGTACAGTGTGTGTCTCAATGCGATACAATTTCAGGTTCACTGCGAGAAAAACATTGACAAAATGGGTAACTTTGTGCATTAGGTGCTTGGTTATGTGAGTGTTAAGACGAGGGTATTGTGTTGTCTGCAGAGAGAGGCACAATATAAAAGATAGTAATACATACTATGAAGGTCACAGTGCGGTTATCAAACTACACAACACAACTGAATTTGTCAAGCTTTTGTGAAGTAAGTTTCAGTTATAATTTTTCATCAATTTGTGCTTAATTACATTTGCCCCACGTTTGGTCATATGCAGCTAATAACATTCAACCAGTCACAGAAGTGGAAAGACCACACGCTCCCAACAACAGTACGTGCAATTATTCACACACCGCGGGGATTCCGACATCCAGCTCTGTTCCATGAAACTCGGCACAGGTAGACAACTGTTAAAAGTATAAACACGGATTTGTTTAAATTTGTCATACTGCTTTTTTTGCTAGTTGTTATGGTACTAAAAGCTTCCAAAGCCTCAATGTCAGACTTTTTTTTCTGAATCTACTAGAAAAAAATCCTTGTTCCAAACAGTACCAGTTTAGTGGGTTTCTTGCTGTTTACTACGAAAGCACTCTTTCATTATTCCCCGTTTTCTAGTTCTAAGAATACGCGTTCACTTTTAAAAACAATAAGAATTATTAGTAAGCGAGCAAGATTGTTTTAGCATGATCAGAGTGAATAGTCTCACTTTAGGTAATCAAACTCGTGTCTCACTTTAGGTAATCAAACTCGGGTCTCACTTTAGGTAATCAAACTCGGGTCTCAATTTAGGTAATCAAACTCGGGTCTCACGTTAGGTAATCAAACTCGGGTCTCACTTTAAGTAATCAAACTTGGGTATCACTTTAGATAATCAAACTCGGGTCTCACTTTAGATAATCAAACTCGGGTCTCACTTTAGGTAGTCGAACTCGGGCCCCACTCCAGGTAATCAAACTCTGGTCTTACTTTAGGTAATCAAACTCGGGTCTCAATTTAGGTAATCAAACTCGGGTCTCACTTTACATAATCAAACTCGGGCCTCACTTTAGGTAATCAAACTCGTGTCTCACTTTGGTAATCAAACTCAGGTCTCACTTTAGGTAATCAAACTCGTGTCTCACTTTAGGTAGTCAAACTCGGGTCTCACTTTAGGTAATCAAACTCGGGTCTCACTTTAGGTAATCAAACTCTTGTCTCACTTTAGGTAATCAAACTCGGGTCTCACTTTATGTAATCAAACTCGGGTCTCAATTTAGGTAATCAAACTCGGGTCTCACTTTAAGTAATCAAACTCGGGTATCACTTTAGATAATCAAACTCGGGTCTCACTTTAGATAATCAAACTCGGGTCTCACTTTAGATAATCAAACTCGGGTCTCACGTTATGTAGTCAAACTCGGGCCCCACTTTAGGTAATCAAACTCTGGTCTTACTTTAGGTAATCAAACTCGGGTCTCAATTTAGGTAATCAAACTCGGGTCTCACTTTACATAATCAAACTCGGGCCTCACTTTAGGTAATCAAACTCGTGTCTCACTTTGGTAATCAAACTCAGGTCTCACTTTATGTAATCAAACTCGTGTCTCACTTTAGATAATCAAACTCGTGTCTCAATTTAGATAATCAAACTCGTGTCACACTTTAGGTAATCAAACTCGTGTCTCATTTAGGTAATCAAACTCGGGTCTCACTTTAGGTAATCAAACTTGGGTCTCAATTTAGGTAATCAAAATCGGGTCTCACTTTAAGTAATCAAACTCGGGTCTCACTTTAGGTAATCAAACTTGTGTCTCACTTTAGATAATCAAACTTGGGTCTCACTTTAGGTAATCAAACTATGGTCTCACTTTAAATAATCAAACTCGTGTCTCACTTTAGATAATCAAAGTCGTATCTCAATTTAGATACTCAAACTCGGGTCTCACTTTAGGTAATCAAACTCGGTTCTCAATTTAGGTAATCAAACTCGGGCCTCACTTAGGTAATCAAACTTGGGTCTCACTTAAATAATCAAACTCGTCTCTCACTTTAGGTAATCAAAATCGGGTCTCACTTTAGGTAATCAAACTCGGCTCTCACTTTAGATAATCAAACTTATGTCTTACTTTAGGTAATCAAACTCGGGTCTCACTTTAGATAATCAAACTCGGGACTCAATTTAGGTAATCAAACTCGGGCCTCACTTTAAATAATCAAACTCGGGCCTCACTTTAGGTAATCAAACTCGGGTCTCACGAATCCAACGGGTCTTTGAGGGCTACTTTCGAAAGATCGCAGTGAAGCGGCTGCTCTGCTAAGTACGACACCACGATCCACACCTGTATGAATGTCCTGTACGTTCCATTATGAGCTGTTAATACCGCTTTCATACAGAGTAGTAGCTGATTTAGCTCGTAAACTGGTTGGTAAAATTCCTATCTATCCCCGCTGCTTTAAATAACTCCGGTACAACCAGTTTCATTGAGTTGTGGTTGTTTGCTGAACCAGATTTGGAACGACTCTCCGTATTTTCGGAGGGGCTGAAAATACAATCCCTTTAAGTTTCCCTCTTTCCGGCTCAGCGACACGTACCTATAAAGCCTATCGTGGCAGCGCACCATATTAATAATGTTTGCTTCACTTCCTTGCGACGAACTCTGCGATGTATGAGCCCATCTTGGTTAGTTTTATAAACGTCTTCTACATACTTTAAATATGCCTTTTCAACAGGTGGTCCAAACAATGTTATTTGAGGATTGTTGAAACGCAATGAGCGATGCTCGATAGCACTTCTTAAAGCAAAGTTAGTTCCATTTAAAAATAAAATTGTTCGTAGTAGTACGAGATAATAGTTTCATTTCGGAATCTAACACTTGCCGGAAACTTTCAAATTCGACATCGGTTAGGAATTTAATACGTTGTTGGCGTTCATAGCACATGTAATCTCATAACCAGCAAAAGTAATGTTTTGGAGGGTAGCAATTTCCGTTTACATTTCTCACCTCTAAAATAAATTTAGTCAACCAATAAGCCACATCTTTTATATCCATTACATCGAGACTTTGCAGGATTTTCACGTGTTCGTCAGAATGCATGTAGTGCCCATATGTTTTTGGTATATCTTTCATAAAACAATAAACGGTGTTTGTTATTATTAATTATAATCAATGAGCGCGATATCATGTATCTTAGGAACATGCAACTCTTGCAAATCAACGTTTTCCGATCAACTCGTTCTCACTGAACACAGGGTAACTCATTGTCCTTAACAATACCAAAAAAAAGAACATGCTTCATGGGCTCCTTATTTATACCCCTCGATAGCGTGTTTGGCGAATCACATCACATTTAGAATCACCTAGGGTATATTTCAATCAAACTGATTGATTGAAATCTGAATTATTTGTCCCACATGTATATAACGATTCTATGTAAATTGCAAACAATAAGAATACAATTGATTTGGGGTTATTTCATTATATAATAAGGGGTGTTTCCCTGCAACTCATCGTTCGGTGTGTATGTTAGATATAGCACGACTACCTCGACGATAGCTATAATATCGACCTTCGCCTTCGCCGAGGTAGTCGTGCTATATCCCACACATGAAAATGTACATTTCAATCATACTGTGTTTCTATGTTTTGCAAACATGTAAATTGCAAGCTAACAATCTTATGCGCTGTTTTATTTGTCTCCAATTTAATTATGCTGGTATAAAACCACTCGGGCTAAAATATTCCATCAGCCACCAATGCACTATTGAAATGAATAATTTACAAAGTCATTTTGTTCTTGAATTAAAATATAGTTATGAATACAAGTTTTTTTCTGTTTAACTTGTTGGGAAACAAGGGGTTTTAAATGTAACAACGTTTAGTTTCCAAATTTTAGTTACTGACTATATTATATGAGTTATGTGTTCTTATTATAAATGTGTACTGACACGGCAGAATTGCTGAACTACTAAAATACGAACATCTCGTATGTTGATATAAAAAGCTTACATTTAAACAGTATTCCAGTGTGGTTAGCATACTACTATGAAAATGTTAGTAGACATCTGTTTCAGTTATAATTTTGTATTATGTTTTGCTTATTACCGTTGCTCCACGTTTTGTGGAATAATAACTGACAAAATACAGTTTATATTAAAACCAGTCGTTCTGACTACTTTGTTAAATTTGGTTGGTTTGATTTACATCATTTGGCCTCTTACAGAAGTGCAGAAGAGGAAAAAGTCATACATGCTACCAACAAAGTGTGTGTTTTAAAGTAGTTTTACACGCTACGAGTTTCCAGTAGCATGGCTGTGTTGCACTCATCATTGGTAGACAAACTGTTTGAAAGTATATACATACGACAGTTTGGTTTATTATTGTAATATAAATTTTGACAATTTTGACATGTTGAACTATTGGAGCTGAACATTGTTTATATAAACATAGAGTGATAAACTAATTTATTTTTAAATTCATACACTGTGCTCTCATTATCTCAAGGGAATTAACTGGGCCCCTTAAGGTGATGAGTGATGAATGTTTTTGATATACACAGAAATTGGCATTATAATTCGTTTGTGACATGATACTTTCAAAATTGTACCCATAATGCACCTGCTACATGTATGTTTGGGCTGAAACATCATCTATCAGGCCTCGTGATTGTTTACAATATTCTAACCATAACAATCATAAATTCACCTGATTAAAAAAAATAATTACAGAAACATTCCACTTTGCAAGGATGTACTATTCACAAATTGTTCCGACTCGTCTTTTATGATTGATATGATAGATGTATTATAATAAATGTGTCACCCCATCTTGACATGTCCAATTACGTACCTTTAAATAATTTGTATTATATTTTAACATATTCTGTGTTTGTTTTTTCATCAAGAACTGGTTCTAGTCAGGGCAAAAACTGTGATACTGCTGTTGATTTGTCTTGTTGCCTTAAATATGCCTATTTTAGAATTAGAATTAGAATTAGAATAGATTTATTTCACCAGAAAAAAGAGACAACTGTACAGGGAACTTTATCTGAATGAATATTAAATATATATATTATTTCTGGTGGGGACCAGAGAGGTTGTTCTAGCAGAACTAATCTAGTCCCTGGCCCCAAAACCATACTCAACTGTTAAAACATACGTTGTTGTGAATAGTGATACACAATACAAATTATATTGTTAAGTTAAAAATAAATAAATAAATAAATAAATAAAGAGACTACAAACTCTCATAAATAATAATAATGAAGAAAACAAAAATAGACAACACTAATACATATACTGCAATAATGCAAGTATTTATACATTAGTTGAAAGATATTTGTTAATGCCGTTTTGAACGAGTTTCGTAAAGTTAATGTTTTTAACGAAGTCGGGAGCTCATTCCAATGTTTTACAAGAGAAAATGTCAGACTTTTCTTAGTTGAACTTAAATTAATTTGTGGTGTGGCAAGTTTCTCAGAGGTTACTGATCATGTATGGTATGGATGTGATATTGATTAGGCGTAATGATCCAGAGAGTGTGCATGGCGGCCATTTTTCAAATCGTATGCAAATAAACATGTATTGTACTTACATAATTTATACACATCAAGAATGCCAAATTGCAGGAAAAGTGGTGTGGTACTTGCTCGAAAATGAGAGAAAGAAATTAATCTGACAAACTTTTTTTGTAATTTAAAAATTGGATCAATATATGTGCTAAAAGTGTACATGTGTCCCCATATTTCTATACAATAAGCAATGTGTGGGAGAATCAACGAGTTGTAAAGTAATATCATAATGGATTTTGGTAAATAATGCCTCAAGTATGAGATTGTCCCAATTGTTTTACTGATTTTTTAACAATGTTATCGATATGGGGTCTCCAACAAAGTGTTGAGTCAAGCGTGACACCTAAATAAACAGCTGACGACACCATTCTTAATGACAAATCATCAATTGACAATACGCCCTCAATAGTTGTTTTTCTTTGAGCTGTCTGAAAAATCATGAAATTTGTTTTGTCAATGGTTATAGTTAATTTATTTGATTTACACCAGATAGCAACTTTATTTAATTCAATATTGAGTGTGTGAAGGTTTACAGAACGGTCTTTTACGGAATAAAATAGACTGGCGTCATCAGCAAATAGTCTGAATGAAAAAAGGGGGGATGATCGAGAAATGTCATTAATATAAACTAAAAAAGGAGAGGGCCTACGATTGACCCTTGTGGTACCCCTGTGGAAATAGTTTCACAGTCAGAATCATTGTTTTTAGTACTGACATATTGTTGCCGACCGTCCAAAAAAGTTTTAAACCAGTTCAAAGTTGTCCCTCTAATCCCATATTGTTGTAGTTTAGCTAGCAAAATACTGTGATCAACGCCTTTCGACAAGGAACAATTTATAATATAGGCGATTGGTTCGGCAATATATTCAGCAGCCACTTTCACAAGTTTTGGGTGAATACCGTCATAACCAACGGATTTACGAATGTCAAATTTGTCAATTTCATTTAAGACATCGTGTGCATAGACAGGGCGAAAGAAAAATGACTCTGATTGTCTGTAGCCAAGGTAGTCATTAAAATTGGTGTTACAGGTAATCTCCGAAGCAAGCTTTGGGCTAATGTTAACAAAATAAGAATTGAACAAATGTGCAATATCCTTACTGTTTGTAACAAATTCATCTGGTTTGGTGGTTGATTTTAATTTTTGAGGGGTCCCAGCTTTGCACATGTTTCCATTCATTATTTCATTAATGGCCTGCCATGTTTTATTATTATTGCCAGCGGAGGTGCAAAGTCTGTCACGAAAATACGACTTTTTGGCAGCTTTCAACAGTTTACAGAGAATATTGCGGTACTTTTTATACTTATTATGTACTGTTGAGCTGACAGAATGTCGTTTTGTTTTAGAAAATAGTTTATGTTTATTTTTAATAGAGACAAGCAGTCCCTTAGTAATCCAGGGCTTTTTGAGTGATTTGGGCGAAAAACGAGTTTTAATCCTTGTGACATGTTTAGCGACAATGTTGTTAAACAGTTTGTAAAAGGCGTCGTAGGCCAAATTTGGATCTGATATTTCATAAATTGGCATCCATGACGTTTTTGCAACATCCGATTTGAATGATTCAGGATTAAACAAAGAAAAGTCATGTTTGTAACGATTTGTTGGATTTGTGTTAAATATATGACGTAAATTTTTAAAAACAGCAAAAATTGGAAAATGATCACTAAGATCCGCCTCTAGGGTACCGGCTTCGTGGTGAAGTCCGGGTCATGTCCCCCATCTAAGTTGTTGTCTGAAACTCAATCCAATATGGAACAAGAAGATGAGTATAACGGTGACACTGACACAGAAAAGAGGTGCTGCGGTGGAAAATAGTGAAATTAGAAAACAAATAAATAAATATTAATAATCTGTAAAAAAAATTTAATGTTTTTTGTTAATTTTTTAATCATGAATTCGATTGAGATCTATGTCGAAAGCGACAACCCCTGTAATTGTTATAATACACACAAACAACTTCACACGATAATTGTTATCAATTTTGACTATTTCTGAATCAAAACCTATAGGGAGACTATACTGAAGTCGCAGAGTGGCGAGTACAAGCGTAACATTGAATTTAGATCACCGTTTATTCATTCGCCAGTCATTTAAACAAATCATAGAAATAGAAAGGAGTAGACGACCCCTTAATCGCAGATTCCAATTTGAACTCTTGGTGGGAGAGGGTGTCCCGACTTTCCATTTAGCATTCATTCCCATGACAAATAGCAGGTTATTGAATTCAACCACGTTTACTATCGAAGGTGGCTGTTTCACTCGCACTGACTGTGTATCATATTGAAGACCCATAGAGTTTCAACCCACAACGACCAGCTGTGAATGGTAATTGTGTGTCCTTTGCAGTTTATTATTTTCTGAAATAGAGATTTTCAAATTTTTATTTATACTGCTCTTAAAAGTGACCCAAATGTGTGTCTATACCTGTGAAGTATCTCTCGATATGACTACATATATGTAATACTCCAAGTTAGTCGTACTAACTTGTTAAGGCACACACGTTGATCCTCATGTTTGATTATTTATCTGGACACCACATTGACCATATTTTGACCGCAATTGAACATCATTTTATCACACATTGTGTCAATCATCGTGACCATAAATGCCGTCCGCTTTGGTTCACATATTGACTGCTCTGTCCAACTGTGACCTCAGCATGCCTCTCTCAGAGGAACTGTGCATTGAATGGTTTCGTCGTGCCGTAATTTTCAGAATTTTACGAGGTATTTCCACCCAACCGTATTACACACGTAAGCGTCCTCTAATAATAAAAACATGGTTTGCTGATTCTTTTTTAAACTTTTTGGATTTCGGCATTCCCATGATGTATCCTTGGAAGGAAACGATGTATATTAATAAGGTTATTACGAGGATAACGCAAAGTGTGCACTCAGACATTACACCGTCGCATCGACCTCCGCTGCGCGTCTGTGCATACTTTGAGGTATCCTCGTAATAATCTCATATTATATTCTAAAATATTCTTTTTGTTCTTCCAGCTCTAAGCATGGCGAAAACTCAAATGCTGCCTTTGATTTGTCTGGTTGCTTTAACGATGGTTGGTTTGTGTGAAGGCCAGGCCATATTCTCATCTCAATTGCTATTTGATATTGGCAAGAAACAACAAGGCAAGAAACAACAAGCAGAGAAGGTAAACTGCGGAAGTTAAATTGAAAAGAGAAATGCGTATAACTCACACTAATTGTACTTGAAAAAAGTAAAATCAGCTGATAATTGGAATAAATAAGATCTGTATAAAAACGAGTTTCTATATTTCTTTAATCTTGATTCCAATTCCGCTCACAGTGACAACAACACATGAATCTTTGACAGCAATTCAAAAAATGCAACAATATTGGCTTGTTTAAAAAAATGGCTAATTGGCCGCTATTGACAGTATGAGCAATGTGAACCACAATAAAATACATAGTCAATGGAATTGTCACTGTGCTTGTGTGTTGTGTTTTACAGTTAGATCAACATCGATAGAGTCAATCTGAAATGAGGTGACACTCATTGAAAGTATCAGTTGTGTGCATCCATGACATATTTATGTCTTAACAGAGACCACCCAAGTGTAAGAATGACATTGAGAGTCAGTGGGACCACCTCGACGATACACTCATAGTCATAGTCAAGGATGATCACTGCCTGGTCACATTGCAATTGCTACTGTGAGAGGGAAAATCAGATTCAATATGAAAACTAGACTTAGCAACACGAATGAGAGAACAACAAGTGTAACTTTGTATACTGGGAGCTTGGTTACTGTGAGTGTTACAATATGGTAATTGTGTGGTATCCAGAGAGAGCCACAAATTGAAAGATATTAATAAACCCTACGAAGGCCAGAGGAAACATTCATTGGGGTTTATTATTTGATTCACAGTTAGCATTGTAACAGACACTTATGAACACAATAAATGTATTAGTGTGACAAGGTTTACATACAACCCTAAGGGTTACCAAGTTAACCACTGTTATAAGCATATTAGAAACCACAGTGTCAGCAACAATGGATACTGTGAACACAGTGTATTTGACGTTCAGCAACAAATAATGATTCTCACTAAGGGCCACATTTATTACCTATTAATTACTTATTATGGCTACAGAGAGGCATACATCGAGGGTCATAGTGTGAATTATAGAGAAAGACACTGTTACAGTCATAGTAAAGCCACAGTGAAGATTGTGGTGAGGGTCTCGCTATTGTGCGTGTCATAGTTGCAAAGAAGTGAGGGTTATCCCTGCTCCTGGACGGAATATGTCATTTTCGTCGTACTGTGTATGTACAGGTTTTGCAAACAGTCTAGTAGTAGTTTCAGTCACTAATTTAAATTTGTCTCCACATTTAATTATGCTGGTATATAACCACTGGAGATTTAAAAAATGTATCACCCACAATTCAATGCAAGATTGAAATGGAAAATTCACAATGCTATTTTGTTTATAAATTAGAAAACAATACACAATATAATATTGCTCTAAGTAATTTCTGAGAAACAATAATTGCCAAATATAATAAAGCGTATTTTACTATTATAAATGTGTAGTGACATGGCAAAGCTACTTTGTCACGAAAATACACATTTCATGAATATGTTGATATAAACAGGCTATATTATTACATTCAAATCAGAACACCCAGTGTGGTCATCATACTACAGAAAACACAACTGAATTTGTTCAAGCTTTTGTGAAGTAAGTTTCAGTTATATATTTTTCATTACGTTGTGCTTAATTACATTTGCCCCACATTCAACCAGTTATAGAATAGGAAAGAGCACACACACTATCAACACAATATACGCAATTATTTACACACTGCTTGAACACTGAAAGCCAGCTGTGTCCCATCAGACTCGTCACAGGTAGGCAACTGTTGAATGTATATACAGTTTGGTTTGTATCTGTAATACTACTTTTTGGTTAGTTGTTATGGTACTGAACGCTTCCTAAACCTTCAATATCGGACGGTTTCTTTTCTGAATCTACTATGAAAACATTGTTCTATACAGTACCTGCTTGTAGATTGCTTGTTCTCAACAACGTCCATTTACCACGTAAGCACTCTTTCATTATTTCCGCTTTCTAGTTTGTTCTAGTTCTTAACAATACCAGTTTACTCTGAAAAAAACGTATTCGTTCAAAACTGTATGAATTATTAGTAAGCGGGCGAGATTGTTTTAGCTTGGTCGAAGTGAATAGAACAACCATCCCTCAAAATGTAAACAATGTAAGTTAACAAATTAAATGATCTTTAGACTCTGTTTATAACTAAAATCGTATCAATATACCGCCTACAAAAAACAGTAAGACAAGCACGAGTTTACTCGCAGTGTGAGGAGATTGTCTATGGTAAAACACGCCACGAATTTAACTTTTTCTAAATTTAACTTTTTTGGGAATAATTTACAACCCCCTAGCGTGAATGATGCCTCCGTATGATATGTGACTTTTGCCGAGATGAACAATGGTCCGATGATCAGTTCAAGAACAACGAGCAGGACGTACACGGCGTACCTGAAATATCACGGACCGTCATTGTATTCCCTCATAAAGTACTTGCTTAGCTCTGCTGGTAGAAAGGCCGATACAAAATTAAATGAATCTTGCAACTTGATAAAAATATTTTATAAACGTAAAGAGCAAGACTCACTCTGGAGCACGTTCATTTTGGAAGAACAACTTTCCGAAACTGCTTGATTGGCGAGTAAATATGACATTTCCTAGGTTACATATTATAAACATGAATGAATTCTTTGCCTTGAATATTGTGTAATTGTGTAGGTGCCGGTATATCCGTTGCCACGGGAATATTTAAACAAAAAACATAATTTAATTTCATTAGTGCAGTGATTTAGGTGTAACCACCACCCTCCCGAAGGTGTTGTATTTCTCCTTAAGTATTACGTAAGTTTTACGCTATACCACATTTTTTTTTAGTAGTTCCATAATTAATATTGTATTCTAAAATAGATTTTTTTTTCTTCTTCCAGCCCTAAGCATGTCGAAACTCGAATGCTGCTTCTGATTTGTCTGGTTTCTTTAACCATGGTTGGCTTGTGTCAAGGCCGGGTCATATCCTCATCTAAGTTACTGCCTGAAATTCACATCAGTGAGAAACAACAAGCAGAGAACAACGCCGCCAGTTACATTGAAAAGAGACATGCTTGCACTCCCCCTGGTTGTCGTTGAAAAAAGTAAAATCAACACTGTCAGATAATTTGAATAAATGAGATGAATCGTTGTCTACAAAACTAAAATATTTACTGAAGTCACAAATACTAACGAAACATTTACGTAACATCTTAGTTTATTGATTGATTCGCCAGTCATTTAAACTTATAGGAATTGTCATGAGAGTAAGATAAACATTGCATCTAATATCTTAATTATCAAGAAAAAAATATGGTTACAATTAGCCATTTTGGGTTGCTCTACCACAAATTTGCATAATGTCATCAGAATTGCGTGTAGGAATTCAGAAGGCCCAACTAATATCAGCTGTGTTTTGAAAATAAAAAATATTAGTTGTGTATGACCCACTATTCTTAGCAGAACTAGATAAGTGAGCACCGACGATTCTATCACAAGAGTTGAATTGGGATAAGGGGACTGCTGAACATATTGCTAGGCAGAATTTTCAGTCGATGGATATCTGAAGGCAGATAGTTTTGGTAAATCTGTCAACACAACTAGTGATCAAAAGTATGATACTTTATTCCAAATATGAATGGTAAACAAAAAACGGTCGTATAGAGTTTGATTTCCCCATAAGAATATTGTTAGTATCACCTCTGAAATAGGTTACCATGTCATACATAGAGAATGACGCAGCCAAAGTGAAAGTTTAATAGGTTATTTACTAAAACTTTGGAAAATGGCTCTAATTCTGACGATTAAGCAATTACATACTGTGTCAGATTTAACAAGACAGGAATGGTTCAGGATCTTCAAATATTGTGGGTGTTGTTCGTAGTCAGAAGAAATGACAATGTTATCAATATAGGAGTTAATTTGCAGAATGTAGTTAAGGTCATGTTTAAATGAATACTATGTGCCTCATCGAGATACACTGTCGGGTTCACTGTGAGATGCACATTTATTGTCATGGTGAAGGTCACAGTGAAAGACATGATGAGAGTTCTAGTATCAGTTCCAGTAGAGCAGAGAAAGTTGCTTTTTTACTATGGTCAGAGGGAAATAGAGAGTCACATTGTGTCAAAGTGTGCAACACTTGATGAACAGTATAAAGGCCACTGTGGCGAATCACCCTGTAACGGTTGAGTAACTGGGGAAAAAATTTAAAACAGCGTCCGGATAACTTTCGGAAATTCCGTCGCGTTTCGGAAAGATTTAATTTTCACAACTTTTGAATATTTATTCATACTTTTAGGCTAGTGAGGAGGTTATAATAATTTTTCATTTCACTTTAACTCTGTTTTTTTCACCCCTCAGACCCCTTTGAAAAGTCACTTCTGGCCATTGTAATGGCCACTATTTTGTTAATGGCCAGAATACCAACCAGAAATTTTTTAATGGTCAAAATATTGGCCAGTATTTTCAAACTGGTAGTTATAATGACCACTATTTTTACACTGGTCAGAATAATAGTAATTTTTTATTTAATGATGGAGTGGGTGACAATCTATTTTTTTAATGGGTATTATAATGATCATTTTATTTTTCATTACATGAATAAAATGGTCATTTTTTTTTTCATGTCACAGATATACCCGGTAATGGCACATGGGGATTGACAGCTCTCCTCTTTTTCCTCACTCGCTTCAGTTTGCTTCAATTTTAAGCCAGTACAATTGTAGGTAAACGTAAAATACAAGATTTTGAAAAATTTGAAATATGGAATTATATATCTTGAAAAAATATAACGTTTTGGATTAATTTGTTTTTAAAATCACAACAAATCATGCACTTGATACTGTTGACTTAATAATATATAGTATAATGCAATAGGTTATTGAACATAGAAGATGACCCGTTTTCAAAATTCGGTCTAGACCCTTATCACGGGTGCTAATGAAGTGTGTGCAAACATTGAGCCCAGGCTAATCACCCAAAATACCATTGTACTTGATGTCCATTTGAAAATTTAACTATTATATTCATAACTATTCTTATTCATAACGATACTAAACTTGACAATCAATACAAGCACATTCTGTGACATTATTCTTGAGATAAAAATGGACTGACAATGAGACTATGTACTACATCCTGTTCTTATAAAGGCAATATCCAGCATTTTAATACCTTGAACAAACAAACAAGACATTCACTACTGAACCTTTGAAAAGTGTGCAACCCCAAAAATACTCAGCAACTGACTTTCCACCAAAAAAAGTCACATAAACAGCTGGTTACTCCAAAAAGTCACAGGGAGTTACTCCAAAAAGTCACATAAACAGCGAGTTATTAATCCGAAAAAGAGCCTGTCTTTATGAGTGGGGTTAAGCTCAAACATAAACAAAATTCCCATTTTAATAATGACAAAAAACTAAAGTTTAGTCTTCAAATACACGCAAACTATAACATTTTAAATTGAAATACTTAACCAGTAACTTTTCATAACATGTGTTATAAACTGTAGAAGTTTATGTTGAAGGGTTGATGGAAGGTGATTTTAAAGTGGCTAAGACACAGTCAACTAAAAAATACCCATGATGCTCTGCTTTATTTTTATATTTTGCTATTTTCTCTATTATGAATGGTTTAATGTGATATGAAAATTATCTGTGAAAATATTCCACGACTACTGCATGTGTACAAAACGATGTTGGGTGGTTCAGTAAGTTATATGGGGGGGGTCTAGCATAGAGCTCCATGTGTGTAGCTAGCTACTTAGCAGTGAATGGCATGTTTGTTTGTTCACGGTATTATAATGCTGCACAATAATAGTGTTCATGCTACATGAAGTACTGGCTAAGATTTTAGCTGATGTTTGCATTTTGACTAGACCCAATTGCATCCATGCATTGGGAGGGCCAGTCCTTAGCACGGGCTAAGGGGCGCTGTTTACGAACGCAAAATTTCTGCTGCTGACATGCATTCAAACTAAGGAGTGCCTGTTGTTAGTTCCACTACCAATGGTCCCAAACCATCCTCTCTGCCCTGCGGCTGCCATATTATCGGCCTTCCTCATTACCCCTGGCCCCCCTGAGAACCCAGCCTTTTGCTACCTCCCCCCCCAGTCACTGCCCCTCTTTTTACCAAGCGTCTTGTCTCCTTGCTGACACCTTTAGTGTCTGACATCTCGCAATTTTCCACCCACAGCTTTCGGCGGGGAGGGGCCTCATGGGCATTACGGTCTGGTATCCCATCTGAGCTCATAAAATTGTTAGGTGATTGGAAAAGTGATGCTTTCCGTAAATATCTCCACCCCTCTTTTCCACTCCGCCTTGAAACATCACAGCGCTTTGCATCCAACCTCCCTACTCACTAATGGTGTTTGGGTATTTTGGGGAATTTCATTCGTAGTGTTTTCGGTTTGTAGTACATACAACAGTAACCAGTGGTCTCCCCTGGATCAGCCTTACAAGTGATTTATATATCACCTTTGAACTGTCACCTTTGACATTTCAGGGGCAGACCACTGATCTCATCAGTAGTAGTAATGTGAGTTTTTAGATTAGTAATAAATACCCCCTACTGTACCCAAACACCGTCTCTGTGTGTACTATTGTGCTGCCCCCCTCCTTAACAAACCCAGATTTAAATGCTACATGAAGTACTGGCTAAGATTTTAGCTGATGTTTGCATTTGGACTAGACCCAATTGCATCCATGCATTGGGAGGGCCAGTCCTTAGCACGGGCTAAGGGGCGCTGTTTACGAACGCAAAATTTCTGCTGCTGACATGTTTCATTCTAATTTATGAAGCGAAGTGCACTGGAACACGAGCGTAGACAGACCGATTTATTTGGATGCACAGGAACAGTATATAACGGCGTTACAGAATGCAGAGTTTTATTAGTGCATGTCGTAGACAGCGAACCAAATTGGCGTTGTTGTATGCTCTACTACAGCGACCCAATCAGTGTGGAAGCGTGTACGGAGTAATTAATGACTGGTGGGATACTAGTAGACGACTTCCCCAGAAGTCGAAGATATGGTGTTTCGCATGCGCACACATGCCGTTTTGGAGTGTAACGTAAATTGCACATGTGATAATGCTTTTGAGTGTACCAATCAACATCACAAAAATTCCCTTCTAACAACTATCAGCAAACTAGTATCGGAAGCACCACAATGGTTTAAAAAAAACAATTGAAAAAACTGGTGATGATATTAATGAAAAAAAATAAGCATTATAAATCAATAAAACATGGAAAAGGAATGAAAAAAAAAATATTAAGGGAGAAAAATATATGGTGGTTGTTTCGATAATTTGTGGTTGGTTTATTTCGGTTAACAGTGTAGTTATAGAACTGTACCATTGCTGTTTAATTGTTTGTTCATAATTGCTGCCTCCCTTGGGAAACAAGTTTGGGTGTTCTTAGCCAGTGCACAGACCCTCAACACTGTGGCCTGTGCTATAACTGTTGGGCCCTCCTGTGAGTGAACACAATTGCGTATAGCTGATATGCAAACATTTGGGATTAACTTAAATCTTAGCCTGCACTTGGTCAAAGTCCCTCTTATGACTATGACTTGGTGTAGCCTGAAACCAGACTACTGTGGATTAGTGATGTTTTGCAATGGATTACCTCCCTGATGAGTACATTTAAATAACAATGGAAACTAGCATATCACTGGCAACACATACAAGGATTTTGGCAAATTTTCACCGTTTTGTATGAAACTATTTTCACAACAACATTAATGTTTTACAATAAATTATATCAAACATATGTATAATTTAGTAGTATTAAAACTTTTTAAGTTTTTTTGAATTAAGAATGCACCAATCTTACTAGGAATCTATTCAAATATAACCTAATGTGTGCTATTAATAATGGCTCATCAAAGGTATTGAATTACTGAACACACATCTTTGCATAGTTTCCAAAACTAAAATATTATTTCATGCTCTGCCCCCTCTCATGTAACAGTTTGTTAAGAATACGTACATTATTTAAAATCATTTTAAAAATGCGACTGGAATGTCCAGGCCCAAACTTCTGCTGCTGCAACATCCGACCATTCCTGCATGTACATGCAATTGTTTCTCTGAGATTCTGCATGCAACCAGTTTATTTTTTGAACTGAATAACAGATTCCTAGAAGTTTATTTTGACATTTCCAAATAACACTATATATAATTTAACAATTTCAGGAATAGATTAGATTGCTTGCTATTCCATTAGAAACTCTTACTTCCAAGTGTGATTTTCAACAAGCGTTCATATGTTTAGCTAACAAAAGGGAAACAAAAGCATAGTGACAGGAAGTCAACACAGGAGAAAGTATGACAAAGGTTTACACTTCAAAAATGACTGGAAAGTAAATAATTTATAACCAAAGACCATCTATGCATAATCAACTAAAGATCTGGGAGGTACAGCTTTGCAAAGTAAAAATGTCATATGGGGGGAGGGGGGTTAAAACATTGCTTCAAACACAGTCCCTCTATCACTGTGCTTCAAAACATCATCTTAATTATTCAGCTCAGTGTACAAACACATAAAGTACAGAAATTGGATAATTAATGAAAACATTAGACAAAACAAGAATATGTAAGCAATATTTTGTTTTGTTTTTGAAAAATCATGATGTAGTGCACAGCCATACAGACTGTTTTAGTGGATAATAATATTTTAGGTTTGCAATGTCATACTCCTCCAGATATTCATCAAGTTTTCTTGAGAGGCGATTAGCTTAAGGAGGGGGCTGTGCAAAATGTTTTTTCTCCTCTTTGTTTTTGTGCTATTCTTTTTCTAGTGTGAAATATTTTTTCTCAAAGATGTAGGCGTGTCAAATTTGTTCATGTTTTTGATCTCTACAGGATTTTTTCAATAATATTTTCCTGTTAATTATTATTAAGAAGATGAAAGATTGTGGAGTGAGTGTGGGTGTGTACAAAAGGGTCAGCAAGAAGAACTATATAAGATAGCTGAAAATCATGAAATACCAGATGAAAGATGTCACTTTTATTTGAGGGAAAACATAAAAAAAGGAATGTACAGTAACTCTACACACTTGGAACTTTCAAAATCTGTGTGCAAATGTAAAACTGATAAACATGCAAATGCTAAACCATTGCATCCATCAATACTGGTTAAACTTTTTTTTCCCCTTAATGTCCATAAATTCTGGTTCTTCAACTTCTTACGTTCCATTTATATAGTATTTCCTTTTTTTAAATTGTCATTATCTGCAAAAAATAATTCAGATTGCTATTAGCTTACAATGACCAGTTTTTAATTAAGACACTTTGTAATCAATTTTGGAAACAAAAATTTGTGGTGTCTGTGTATTCTGGCATATTTCTGTCCTCACTAATAACAATGTGGATAAAATGACATCTTGTGATATGTCAATTTTTCCCCTATGCAACTCAGATATACTTCCAAAAAGATGATACCCGGTACATTCTGATTGAAAAAATATAAATATCAAATAAAACAGAATAACATCAAATTGTTTCCTAACCGAATATATACTTTCACAAAATAAATAATTGTATTATAATTATGATCCAATACAATACCATATTTGCTCTAAAATTACATTTGTGGATACTAAATCATGAAAATATTACATATTTCGACCATTGAAGATCCTTGTAATTTACCTAAGCACATGTGCTGCTAATAGAGTAATTATGTTAAGTGTAATATTGTTTCTATATTTTTTTTTCAAAATCAAAATAATGATATTAAAAATATAAAAACAGTTTAGTTTGAAAAGTGAAATAATGGTATTCAGATGGTTATGATTTAAGCATGACCTTAGAAAACAGGATCATGCAACTTCTGTCTGAGACAATGTGGGTTATAACCTCCTGTATAATCTCATTAATACATATACATGTACCTAGAAGATTTATACATCTGAAACAGTTTTTACTAGTATTCCCATTAGTCAGTGTATAACAAGTGCACTATGCTATATCTGTTCTAAATATGATGAAAAATCCACTTGTTATAATGACACAAATTTCCACAGGTCATTGTTTACTTTTAGGCAGTTTTGTTTCCTTGCAGAGAAAACTTACCATTTTTGTTTCCCTTTCCTGATTTCATAGTGGAATAAAAATTGTTAATTTTTAGTTTCACTCGCATCAATAGAATGGACTTGGCTATTCAAGTTTTGATCAAATTTAATTTTTCTGATTATATTCCAACCACAAAATTGTCTCATTTTGTGTAGCTACACCCTGGCAGCCATGTTTGGCTTATGAAACAGGAGAAGATGTAACAGTGGTGTTGACATAGATTTATTATCAGTTTCTCTAAGGTGTTAATTTGGGTATGGGGATTATAACTAAGGTTACATGAAAGGGGTAGCCACAGTAGCATGTCCCTGTTCTCTAAGGTCTATGACTAAATATTTTGTTGTCCAAGTTGAGCAAGAGTACCCATGATCAATTTGGCTGACCCAGAAATGCCTAGGACATTTACTGACTGCATATTACACCTTCATTATATTTTGTTTAAGTCTCGCCCATTTGCCCCCTGTATCTTCAATAGTAGTGTTCATGCTACACAAAGTACGGGCTAAGATTTAAGCTAATCTCATATGTTTGAGTTCATGCACAGAAGAAAACAATGGTTAGCACGGGGTAAGGAACACCCAAACTTATTAAGAATAGGCAAAATCTTCAGAAATTTTAACTATGAGTGCTCAGTATGAGTAAGTAGGAAGGTTAGTTCTACAGTTATAAAACAATACCAAAGCAAATTCAGAAAGTGCAAATTGCAGAATAACAGGAAGTAGCACAGTATCTCATCATCGGTACATTTTTTCTTGAGTCAATCTCTCTATATGTGTTAGCGTTGATTGTCATGCAGGAAATGGCACACCAAAATAAAAAGTTATGAATATAGTAGTAAATCCCCTAAATGAACATTAAATACAATGGTTTTTTTAGCCGAGCTAAGCGTTCATGCATGATTTGTTTTGCCTGTGCTAAGGCTTTGGTCTGACCAGATTTACTCTGTACCTAGTATTTCTTAGCCTGTATTCATGCACATTTTTTTAGCACAGGTTAAGGTATTGGACCTCTTAGCCTTTGCTAAAGAGCTCTACGTGAATGCTACGAATAGGTGTCTTCTGTTTATTCCTACCTTAGGCGCATACATTTAGGTTCACTTACCTTTTATATTGATCTCTACAACTCATTCAAATCAAATTGGGCTCAAAGATGAGCAAAGAATATTAGATTTAATGGAAATAACCTTTGTTTATACTTTTCTTGTATTAACAAACATAGGAGCTAATCCTCATTAACACCTACTTGAGCTTGTTGTTTGACAATTATGAATAATAATGAAGCATTACTTACACAGTGTGCCATGACTGAACAAAAACGAAAGCCCCAAAAGACTATTCTGCTACATAAACAACAACAAAAGTATCTAATATTGTATTGAAGTCATTGTAAAATGGTAAAATAATTACAAATTCATACCTTGATGTGCCAGTTGCAGTACTGCAATCGTCCTATGATTCAACACCATCTAAATACTCCGCAGGTTATGCAGTCCACCAGCAGTCACTGGCATCAGCGTTACTATGAAATTTCACTGGGGATCGAGGCAATATTCGCGAAATTTCATTTAAGTGTACTTGGAAGCGCCAGTGAAACTTGGGAAAAATAAATTCCCACACGTATATTGAGGCTGACATGAACAAAAATACTGGTCATTTTATGTATGTAATGAAAAATAAAATGACCATTTTACTGCCCATAAAAAAAAAATGTTCATCAACTCCATCATTCAAAAAGCAATTGTAATTATTCTGACCAGTATAAAAAACATGGGTCATTAAAACCACCATTTTAAAAACACTAGTAAATATTTTGGCCACTTAAAAAATTCTGGTCAATACTCTGGCCATTAAGAAAATAGTGGCCATTATAATGGCCAGAAGTGACTTTTTAAAGGGGTCTGAGGGGTGTAAAAACAGTGTTAAAGTGAAATGAAGAATTATTATAACCTTCTCACTAACCTAAAAGCACAAATAAATATTCAAAAGTTTTGAAAATTAAAACTTTCCGAAACGCGACGGAATTTCCGAAAGTAATCCGGACGCTGTTTTAAGCACTTACAGACTGAGAGCGAGTTGGACAGGAACTACAATTTTTCCCAGAATATTACAAAATACTCGTACTGTGTATTTTTATTTTTTGTATATCGGAATCTAGTAATTTCAGGTACTGTTTTATTTGTCTCTACATTAAATAATGCTGGTACAAAACCATTTGAGACAAGAAACTATATTCCCCACAATTCAATGCAATATTAGAATGGAAAATGTACAAAGCTATTTCGTCTATAAATTAGAAAACAGTTATGAAATATGAGATTGCTTTTAATAACTTTTTCAGAAAAAATGTTTACCAAATGTAATACAGAATATTTCCCGTCATGTCTGCAGCAGAAGACATCAACACTGTCGAAGATTTCGACGTTGTGTTTGATACACCTATGCTAGACCTGACGATTGACATCCAACCTTTAGACTCTCTACCGACTCCAGCTCAGAGACGTTTACCAGACGCTCTCTTCTCTGAAATCAAGGGTAAGGTTAAATCTTTATCTAAACTTTACCGGACTGAGTCTTCAATTATTAATCAAATCAAATCTATTCATAAATTTTCGATATCGGGATAAATTCCCAAAGGTTTGGTGGTTTCAAAGAAAACCGTAATACCTGGGTTGAAGCCGTCTACGGCATTCCTACAAAAGTGGGAACTCATTTCAACCCAGGCTTCGAAACAATATACCAAATTGCTTGATATTTATTTACCTTCGCATTTGAAGCAATTTCAGGCCGTTCTGGTGAAGGAAGAGAAGGAAGCGTTTGATCACATCAAACGCCTGGCTGGAGACGAGTATCAGGCTCTGGCGGTCAATAAATTGAGGCAATTCCTCAAACAAACGAGGAAAAGGGTACAGGACCCCCGAAAGGGTAGGAAACGTACTCCTAACCTCGAATAAATTAGTGCTTCGGCACACAAACCAAACGGCCCTTTTTAGGGCCACCACATCCTCCAAAAAGAGAACTACCGTTATTACTATGGATTCTGTCCATACAATCAATAACACAAAATGCAATAGACACTTCTCACGTAAAAAACACATTGCAAGATGCAAACGAATAAAGAAATACAATGCTAAAATGGCTAAAAATAAACGGTTGGTTGATCAAGCTCGGTTGGTCTCAGGTTTTATTCGGAATTTTTCGAGTAGAATCCTGACCCCAATAGAGATCATTGCCCTTGGCAACGGACTCAAATTTATACCAACCCCACCTAAGCCAACCTATCACACTCTGCTCAATGACATGTCTATGCTATCTAGGAGAATGCGTATTAAATATTTAATGCGCAATAAACAATCTCAACAACATCCTTTCAAAATGAAATCAACATGGAACCCACCAGACTCGAATAACAGTAGCCTCGAAAATTACATTGAGGCAACTAAAGTTGAGATATCCAAAATCACTACCAATAAACCCAAACAAAACATGAATTCTGCCGAAAGAGCAGCAATAAATAGATTACATCATGATAACACAATTGTAATAAAACCATTCGACAAAGGTCGTGGTATTGCAATCATGAATACAACTGACTATATATATGAAAGCCTTCGTCAATTAAACAACGAACAATACTACACTAAAATTGGTGGTAACGATACTATAGTCACGTCTAATTCGGTCCATGAACTCGTTACAGAAATGTACAATCTGGATTTAATCGATTACGACACGTATAAATATACAGACCCATTTAACTACACAGTTAGAACGCCCCGGTGGTATTTATTGCCTAAAGTACACAAACCACCACCAGAGGGCAGTATATTTGTTGGTAGACCGATAATCAGTGGTTGCTCTGGTCCCACAGAGAAAATATCAGAATTGATTGACCACTTTTTAATTCCAATCGTCAAAAGACAACATACTTATATTAAAGATACTACAGATTTTATTAATAAAATCGAAAATATACAAGTATCTGATAATAACGTCCTAGTAACCTTGGATGTCGTATCAATGTATACTAATACTGTTCACGAAGAAGCGATCCGAGCAACCGCTAATGCAATGCAATCGAATTACAATCACAGTGACAGTCCTTTGAAACCACTACCTGGGGAATATATAATTAAACTCCTTGAAATCATTCTGAAAAGAAATACATTCGAGTTTAATAATGAGTATTATACCCAAACATGTGGAGTTAGCATGGGATCACCGTCTTCACCTGAGATTGCCGACATTACATTCCACCTACTGGAAAATCAGATTTTACTGTTTGGTGCTCGTTATATCAAAACATGGTATCGTTTTCGAGATGACATTTTCATGGTATTCAATGGTACCATACCTGAATTACACAAATTTATTCAGGATGCTAATATGCTTCATGATAAATACCAGCTCACATTTGAATACTCAATGACACAAGTCACGTACCTTGACCTTGACCTATATAAAGAACAACGCTTCCTTGATCTGAATATACTAGACGTGAAAACGCACACCAAGACAACGGAAACGTTTCAATATTTGAAACGTAATTCCTGTCACCCTACATCAGTATTCAAAGGTTTTATTAAAGGCGAAACTATTCGATATGCTCGTACATGTAATAATGCAAACGATTTCTTACATAAACGTAATTTATTTATTGAAAAATTGCGTGAAAGAGATTACACAAATAACGATATCGAAAGATACTCTTCAATTAATGAACATGACAATCGTATCTCACATTTACGAGAATCAATGCCCTATAATGAAGGGCAAACAATATTCACAACTACGTTCAACCCATATATACAAGGGTACAGGCTCAAAAGAGCCCTATTAAAAAACTGGGATTTAATTCGGAATGATTTGTTACTGTGTAACATTTTTCCAAATCCCCCCCTTATTGCATTTCGTAGAAATATTAACTTGAAAGATAAACTCACAAGTTCTAGTCTACGTACTGACAAACTCATGAAAAATGACACACCAAACGACGAAGAATTACTTTCCATTTTAACTAAATTGTATAATGAAAGTAATAACGTCGAACATTCTGAAAGCTAATTTAATCGAACGATTCGGTCAAGTACTGTTCCGACTGATGAAGGGTTCAACATAGAACCCAAAACAGCACCATCACACTAGTGAATAATCCAATCACGGATAAATTTGAGTGTTGTATCGGCATAGGCTTTCTTCGTACTCAGTTTTGTATTCCATTATTGTTTCCGTGTTTACTTCTATCAGGATCACACCTGAAAACTATTTTAACACGGAATTCTACATCTGTTACGTATTTAGTTAGCTAATGCAATACTGCCCTCAGTCGTTGAAATGTTCGTCAATCCACCACCCCCATCAATGTTTTTTCGCGATCTTTTTAATTAATACAGCCGTTAAACGAACATCTAACTAGCACAATCTGAATCGACTACGCCATCCACTCGCCTGGATAACAGGATAACCGATGCGCTTCTATTGACCAATCAGATTCACGTATCGTACTCGCGTCTACGCTTCGCCCGTTACTGCAACTAGCACAGATTTGAGATCCGCGATAGCCTCGATATTTTTCGTATATATTCGATCGTTACTTCATCGTTACTTATATGTACACGGCGATTTTTCTAATATAGTAACTTACATTAGTCACAACACCATCTACACTCATATCGTTGCGTTTTCGCTATTTATTTTATTAATACAGCCGTTAAACGAACGTCCAACTAGCACAATCTGAACCGACTACGCCATCCATTCGCCTGGATGACAGGACAATCGATGATTTTGTATCGACCAATCAGATTCACGTTTCGTACTCGCGTCTTAGCTCCGCCCATTGTTGCCACTAGCACGAATTTGAGATCCGCGATAGCCTCGATATTTTTCGTATATTTTCGATCGTTACTTTAATGCTATTTATGTAAACACGGCGAGATTTCTAATTTAGTAACTTACTTTAGTTACAATACCGTCTTTTCCCTTTTTATTACGTTTTTGTAATTCATATTTTTAATACGATCGTTTTTTGAACGTCTTACTAGCACATTTTGTTTTTTTCTTATATTCTCAATCTTCTCGCAATTTCTCTTTTATTAACTTCTATTTGTTGTTTTTTTCCGATTTTTTAACTATGTCCTTTCTTCACTATACATCTCGGACTTATTTTGTTTACTCCTTTCTCATTTTTAACGCATCTTTTTCCTCTTTTCGTTGTTTTACCTACTTTCAACTAGCACAATCCCAGCCATTTTTATTATCGTTATGATATATTGATGCCTTTTTATTGACCAATAAGATCACGACTATCACATTACATAGTAGCAATATTTTGTTCTGCCAGCCGATCCCATAAATGAGACCGTCAGGAACATCATTACTCATTCCCGTCATGTCTGCAGCAGAAGACATCAACACTGTCGAAGATTTCGACGTTGTGTTTGATACACCTATGCTAGACCTGACGATTGACATCCAACCTTTAGACTCTCTACCGACTCCAGCTCAGAGACGTTTACCAGACGCTCTCTTCTCTGAAATCAAGGGTAAGGTTAAATCTTTATCTAAACTTTACCGGACTGAGTCTTCAATTATTAATCAAATCAAATCTATTCATAAATTTTCGATATCGGGAAAAATTCCCAAAGGTTTGGTGGTTTCAAAGAAAACCGTAATACCTGGGTTGAAGCCGTCTACGGCATTCCTACAAAAGTGGGAACTCATTTCAACCCAGGCTTCGAAACAATATACCAAATTGCTTGATATTTATTTACCTTCGCATTTGAAGCAATTTCAGGCCGTTCTGGTGAAGGAAGAGAAGGAAGCGTTTGATCACATCAAACGCCTGGCTGGAGACGAGTATCAGGCTCTGGCGGTCAATAAATTGAGGCAATTCCTCAAACAAACGAGGAAAAGGGTACAGGACCCCCGAAAGGGTAGGAAACGTACTCCTAACCTCGAATAAATTAGTGCTTCGGCACACAAACCAAACGGCCCTTTTTAGGGCCACCACATCCTCCAAAAAGAGAACTACCGTTATTACTATGGATTCTGTCCATACAATCAATAACACAAAATGCAATAGACACTTCTCACGCAAAAAACACATTGCAAGATGCAAACGAATAAAGAAATACAATGCTAAAATGGCTAAAAATAAACGGTTGGTTGATCAAGCTCGGTTGGTCTCAGGTTTTATTCGGAATTTTTCGGGTAGAATCCTGACCCCAATAGAGATCATTGCCCTTGGCAACGGACTCAAATTTATACCAACCCCACCTAAGCCAACCTATCACACTCTGCTCAATGACATGTCTATGCTATCTAGGAGAATGCGTATTAAATATTTAATGCGCAATAAACAATCTCAACAACATCCTTTCAAAATGAAATCAACATGGAACCCACCAGACTCTAATAACAGTAGCCTCGAAAATTACATTGAGGCAACTAAAGTTGAGATATCCAAAATCACTACCAATAAACCCAAACAAAACATGAATTCTGCCGAAAGAGCAGCAATAAATAGATTACATCATGATAACACAATTGTAATAAAACCATTCGACAAAGGTCGTGGTATTGCAATCATGAATACAACTGACTATATATATGAAAGCCTTCGTCAATTAAACAACGAACAATACTACACTAAAATTGGTGGTAACGATACTATAGTCACGTCTAATTCGGTCCATGAGCTCGTTACAGAAATGTACAATCTGGATTTAATCGATTACGACACGTATAAATATACAGACCCATTTAACTACACAGTTAGAACGCCCCGGTGGTATTTATTGCCTAAAGTACACAAACCACCACCAGAGGGCAGTATATTTGTTGGTAGACCGATAATCAGTGGTTGCTCTGGTCCCACAGAGAAAATATCAGAATTGATTGACCACTTTTTAATTCCAATCGTCAAAAGACAACATACTTATATCAAAGATACTACAGATTTTATTAATAAAATCGAAAATATACAAGTATCTGATAATAACGTCCTAGTAACCTTGGATGTCGTATCAATGTATACTAATACTGTTCACGAAGAAGCGATCCGAGCAACCGCTAATGCAATGCAATCGAATTACAATCACAGTGACAGTCCTTTGAAACCACTACCTGGGGAATATATAATTAAACTCCTTGAAATCATTCTGAAAAGAAATACATTCGAGTTTAATAATGAGTATTATACCCAAACATGTGGAGTTAGCATGGGATCACCGTCTTCACCTGAGATTGCCGACATTACATTCCACCTACTGGAAAATCAGATTTTACTATCTGGTGCTCGTTATATCAAAACATGGTATCGTTTTCGAGATGACATTTTCATGGTATTCAATGGTACCATACCTGAATTACACAAATTTATTCAGGATGCTAATATGCTTCATGATAAATACCAGCTCACATTTGAATACTCAATGACACAAGTCACGTACCTTGACCTTGACCTATATAAAGGACAACGCTTCCTTGATCTGAATATACTAGACGTGAAAACGCACACCAAGACAACGGAAACGTTTCAATATTTGAAACGTAATTCCTGTCACCCTACATCAGTATTCAAAGGTTTTATTAAAGGCGAAACTATTCGATATGCTCGTACATGTAATAATGCAAACGATTTCTTACATAAACGTAATTTATTTATTGAAAAATTGCGTGTAAGAGATTACACAAATAACGATATCGAAAGATACTCTTCAATTAACGAACATGACAATCGTATCTCACATTTACGAGAATCAATGCCCTATAATGAAGGGCAAACAATATTCACAACTACGTTCAACCCATATATACAAGGGTACAGGCTCAAAAGAGCCCTATTAAAAAACTGGGATTTAATTCGGAATGATTTGTTACTGTGTAACATTTTTCCAAATCCCCCCCTTATTGCATTTCGTAGAAATATTAACTTGAAAGATAAACTCACAAGTTCTAGTCTACGTACTGACAAACTCATGAAAAATGACACACCAAACGACGAAGAATTACTTAACATTTTAACTAAATTGTATAATGAAAGTAATAACGTCGAACATTCTGAAAGCTAATTTAATCGAACGATTCGGTCAAGTACTGTTCCGACTGATGAAGGGTTCAACATAGAACCCGAAACAGCACCATCACACTAGTGAATAATCCAATCACGGATAAATTTGAGTGCTGTATCGACATAGGCTTTCTTCGTACTCAGTTTTGTATTTCATTATTGTTTCCGTGTTTACTTCTATCAGGATCACACCTGTAAACTATTTTAACACGGAATTCTACATCTGTTACGTATTTAGTTAGCTAATGCAATACTGCCCTCAGTCGTTGAAATGTTCGTCAATCCACCACCCCCATCAATATTTGTTCTTGCGCTCTGGATGTCTGTCAGTATTGCGGTCCGGAGCGAGGTGGATATAACGTTCGTATACTCTCGCAGTATCCATTTCATCAGACTGTGGGATTATAGACTTTTACGTAGACAGAATATTGAAGTGTATTTAATTAATACAACTTCCAATACTTAACACTATGTCTTATTCTATCATGTTGAAATAACATGCCGAAGTTAGTTTATTAAGGTTTATTCACCTTATTCTATGTCGCACAGTATATCGAACCCTATTTTAACAATTGAGAGAACACTAATGTAAATATTTATGCACATTGCATTATTATTTTTATTCTCTCCTTAGTTCCTACTCAGCTTTCAGAATATATTACATGTCTAACATGTTTCATCGCACCTATATTAGGTACAATTATAATATTATATGGTAGTGTTTATTTAACAACGGGCAGCCATAAGCCTTGCCCTCGTTTAACATATCTTATACCTACCTAACCCTATCCTAACCCTACCCTAACCCTAATTTAACTTAATTGTTTATTGCATTTAGTTAATTACTTTATTATTTCATATATGGTTTAAACTATATTATGGTGAGCCACTATATCACTACTAGTTTGTTATCCTACGCAATACGTACAATATGCGACTTTTCATATGATCCTCTATGAGAGTTATGCTATAATATATTCATCAACGGATCTGTCTGTACCTACTTCCTTTCTCTTTAGCGAGGACACGCCCACTGCTACAACTAGCACAATCTAGATCCGTGTTAGCTCTGATATTTTTCGTGTATCTTCGATCGTAACTTCTTCGTTACTTTTGTGAACACGGCGAGATTTCTAATATAGCGACTTACATTAGTCACAATACCATCTACACTCATATCGGTGCGCTTTCGCTATCTATTTAATTTATACAGCCGTTAAACGTACGTCCAACTAGCACAATCTGAACCGTCTACGCCATCCATTTGCCTGGATGACAGGATAATCGATGCTCTTGTATTGACCAATCAGATTCACGTATCTTACTCGCGTCCTAGCTCCGCCCATTGCTGTTACTAGCACAGATCTGAGATCCGCATTAGCCTCGATTTTTTTCGTATATATTCGTTCTTAACTTCATCGTTATTTATATGAACACGGCGAGGTTTTTAATATAGTGACTTACATTAGTCACAACACCATCTACACTCATATCGTTGTATTTTCGCGATCTTTTTAATTATTACAGCCGTTAAACGAACATCTAACTAGCACAATCTGAATCGACTACGCCATCCACTCGCCTGGATAACAGGATAACCGATGCGCTTCTATTGACCAATCAGATTCACGTATCGTACTCGCGTCTACGCTTCGCCCGTTACTGCAACTAGCACAGATTTGAGATCCGCGATAGCCTCGATATTTTTCGTATATATTCGATCGTTACTTCATCGTTACTTATATGTACACGGCGATTTTTCTAATATAGTAACTTACATTAGTCACAACACCATCTACACTCATATCGTTGCGTTTTCGCTATTTATTTTATTAATACAGCCGTTAAACGAACGTCCAACTAGCACAATCTGAACCGACTACGCCATCCATTCGCCTGGATGACAGGACAATCGATGATTTTGTATCGACCAATCAGATTCACGTTTCGTACTCGCGTCTTAGCTCCGCCCATTGTTGCCACTAGCACGAATTTGAGATCCGCGATAGCCTCGATATTTTTCGTATATTTTCGATCGTTACTTTAATGCTATTTATGTAAACACGGCGAGATTTCTAATTTAGTAACTTACTTTAGTTACAATACCGTCTTTTCCCTTTTTATTACGTTTTTGTAATTCATATTTTTAATACGATCGTTTTTTGAACGTCTTACTAGCACATTTTGTTTTTTTCTTATATTCTCAATCTTCTCGCAATTTCTCTTTTATTAACTTCTATTTGTTGTTTTTTTCCGATTTTTTAACTATGTCCTTTCTTCACTATACATCTCGGACTTATTTTGTTTACTCCTTTCTCATTTTTAACGCATCTTTTTCCTCTTTTCGTTGTTTTACCTACTTTCAACTAGCACAATCCCAGCCATTTTTATTATCGTTATGATATATTGATGCCTTTTTATTGACCAATAAGATCACGACTATCACATTACATAGTAGCAATATTTTGTTCTGCCAGCCGATCCCATAAATGAGACCGTCAGGAACATCATTACTCATTCCCGTCATGTCTGCAGCAGAAGACATCAACACTGTCGAAGATTTCGACGTTGTGTTTGATACACCTATGCTAGACCTGACGATTGACATCCAACCTTTAGACTCTCTACCGACTCCAGCTCAGAGACGTTTACCAGACGCTCTCTTCTCTGAAATCAAGGGTAAGGTTAAATCTTTATCTAAACTTTACCGGACTGAGTCTTCAATTATTAATCAAATCAAATCTATTCATAAATTTTCGATATCGGGAAAAATTCCCAAAGGTTTGGTGGTTTCAAAGAAAACCGTAATACCTGGGTTGAAGCCGTCTACGGCATTCCTACAAAAGTGGGAACTCATTTCAACCCAGGCTTCGAAACAATATACCAAATTGCTTGATATTTATTTACCTTCGCATTTGAAGCAATTTCAGGCCGTTCTGGTGAAGGAAGAGAAGGAAGCGTTTGATCACATCAAACGCCTGGCTGGAGACGAGTATCAGGCTCTGGCGGTCAATAAATTGAGGCAATTCCTCAAACAAACGAGGAAAAGGGTACAGGACCCCCGAAAGGGTAGGAAACGTACTCCTAACCTCGAATAAATTAGTGCTTCGGCACACAAACCAAACGGCCCTTTTTAGGGCCACCACATCCTCCAAAAAGAGAACTACCGTTATTACTATGGATTCTGTCCATACAATCAATAACACAAAATGCAATAGACACTTCTCACGCAAAAAACACATTGCAAGATGCAAACGAATAAAGAAATACAATGCTAAAATGGCTAAAAATAAACGGTTGGTTGATCAAGCTCGGTTGGTCTCAGGTTTTATTCGGAATTTTTCGGGTAGAATCCTGACCCCAATAGAGATCATTGCCCTTGGCAACGGACTCAAATTTATACCAACCCCACCTAAGCCAACCTATCACACTCTGCTCAATGACATGTCTATGCTATCTAGGAGAATGCGTATTAAATATTTAATGCGCAATAAACAATCTCAACAACATCCTTTCAAAATGAAATCAACATGGAACCCACCAGACTCTAATAACAGTAGCCTCGAAAATTACATTGAGGCAACTAAAGTTGAGATATCCAAAATCACTACCAATAAACCCAAACAAAACATGAATTCTGCCGAAAGAGCAGCAATAAATAGATTACATCATGATAACACAATTGTAATAAAACCATTCGACAAAGGTCGTGGTATTGCAATCATGAATACAACTGACTATATATATGAAAGCCTTCGTCAATTAAACAACGAACAATACTACACTAAAATTGGTGGTAACGATACTATAGTCACGTCTAATTCGGTCCATGAGCTCGTTACAGAAATGTACAATCTGGATTTAATCGATTACGACACGTATAAATATACAGACCCATTTAACTACACAGTTAGAACGCCCCGGTGGTATTTATTGCCTAAAGTACACAAACCACCACCAGAGGGCAGTATATTTGTTGGTAGACCGATAATCAGTGGTTGCTCTGGTCCCACAGAGAAAATATCAGAATTGATTGACCACTTTTTAATTCCAATCGTCAAAAGACAACATACTTATATCAAAGATACTACAGATTTTATTAATAAAATCGAAAATATACAAGTATCTGATAATAACGTCCTAGTAACCTTGGATGTCGTATCAATGTATACTAATACTGTTCACGAAGAAGCGATCCGAGCAACCGCTAATGCAATGCAATCGAATTACAATCACAGTGACAGTCCTTTGAAACCACTACCTGGGGAATATATAATTAAACTCCTTGAAATCATTCTGAAAAGAAATACATTCGAGTTTAATAATGAGTATTATACCCAAACATGTGGAGTTAGCATGGGATCACCGTCTTCACCTGAGATTGCCGACATTACATTCCACCTACTGGAAAATCAGATTTTACTATCTGGTGCTCGTTATATCAAAACATGGTATCGTTTTCGAGATGACATTTTCATGGTATTCAATGGTACCATACCTGAATTACACAAATTTATTCAGGATGCTAATATGCTTCATGATAAATACCAGCTCACATTTGAATACTCAATGACACAAGTCACGTACCTTGACCTTGACCTATATAAAGGACAACGCTTCCTTGATCTGAATATACTAGACGTGAAAACGCACACCAAGACAACGGAAACGTTTCAATATTTGAAACGTAATTCCTGTCACCCTACATCAGTATTCAAAGGTTTTATTAAAGGCGAAACTATTCGATATGCTCGTACATGTAATAATGCAAACGATTTCTTACATAAACGTAATTTATTTATTGAAAAATTGCGTGTAAGAGATTACACAAATAACGATATCGAAAGATACTCTTCAATTAACGAACATGACAATCGTATCTCACATTTACGAGAATCAATGCCCTATAATGAAGGGCAAACAATATTCACAACTACGTTCAACCCATATATACAAGGGTACAGGCTCAAAAGAGCCCTATTAAAAAACTGGGATTTAATTCGGAATGATTTGTTACTGTGTAACATTTTTCCAAATCCCCCCCTTATTGCATTTCGTAGAAATATTAACTTGAAAGATAAACTCACAAGTTCTAGTCTACGTACTGACAAACTCATGAAAAATGACACACCAAACGACGAAGAATTACTTAACATTTTAACTAAATTGTATAATGAAAGTAATAACGTCGAACATTCTGAAAGCTAATTTAATCGAACGATTCGGTCAAGTACTGTTCTGACTGATGAAGGGTTCAACATAGAACCCGAAACAGCACCATCACACTAGTGAATAATCCAATCACGGATAAATTTGAGTGCTGTATCGACATAGGCTTTCTTCGTACTCAGTTTTGTATTTCATTATTGTTTCCGTGTTTACTTCTATCAGGATCACACCTGTAAACTATTTTAACACGGAATTCTACATCTGTTACGTATTTAGTTAGCTAATGCAATACTGCCCTCAGTCGTTGAAATGTTCGTCAATCCACCACCCCCATCAATATTTGTTCTTGCGCTCTGGATGTCTGTCAGTATTGCGGTCCGGAGCGAGGTGGATATAACGTTCGTATACTCTCGCAGTATCCATTTCATCAGACTGTGGGATTATAGACTTTTACGTAGACAGAATATTGAAGTGTATTTAATTAATACAACTTCCAATACTTAACACTATGTCTTATTCTATCATGTTGAAATAACATGCCGAAGTTAGTTTATTAAGGTTTATTCACCTTATTCTATGTCGCACAGTATATCGAACCCTATTTTAACAATTGAGAGAACACTAATGTAAATATTTATGCACATTGCATTATTATTTTTATTCTCTCCTTAGTTCCTACTCAGCTTTCAGAATATATTACATGTCTAACATGTTTCATCGCACCTATATTAGGTACAATTATAATATTATATGGTAGTGTTTATTTAACAACGGGCAGCCATAAGCCTTGCCCTCGTTTAACATATCTTATACCTACCTAACCCTATCCTAACCCTACCCTAACCCTAATTTAACTTAATTGTTTATTGCATTTAGTTAATTACTTTATTATTTCATATATGGTTTAAACTATATTATGGTGAGCCACTATATCACTACTAGTTTGTTATCCTACGCAATACGTACAATATGCGACTTTTCATATGATCCTCTATGAGAGTTATGCTATAATATATTCATCAACGGATCTGTCTGTACCTACTTCCTTTCTCTTTAGCGAGGACACGCCCACTGCTACAACTAGCACAATCTAGATCCGTGTTAGCTCTGATATTTTTCGTGTATCTTCGATCGTAACTTCTTCGTTACTTTTGTGAACACGGCGAGATTTCTAATATAGCGACTTACATTAGTCACAATACCATCTACACTCATATCGGTGCGCTTTCGCTATCTATTTAATTTATACAGCCGTTAAACGTACGTCCAACTAGCACAATCTGAACCGTCTACGCCATCCATTTGCCTGGATGACAGGATAATCGATGCTCTTGTATTGACCAATCAGATTCACGTATCTTACTCGCGTCCTAGCTCCGCCCATTGCTGTTACTAGCACAGATCTGAGATCCGCATTAGCCTCGATTTTTTTCGTATATATTCGTTCTTAACTTCATCGTTATTTATATGAACACGGCGAGGTTTTTAATATAGTGACTTACATTAGTCACAACACCATCTACACTCATATCGTTGTATTTTCGCGATCTTTTTAATTAATACAGCCGTTAAACGAACATCTAACTAGCACAATCTGAATCGACTACGCCATCCACTCGCCTGGATAACAGGATAACCGATGCGCTTCTATTGACCAATCAGATTCACGTATCGTACTCGCGTCTACGCTTCGCCCGTTACTGCAACTAGCACAGATTTGAGATCCGCGATAGCCTCGATATTTTTCGTATATATTCGATCGTTACTTCATCGTTACTTATATGTACACGGCGATTTTTCTAATATAGTAACTTACATTAGTCACAACACCATCTACACTCATATCGTTGCGTTTTCGCTATTTATTTTATTAATACAGCCGTTAAACGAACGTCCAACTAGCACAATCTGAACCGACTACGCCATCCATTCGCCTGGATGACAGGACAATCGATGATTTTGTATCGACCAATCAGATTCACGTTTCGTACTCGCGTCTTAGCTCCGCCCATTGTTGCCACTAGCACGAATTTGAGATCCGCGATAGCCTCGATATTTTTCGTATATTTTCGATCGTTACTTTAATGCTATTTATGTAAACACGGCGAGATTTCTAATTTAGTAACTTACTTTAGTTACAATACCGTCTTTTCCCTTTTTATTACGTTTTTGTAATTCATATTTTTAATACGATCGTTTTTTGAACGTCTTACTAGCACATTTTGTTTTTTTCTTATATTCTCAATCTTCTCGCAATTTCTCTTTTATTAACTTCTATTTGTTGTTTTTTTCCGATTTTTTAACTATGTCCTTTCTTCACTATACATCTCGGACTTATTTTGTTTACTCCTTTCTCATTTTTAACGCATCTTTTTCCTCTTTTCGTTGTTTTACCTACTTTCAACTAGCACAATCCCAGCCATTTTTATTATCGTTATGATATATTGATGCCTTTTTATTGACCAATAAGATCACGACTATCACATTACATAGTAGCAATATTTTGTTCTGCCAGCCGATCCCATAAATGAGACCGTCAGGAACATCATTACTCATTCCCGTCATGTCTGCAGCAGAAGACATCAACACTGTCGAAGATTTCGACGTTGTGTTTGATACACCTATGCTAGACCTGACGATTGACATCCAACCTTTAGACTCTCTACCGACTCCAGCTCAGAGACGTTTACCAGACGCTCTCTTCTCTGAAATCAAGGGTAAGGTTAAATCTTTATCTAAACTTTACCGGACTGAGTCTTCAATTATTAATCAAATCAAATCTATTCATAAATTTTCGATATCGGGAAAAATTCCCAAAGGTTTGGTGGTTTCAAAGAAAACCGTAATACCTGGGTTGAAGCCGTCTACGGCATTCCTACAAAAGTGGGAACTCATTTCAACCCAGGCTTCGAAACAATATACCAAATTGCTTGATATTTATTTACCTTCGCATTTGAAGCAATTTCAGGCCGTTCTGGTGAAGGAAGAGAAGGAAGCGTTTGATCACATCAAACGCCTGGCTGGAGACGAGTATCAGGCTCTGGCGGTCAATAAATTGAGGCAATTCCTCAAACAAACGAGGAAAAGGGTACAGGACCCCCGAAAGGGTAGGAAACGTACTCCTAACCTCGAATAAATTAGTGCTTCGGCACACAAACCAAACGGCCCTTTTTAGGGCCACCACATCCTCCAAAAAGAGAACTACCGTTATTACTATGGATTCTGTCCATACAATCAATAACACAAAATGCAATAGACACTTCTCACGCAAAAAACACATTGCAAGATGCAAACGAATAAAGAAATACAATGCTAAAATGGCTAAAAATAAACGGTTGGTTGATCAAGCTCGGTTGGTCTCAGGTTTTATTCGGAATTTTTCGGGTAGAATCCTGACCCCAATAGAGATCATTGCCCTTGGCAACGGACTCAAATTTATACCAACCCCACCTAAGCCAACCTATCACACTCTGCTCAATGACATGTCTATGCTATCTAGGAGAATGCGTATTAAATATTTAATGCGCAATAAACAATCTCAACAACATCCTTTCAAAATGAAATCAACATGGAACCCACCAGACTCTAATAACAGTAGCCTCGAAAATTACATTGAGGCAACTAAAGTTGAGATATCCAAAATCACTACCAATAAACCCAAACAAAACATGAATTCTGCCGAAAGAGCAGCAATAAATAGATTACATCATGATAACACAATTGTAATAAAACCATTCGACAAAGGTCGTGGTATTGCAATCATGAATACAACTGACTATATATATGAAAGCCTTCGTCAATTAAACAACGAACAATACTACACTAAAATTGGTGGTAACGATACTATAGTCACGTCTAATTCGGTCCATGAGCTCGTTACAGAAATGTACAATCTGGATTTAATCGATTACGACACGTATAAATATACAGACCCATTTAACTACACAGTTAGAACGCCCCGGTGGTATTTATTGCCTAAAGTACACAAACCACCACCAGAGGGCAGTATATTTGTTGGTAGACCGATAATCAGTGGTTGCTCTGGTCCCACAGAGAAAATATCAGAATTGATTGACCACTTTTTAATTCCAATCGTCAAAAGACAACATACTTATATCAAAGATACTACAGATTTTATTAATAAAATCGAAAATATACAAGTATCTGATAATAACGTCCTAGTAACCTTGGATGTCGTATCAATGTATACTAATACTGTTCACGAAGAAGCGATCCGAGCAACCGCTAATGCAATGCAATCGAATTACAATCACAGTGACAGTCCTTTGAAACCACTACCTGGGGAATATATAATTAAACTCCTTGAAATCATTCTGAAAAGAAATACATTCGAGTTTAATAATGAGTATTATACCCAAACATGTGGAGTTAGCATGGGATCACCGTCTTCACCTGAGATTGCCGACATTACATTCCACCTACTGGAAAATCAGATTTTACTATCTGGTGCTCGTTATATCAAAACATGGTATCGTTTTCGAGATGACATTTTCATGGTATTCAATGGTACCATACCTGAATTACACAAATTTATTCAGGATGCTAATATGCTTCATGATAAATACCAGCTCACATTTGAATACTCAATGACACAAGTCACGTACCTTGACCTTGACCTATATAAAGGACAACGCTTCCTTGATCTGAATATACTAGACGTGAAAACGCACACCAAGACAACGGAAACGTTTCAATATTTGAAACGTAATTCCTGTCACCCTACATCAGTATTCAAAGGTTTTATTAAAGGCGAAACTATTCGATATGCTCGTACATGTAATAATGCAAACGATTTCTTACATAAACGTAATTTATTTATTGAAAAATTGCGTGTAAGAGATTACACAAATAACGATATCGAAAGATACTCTTCAATTAACGAACATGACAATCGTATCTCACATTTACGAGAATCAATGCCCTATAATGAAGGGCAAACAATATTCACAACTACGTTCAACCCATATATACAAGGGTACAGGCTCAAAAGAGCCCTATTAAAAAACTGGGATTTAATTCGGAATGATTTGTTACTGTGTAACATTTTTCCAAATCCCCCCCTTATTGCATTTCGTAGAAATATTAACTTGAAAGATAAACTCACAAGTTCTAGTCTACGTACTGACAAACTCATGAAAAATGACACACCAAACGACGAAGAATTACTTAACATTTTAACTAAATTGTATAATGAAAGTAATAACGTCGAACATTCTGAAAGCTAATTTAATCGAACGATTCGGTCAAGTACTGTTCCGACTGATGAAGGGTTCAACATAGAACCCGAAACAGCACCATCACACTAGTGAATAATCCAATCACGGATAAATTTGAGTGCTGTATCGACATAGGCTTTCTTCGTACTCAGTTTTGTATTTCATTATTGTTTCCGTGTTTACTTCTATCAGGATCACACCTGTAAACTATTTTAACACGGAATTCTACATCTGTTACGTATTTAGTTAGCTAATGCAATACTGCCCTCAGTCGTTGAAATGTTCGTCAATCCACCACCCCCATCAACAATTGCTACTGTGAGAGGGAAAAAACTAGACTTAGCAACATGTTGAAAGGTACAGTGTGTGCCGCACTGCGATAAACATTGAGCTTCACTTTGAGAAACACATTGACTGTCAAATTATGAAACAAAAACCAATAAGAGACATTATGAGAGTAACTTTGTGTGCTAGGAGCTTAGTTAATGTGAGTGTCACGATGGGGAAATTTTGTGGTCCGCAGGTAGAACCACAATGTGAAAGATACACTATAATATACACTATATACACTATGATGGCCAGATGAAGACATTTATTGTGGTTAATAGTTTGATTCAGAGTAGATATGCCTGTGTTATACACCTAGGAACACAATAAACAATATATTTTGAACAAGTGTTACACACAATCCTAAGTGTTACCAAGATGACCACTGTTATAATCATATTAACAACATTGTCAGCCACAATCGGTACTGTGGACATAGTGTATTGAACGTTCAGAGACAAATATTGATTCTCTCTGAGAGCCACATCTATTACCTCTCATTCACATATTATGGTCAGAGAGAGGCATACATCGAAGGTCATAACGCGAATCATAGTAAAAGAATGTTACATGGTGAAGGTCACAGTGATGAGGGTCTGGACATTGTGAGGGTCATAGCGCCTGAATAGAATATGAAGATGTAAATTCAGTCGTACAGTGTGTGTTTAGGTTTTGCAAACAGTCTAGTAGTAATTTTAGGCACTGATTTAAATCCAAATTTTATTATGCAGGTATATAACCACTCGAGGCTAGAAAAATATATATTATCCACAAATCAAAGCAGGTATTGAAATGGGAAATTTACAATGATATTTGCATATAAATTAGAAAACAGTTATGAAATATGAGATTGTTTTTTGTAATTTTTTAAAAACACTATTTGCCAAATGCAATAAAGAGTATTTTCATATTTTACAAACTATTAAATATAATTGATATGGTATTATAAATGGTTAGTGACACGGCAAAGCTGCTATGTCACGAAAAGACACACATCTCATGAATATGTAGATATAAACAGGCTATAGTATTACATTTCAGTCAGTACAACCAGTGCGGTCATCGTACTACAGAAAACACAAGTGAATTTGTCAAGCTATTGTGAAGTGAGTAGACATCTGTTTCAGTTAATTTTGTCATTATGATTTACTTAATTGCATTTGCCCCACAATTGGTGATATGCAGATCATAACTGGCAATACAAGAATATTCAACTAGTTATGAAATAGGAAAGAGCACACGCGCTACCGACGTAACAGTATGCTAACCATCGATATTCTGAATCTAATCGGAAAACACTCCTTGTTTAAAACAGTACCTGTTTAGTAGAAGTCTTGTTCTCAACAAAGCTCTTTTTCATTATTCCCGTTTTCCAGTTCTTAAGAAAATCAGTTCAATTTAAAAAACTAAATATTCTTTGAGAACTGTAGGAATTATGAAGGCAGGCGGGATTGTTTTGGCACAAGCACTTTGCCCTAAAATGCAAGTTGGCAAATTATTTGACCTTTTAAATCTGTTTAAATTTAAAATCATATCAATATACTGTCTAAATAAAAACAGTGAGACAATCATAAGTTTACGCGCAGTATGATAATTCGGAAAGTTTGACCTTTTGCGAATTTTCTAAATCAAAACAGCGTGGTTGCTGAGTCTTTTTGGGTAGATTTTGACCGAGGATCAGTCCAGGAGCCACGAGCAGAATGTACACGGCGTATGTGACATACAATCTGTATGTGACCATATGCTTAGCTCTGCTGGATGAGTGGTCCCTAAAAAGTACATAGAACTATCCATTTATGTCATTTTAGCACGTAAGGTGCAAGTTGCACTATTGAGCATATTCATTTTGAAATAACACATTCTTCAGAAACTGCTCGATTGGCAAAACTTCTTATCGACAGTAAAATTTGTTCTGAGAAAATTTGTTTATGATACTTCTATACAATGACACATCAGTAATTCACAACAGTCAATTCTGGGGACTGTGTTGACAATCAACACATAATCGAAGTGAAATAAATCACTCTATATAAGACACATGATTAGAGTAGAATACGAGGGTACTGAGCAACAAATCTGAAATACACAGGAACTGCTGTTGCCTTTCGACCTTTGAAAAGGCTCACAATGAGTCCCTGGAGGTAAAGGGTATCCCTCATCACCTATTTTGAAACTAAATCCACTTATCTGGACTCAATATCGAATGTTTGAAGGAAGATCCAGAAACTGTAATAATCGCTCCGTGTCATGACTCTTCATGATGTATCACTGTCACCAAATGCGTAGCTCCAATCTGTACCTAATTAGTTAGTAGATACAGTTAAATAACGCACGAAATAATCTTACAAGCGTTAACAAACCGTCGACGTTATGATGTCATAACTTGAAGAATAGGCTCAATCAAATAACGTTTCCAGTATGTCATAAAACTTTAGTTTATTTCTATATTTCATGAACATTTTCCCAACCATTACACACAAAATACGTTACTATTTCCACTAAAATAATATTTGGTAATTTGGTGTTCGACCATTCGCTGCGAACACGATAAATAATGTTTACGTAAGAGTGTGCTACTGGTGTGTCCGAAATTCTAATGCGTTGTGTCATTCCCCGTCTAGTTTATAGTCATACAAGAATACAACCGCGCACACATTCTCCAACTCGTGGGTTATTACTTACACGTTACTTTTTTTCTTTATTTACTCAATACATTTCAAATAAACAATATAATATAGATATAATGGCACAGTGTCCACTTTGTGTGCATATTTATTACGTATATTATTCTAATAATCATTATACTACCAATATCTAGTTACCTGTAGAAACCAGGGCGTCTAGCTAGTAAACTACATTAAATTTACATTATTCCATACATATTTCACCGATCCAGCACTTTTGCATATCTCCCTAGATTTTAGCATATTCTGTGTTTTTTTCACTCTAGACATGGTAAAATTACGAATATTGTTGTTGGTTTGTCTGGTTGTCATAGTTAGTTTGAGCGAAGTTCGGGCCGTGATGTCATTCGAGTTGCCATCTGACATTCAACTTTACAATGCACAACAAACAGAGGAGAATAACTGGACCAGCGACCTGGAAAAAAGAGCTTGTCCTCCCGCGTGTTGAAATTAGCGACATGTGGACGATACGAATACATAATATAAGTAGTAAAATATACAACTAATGATATATTTTTTGTAATTTTCACAATTTGTTTTACGTTATAGGAGCTATTTACATTGCAAACAAATCCTAAAATTATCATGATTTGAAAGGGAAAGTAAGAAATATACCGACAACACAAAGTGGAAATTATGTATTATTATGTCGAATTGACATCCTCCAAAATTGATAAGCCAGGGAAACTAAATGGGCAATAGATGTAGTATTTTTTACAGTCACAAATATTGTTTGAAACCTGTAAAATATAAAAAAAATATATTCTTAGGGAGTCTTGCATATTAAAATGTAAAATCTAGTGATATAAAGGAAACAATATTATTTACTAAAATAGGCTTGAGTGTGATGTTGAGGTGATTTAATCAGATTGTCATATAAGGAAGATATTTTCGCAATCGAAAAGTCGACCTCTTATTCTCAGACGAAAACCAACTGATGGCGCTTAATTCGAAACTCGTGAGTGAAGGGTCTTTGACCCTCAGTCATTCCTAACTTTTGCAACGTGTGTCAATGTGATAAGCAAATGCCGGATAAAGTGCTACTATGTTTGGTGTTCGGGCAGTAGCATTATATTATGCATTGTATGGCAGTTGGTAAAACATGAATGGAAGTTTCTTACATTTGTGTGTTTTATGTAAGACACCCATCAAAAGAACTTTTGATTTAGCTGGCACATAGAAGCCAACAGAGTATACAATTCAACCCCGTATACTGCATACGATATTGATATTGATTCACTGAATGAGAGATTCCATCTACAAATAATGTAACCAAGTAACTCATTGGGAGTGTGTGAGGAGTCCACTGCATAAAACCAAATCGCTTAGTTTTCTACTGAAATGAAAGCTGTAGTCTTGAAGTTAGATAAGTTGGATATTGTATTCGATGGTTACACTTTCTTCTTGCCTGTCACTCATCTCTTTTGAACATATTTTTGATGATCAACTTGTATTAATTGCACTTAGATTGGATATGAATATTGGATACATTTTGCTACTGCTCAGCTCACAAAGTCAATGCAAAAATGCTTGATATGGCATTTATTGAATGTACTCTTACAGTGATTAGACCGACAGCTTGATATGGCATTTATTGAATGTACTCTTATAGTGACTAGTCCGACATTCGACACTTAAACAAAGCATAACAACTTACCTAACGCGGTAAACCACCACCACCACCACCAAAAATCCATTACAATAATATTATTAAAAAAAAAGAAACATTGAAATAACCTACAAATAATCCTCAATTTATATTCGGTAAACCCTCAATCAATCTGATTAAAATCTGATGTGGTGTACGGGCTTTAATTATTTTGGCTATAAACTTATTTTAATTTTATCACTTTTGTTATTAATGCCTTTTTATTTTACTTTGATTTTCATTTTGTGATTTTTTTTATATTCCGCCCTACATACATCTGATACGACGCCTATGTAAGTCCCGTTCAAATCTCGCGTAAGTAACAGTCATTCACAGCCCCCCTTTTATACAGGCTGTCGGTTGCTTACTTTTCAGTGTAGCGATACTCTACGGGCAATCTTTCTGTACATTATATTTTTCCCACTTGAATAAACCATTAATAGAAAATTGCTAGTATATTTTTATTTACAGAAGAAATTCTACAGCATTTTACAATTGTTGTCATTACATTGAATATTTTTTTCACTTCCAACAAATGTGTACACTTCCTGATACATCTTCGCCAGCCAAGGTTCGTTCATTCAGTCATCGCTTCAATTTTACATCAAACACTGAGCATAATTATCTATAATGGAAGCAAAAACATAAGTAAATCGTAATGATTAGAACACTGTAAACAGCTATAGTAAACAATGCAAACTGATTTTAAATTGTATAACGGTCACCGGCCCACGGCATCGACGCAGACAATTGGAGCAAAAAATAATTCTTGATCAATTGCGATGTGTTCCAAATAAAAAAAAAATTATTCCAGTCCAAATCAGCTCAATTACTTTAATAAAGAGTTGTTATTGTATAATGTACAAAATGTTGATACATTTTGATGAATATTTACAGCTACGGCTTCAATACCGTAGACGATTTTGTCCCGATCGTCAACAAAACATCACCGGTCTCCAGGGCAAGCGATTGAAAGACGACAGCGGTGTTCGGTCGAACCGGTGGAAACAAAATCGTCACTCCCAGAATAACTACGCAAAATAACGATCTAAACTCGAACCATTCGAGCCACAATATAAACATAAAAAAATGACTTTCGTTAAATTTGACAATGATAAACTTACCGTAAAGCCGTGTTTTTCTCGGTCGCTAACGTCGGTATAATCCGCCCTTTTATTTGAGTGTGTTTGCCACCCGACTCTGCCCGGTGACGTCATAATGTGCGTTATAGAAGGAGGTCTGTGATTCGTTGACTAAAATCGTCGACAGTGGGTCTCGTTGAAATCTCGTTACATAGGCATCGGGTCAAATGTATGTATGGCGGAATTAAAAAAAAAATCACAAAATCAAAATCAAAGTAAAATAATAAAATAAAAACGCAGTAATAACAAAAGTAATAAAAAATAAAATTAAAATAAGTTTATAGCCAAAATAATTAAAGCCCGTACACTACATCAGATTTTAATCAGATTGACCCTCAATATATCAATATGAGTAGTCGATTCACTTCTACATAGCCAGCTTGAATATTGAGTAACGACTTTCTTTTTAAGATCTTGACTCGAAGACGGGAGCCTATTATGATTCTCAAATTCGTCTTTGCTAGTGCAAGATCTAGCACATGGAATAAGATGGGATATATGTACACCATATGCAGAAAAGGAAAGACATTATATTGTATTAGATTAATATTGATAGAGGAATTATTGGTAAAATGTATCATATCAATATATCTAGAGCTGAAATTGAATGATTTCCCCCCTGATTCTGTCTCTTATGAGTAAAAAAATATATTTAGCCAGTAGATTGGTACCATTGTGATATCAATGTTTTGTTGAAGAAATGGTCATCAAAACCTACAAATATGCTGTAAATCAAATACTCAAACATACTGATGTTGTTTTTGTGTAGATATAAGTAACAAATGTTATTGTAATACAACATATGTGTATCGTGTTGAACATTTTTGTTTGAAACGCTTGAAGTGTGATATCTTTCACAATTAATTTGTATATAATGCACAAGTGTTGGATCACACATGCAACCAGCGAGATGTAGTCTTTATGATGGGGTTACAATTAAATGTCTTATGGTTACCGTTAGCATGGTTGGTTGGGCACTCCCATGTATTACATATGATACAACGAAACACTGGTCATAGTAACACACGAACATCAAGTAATAAATAGTCTGTATCAGCTGTAATTGCAGGCAATGGATTGACCCAATATGTTACCCAATAGCAATTATTATTATTATTATTCTCAATTTCAGACGATGCCCATATGTAACTGAACTCCGCTTAAAACGCCTTAATCCAATGTCTGTTCAGGCCATGCAACATTTAATTTCTCTGACGTACACAACAATGCATTGGTCGATGAGTTTACCCACATAACATTACAATTGTTTGTATAAACCTTGTAAAATTATACACATAGCTAAACGCGTTATTTGATTATAAGCCTAACCCAAAAGTCGATGATAGTTATTGTAGAATACATTTAAATTTTTGATCAACGACGTTTTAAATGAATACCGCATTTGAAATCAAAAACATTATACCAGAAAATAGTTAACATTTTAACTGCAGTTAGTCTGCAGTCTCCACAAAAGTAGATCTGCCTTGATGCAGAGCATAGTTTGTTGGTATTCCCTGTCCATGTCACAAAAATAGATAATTCGAGCATCAATGTAGTTTAAATTTTGGTTGTTAATATAAATATTGAATAACATAGGAGACATTACCCCGCCTTGTCGAAATAAACTATTATATTGAAAAAAGTGCACAAGTGTGTTTTCATATGAACACATTGGTATAATTAATTAAAAGCCGAAATAAATACACCGGTATGTCACGTTAAGTTAGTTTATTAAAAAGAAACCAATAAGCAGAACAGTCGGTATAGTCTTTTTTTCTGAAACAGAAATTATTTAAAGACAAGTAAATATAGTTATTTAGCAAGAAGAATATGTTCCAAAATTAATTAAAACAGGTGTAATTGTCATTAGGTGATATAAGCCATTGTAGTCACCTGACCACTCATATTGTAAAGAAGAACTTCAATTATGTTTTTTTGGAAATATTCTATGGTTCAGAATTGCAGAAAAACTAAAACGAAACATGAACATGTGCGACTAAAGAACAGGGCTAAAGAATTTCAGGTGTGTTAGCCAGTACGTACATTACCCTCAGGGCCGTCACTGTGAAACTCAATTGCTCACTCATAGTGATTGTGGTTCCCTTTTAACGCAATCAAACACATACATTCATGGAGGTTCAACTTCAGGGATATATTGTCTTTAATGCATATTTCCACTATGTTACCATGCATTTTGTACACATGAAACAATTTCCAAACACCTCCAAGCAAGCGACAAACATCTGCTTATGCTGGTGGCATATATGACCATGAACTTTGTTGTACTAAAAAAAGAAAATAATGAAACATTTCCCATCATTAAAATACAGATTACTTACGAGATGTTTTTTGCTAAGGTAAATGTAACTATTTTTAAAAAACATACCTAATTACATGGCTGTTTTTAAATTATACATGAAACGAGTCAATCTACTGCACACACTTTCAGTAATATGAAATACCTTGCCACATTCAATTTCTCTTGCAAAATGCCATAGCAAATATTATTAAATACTGAATCTGTACATACTAACGTGTTCTACTTGACACGCAACCTGTTCATTCCAGAAAACAATGGCTGACTGTAAAAAGTCAGGTCAAACAAACGGAACTTGAAAGCCGCCAAAGAGGGCGCTATATCGCCAACCTACAACGGGAAAATTGGCCTCAACAGTGACATATAAAGTGACATACATGATGTCTGCTATAGTGGATGTCATTGGGAAATTGAACACATCATTTACAATATTATGCAAAGTAATCCATGTTATGTTTGTTATTGTGAGGAGGACATCAGAATAGGGTTTCACACTTACCTCAAGCCTAACCAGTGTAAAATTTAGGGCGCCTTTCATGGAAACAGAAAACGATATTAGGAAACTCATTTTATTACTCGCCGCTGGGTTTCATGTACTCGCGCGCTAAAACAACAATTCAGGCATTTTATATCCTTGGTAGGATCGGCCACAGCAAACAAATTTAGCGGGATTGGTGTTGATTGGTTCGTAGCCATAGGAGCTGTGATTGATTTGAAAAAAAAAGTCTTGAAATAGCGTTTGCTATCAGTACTTGTGCTAGTTTTCCGAAATGTTAAGCATGTAAAAATAAAAATAATTGAATAAAAACAATAACAATAAAAGCACTGAATCACAATTAAATACTACTGTATCAATAATATAACAGTAATAATTGAAGAATTAATTAATTATTGTCATTTTGGTCAACAGTTATAGTGGCTGTCACTGTGCGACTGAATACGGCATTACAGTGGCTTTCAAACTCACCATTTTATAAGGCTGAGACTCGCAAGTAGCCCAGAATGTGGCTCACAGTATACAAAATTGTGGTTCGAAATGTGTCTATTAATGCACCTCTCATAGTAATAGAGACCTCGTCGCGAGTCTCTTACTGGTTAATGCAAGTCCCCGAAATTAATCTTTTATATATCTCAAATACCCCCCCCCCCAGTGTTCTCAATCTGTCCAACACAGCGGCTCTTATATTGACTTTCAAAATCCTTTTTAATGACTCAAGTTGGGATGAAATAAATCAATATACGCAAATATGACATTCAACTTATTCATTCCAATCCAAATATCACATGACAAGTAACTATTGACGGCGAACAAACAAAAACAGCAAATTGCTGTACATAATTCATACAGTAAATACAGCATACAGTAAATATTCATGAAGAGCAAACCTGACATAAACACACAAAACACTGAATTAAGAAAGCATTCACGTGTAACATGTCAACAAGAATGAATAAATGTGCTGTAAATAAACAATACATTATACACAATTATATGATGCAGTGTTCACTACATATGTTATTGCATCATAATCTATAGACACTTGTATCGAGCAGCATGGAAAATCTCAGCACATATAAAACACAGCAAATTGCAAGAAATAGTATTTTCATCGTATTTATAGATTGACACAGCAGCCAACACAATTTAGTGGCTTTCAATTTCTCAGAATTGGAAGTGCTCGATGAGGGAACCAACCAATTGGAACTTACGGTTGTGTTGGTCGCTCTAAGCAGACTGCCCTTTGAGCCTCTCAGATCAGCAACATTCAAACTATTGACGTTGTAAACAGTCTTCCTACTCACCCTCACTTCAGGTAGGCGTCGGGCTGAACTAGGGGCCCTGTTCTTTTCGTACGAATGTGTTGCCTTTATGGACAATAAGTCGTGATAAAACCGATCGTTATTCCTGTAATAACTGAAAAGGAGGCAGCACATGAATAGTGGATGCAACTGCTCCACAGACTGTCGACTGTCTCAGATCTACCTGCATATAGCACAACCTGTGTTGTGGTCAATGTTGAGGATCTGGATGTACAAATGTAGTTAAGATATCTGATGAAGATAGTGATGACGATTAGCAATTACATTAATCAAACAATAAACTTTTGGACAGAATTATAACTATTTAATACAGTTTGTTAAATCAAAAATATAGTTTATAGAGTTTAAATGGTCTGTTATGTATATAGTGTAGGAGATTTGTAGATCCAATCAAGATGTTTCCTTCCTCTATTTTTTTTCAGATGTGACAACCATGTTGAATTTATGCAGATGAAGCGTCCGTCTACCCAGGAAACCATTAATTTACATATTTTCTGTACTGTACGATTCTCTTTGAAAAAACTTTCTAGCATCTTAAACTTATTACTTATACCACATAGAAGAGAAGCCGGAAGAGAAGTTACATTAAATAATTATATTATCGCGGCCATATTGGATTTATGCTAATTTTCATCTACCCAATCAACACATTTGTCACTCTCAAAGCTTCTCCGACTCAAAACAGTACCATAGCATCATGAATTTTTAAAATACCTTATTTTGAATTAAAGATATTTCCAAGTAGTTATATTTCCATGTTGTAAAAATGTGCAAAGCGGCCATTTTTAATATATGCAAATTAGGTATATTTTGGAAGCCTAGATTTTTCTAGACTTTTAGTATATCAATCTAGATACCTTTCCAAATAGCACTGTGAAGAAATTATTTCTGTTACAGTTTGCGACGGGTTGCCCCCCCCCCTTTTTTTGCTAGAATGACTGGACTATGTGTGCCTCAATATGATACAATTTGAGGTTCTCTGCGAGAAACTCATTGACTGTCAATAAAGACATTGTGAGAGTAACCTTGTGTACTGGGAGCTTGGTTACTGTGAGTGTCACGATGGGGAAATTGTTTGTTCTGCAGGTTGAGCCACAATGTGAATGATAGTGATATTTACAATGAAGACCAGATGCAGACATTCATTGTGGTTAATAGTTCAGAGTGGATACCCCTGTGACGTACACTTAGGGACACAATAAACGTCATAGTGTGAGCAAGAGTAGAGACAATCCTAAAGGTTACCGAGATGACCACTGTTATAAGCATGTTAAGAACCACATTGTCAGCCACAATGGGTACTGTGAACACATTGTATTGGCTTTCATCGACAAGTACTGAATCTCACTGAGAGCCATATCTATTACCTCTCATTCACATATTGTGGTTACAGAGAGACATACATCGAGGGTCCTAGTGTGAATTATAGTAAAACACACTGTTATACGGCAAAGTTCAGTGATTAGGGTCTAGATATTGTAGGGGTCATAACGCCTGAACAGAATATGAAGATGTTATTTCAGTCGTACTGTGGTTAGTGACACGGCAAAGCTGCTATGTCACGAATATACACATATCTCATGAATATGTAGATATAAACAGGCTATATTATTACATTTTAGTCAGTACACGCAGTGTGGTTATCATACTACAGAAAACACAACTGGATTTATGCAGATATTGTGAAGTGAGTAGACATATGTTTCAGTTATATTTTTTATAATGTTATGCTTAAATACAGTTGCCCCACGTTTGGTGATATGCAGTTGATAACTGGCAATAAAATAACACTCAACCAGTTGTAGAATAGGAAATAGCACATACGCTACCGACACAATATGCGCTTTAAAGGGGATTTACAACTACACGCCGCTGGACTTCCAATATCCAGTTGTGTTCCATCAGACTCTGCATGTGTAAACCAACTGTTAAACGCATACACAGTTTGCTTTATAAATGTAATACTACTTTTTTGCTAGTTTCTATGGTATTAAAAGTTTGCTAAACCTTCGATATCGGACGGTTTCCGTTCTGTTTAACTTTCTTGTTCTCAACAATGTCCATTTACTATGAATGCGCTCGTTCATTATTCTTCGAACTCATTATTCTTCGAATTCAGGCAAGATTGTTTTAGAATGGGCAGAGAGAATAGTACAACTTTGCCTTCAAATGCAAGTTGACAAATTATTTGACGTTTTAAATCTGTTTAAATTCAAAATGATATAAAAACAGCGTGGTTCAAAGTATGTATGTAATGTAACTTTTGCATGGATGAACAATGGACGGATGGTCAGTTCAGGAACCACAAGCAGAATGTACACGGCGCACCTGAAACCACTGTGTGTGATCACTTACTAGTCGTTGCATTCACTCACATATCATCTGCTTACCTCTGCTGGTAGAGTAGCTCCTAAAAATACATAGAACTAGTTTTATGTTTCACTTTAATACGTAAGGTGCAAGTCTCACTCTTGAGCACGTTCATTTTGAAAAAACACATTCCTTCTGAAAATGCTTGATTGATGAGACTTCTTATCGCGACAGTCAAATTTGTTCTGAGAGAACAGTTAGTTTTGGAGACTGTGTTGACAATCATCACATAATCGAAGTGAAATACACCACTCTACATAAGACACAGGATTATGGCAGTCATTAACAAATCTGGAACACACAGGAACTGCTGGTGCTATTCGACCATTGAAAAGGCTCACAATGAGTCCGCATTAGTAAAGTGTATCCCTCATCACCTATTTTAAAACTGAATCCACTCTTCTGAACTCAATATCGAATATTTGCAGTAAAATACAGGAACCGTAATAATCGCTATGCGCGATAACTCTTCATGATGTATCGCTGTCACCAGAAGCGTAGCTCCAGTCTGTACCTAATTAGTTAGTAGATACAATTAAATAACGTATGAAATAATTTTACCAGCGAAAACAAACCGTCGACGTTAAAGTGTCATAACTTGAAGAATAGGCACGATCAAATAACGTTTTCAGCATGTGATAAAACATACAGTTTATTTCTATATTTCATGAACATTTTTCCAGTGAAATAATATTTGGTAATTTTGTGTCTGCTATGAACACGATAAATAATGTTCTCATACGAGTGTAGTACGCGATGTGTCCGAAATTGAAATGCGTTGCGTCTTTCCCCGTATTGTTTATAGTCATAAAAGTCATATGTACGCTGATTTTGATAACTTACGTTATTATTTATGTTACGTTTTTCTTTATTTACTCAATACATTTCAAATAGACAACAAAATAAAATATACATATAATGACACAGTGTCCACTTGGTGTGCATATTCATTACGTATATTATTCTAATAAGTATTATACTACTAATATCTAGTTACCTGTAGAAACTAGGGCGTCTAACCAGTAAACTACATTACATTTACAAACACAATGTATCACCGATCCAGGACTTTTGCAAATCTCCCTTGATTGTGATACATTCTGTGTTTTTGTTGTTGTTTTTTTTGCTCTAGATATGGTAAAAACTCGAATATTGTTGTTGTTCTGTCTGGTTGTCATGGTTAGTTTGAGCGAAGTTCGGGCCATGAAGTCATACGAGTTGCCGCCTGACATTACACGTTACAATGCACAAGAAAAAGAGGAGAATAACTGGAACAGTGACCTGAAAAAAAGAAAGTGTCCTCCCTTTTGTATATAAAAGTGAACGATACGAATACATAATATAAGTAATAAAATGAACAACTAATGATAGATTTCTCACAATTTGTTTCATATTATAGGAGTCAGATTACAAACACCATCTATAAATTATCATTTGTAAGGAAAATAAATACACCGAAAACACATAGTGAAAATTATTAATGTAATATTGAATTGACATCTTTCATTATTGACAAGCCAGGCAAATTAAATAGGCAATAGATGTAGTATTTTTACATTCAAAAATATTGTTTCAAACCTGTAAACATATTAAAATGTAATCCACGGACAGTATGAAATTATAGTTATATAAAGGAAACAATATTAATTACTAAAAATAGGCTTGAGGGTGATGTTAACCTAGTATGGACATACCCTTACTGAAATTTCAATGTTTTGTGTTTTTCTGGAAAACGACAGGTGGATACAGAATATTTTGGCCGTGGTTGGATACCTTTACTTGAAAGGTGAAAATTCTGAATGAGCTTTGTACAACCTCATTTGCATAACAAAAAAGCAATTACTTTATTTGTATTTTGACTCACTCAAAATTATTCATACCCTTTGTCAAGAAAACTGTAAAGGCATTGTTTAATACTGTTTAACTTTGAACAAATCTGAACTGGTCCTAAATGGTATCAGTGTCTTTGGTAAGGTGCTGAAATTAAGTCCTGAAAATTTGTACTTCGCTTAAACTTCATTTAAGTGCTTCAAAAAAACATGTATTACCCCCATAAACTACTGTGACAGCATGTTTATTCAGTGGTGATATTCAGTCATAGATTTTTAGATAGTGACTGCATAAAATTCAAACCTTTTCGATATTCCTGGCTGTTTATTGACCTTTCTGAACACCATTATATAACATGGACATTAAAGTTCAAAACAGAAATTAAAGTCTTCAAGAGGCAATATCACAGTCAATTGCAAAGCCTTTGTTCTTGATCACAGCATCCAGGCGGTTTCTGTAGCTATTCACGAGGGTTTGGCAGAGCTCCACGGGAATTTTGGCCCACTCTTTCTTGGCTATGATCTCTAGTTATGTCAGGTTGGAGGGCCTGCGGGCATGCACCCTAGTCTTGAGGGTTTTCCATAGGTTTTCAATGGGATTCAGGCCATTGTAGCACCTCCACACTGTTATCCTTGAAGCATTTTTTGACTGCCTTTGCAGTATGTTTAGGATCGTTGTCCTGTTGGAATGTCCAATTGGGGTCGAGATGAAGATTTTCTGTAGACTGCCTGATGTTGTCTTCCAGAATTTGGAAGTACTGCTCCTTCTTCATGATGCCTTCTACTTTTACAAGATTTCCAGGCCCACTTGCAGAGAAACAGTCCCAAAGGATGATGCTCCCACCACAAAACGTCATGGTTGGCACAGTGTGCTTTGGGTTGAATGCCTCGCCTTTCTTGCGCCAAACGAAAGAAACATCCCTGTGGCCAAAGAGTTCCATCTTTGTCTCATCTGACCATAGAACTGATGACCAGAAATGTCGGTGCTCTCTGGCATATGCAAGTCGAGCTTTACGATGCTTCTGAGTCAGGAGAGGGGTCTTCTTTGAGCGACAGCTGTGTAGTCCTTCCTTGTGCAGTGTGCGGCGTATGGTCTGCAGTGAAACCTTGGTGCCCATCTCACCCAAGTTGTCCTGAAGAGCCTTGACTGTTGTTTTGGGATTGCAAAGGGCCTCACGGCATACTTTCCTCGCCAGACGAGGAGATATCTTTGACTGCCGTCCACGCTTGCCAATGTTTTTCTCTGTATTGAACTTCTTGTACTTTTGGGCAATGGACTATACAGTGGGTACCAGCAATCTGAAGGCTTTATAGCCTTTCCCATCATTGTGGGCATTCACAATGCTCATGCTGAGGTCGTTGCCGAGTTCTTTTGTTTTCGCCATGATCATAACAACTGAGGACGATTTCATTATTGCACTTTTATACTCTAGAACAATGGCATTCCAGAACTCACTTACCACCTTGGAAATTATTCAGACTGGTCTACACATCTTTACATGTGAACAAAATAACATGCAGAATGTCTGAAGCATGTGCATATCAGATGCATATGGCCAAATGCCATGCTTTAAGGGTATGAATAATTTTGAGTGAGTCAGAATACAAAGTAATATCCTTTTTTATGAGGTTGTACAAAACTCATTCAGAATGTTCACATTTCAAGTAAAGGTATCCAACCACGGCCAAAATATTCTGTATCCACCTGTCGTTTTCCAGAAAAAACACAAAACATTGAAATTTCAGTAGGGGTATGAATAAATCTGTTTTAACTCTATACTAAGGCAATTAGCACAATCTAGAAATCGAACCTCATTCTCGCACGAAAACCGACTTATGACGATTAATTCGAAACTCATTAGTGAAGGGTCTTTGACCTCGCAGTCACTCCTAACTTTTGCAACATATGTCAATGTGATAGACAAATGCTGGATGAAGTGCGACCATGTTTGGTGTTTGGGGTAGCAGCAATATGTTGTGCATTGTACGGCAGTTGGTAAAACATGAATGGAAGTTTCTTACATTTGTGTGTTTTATGTAAGAAACCCATCAAAAGAACTATGTATTTAGCTGGCACATAGAAGCCAACAGAGTATACAATTCAACCACGTGTACTGTCATACGATATTGAGGACCAACCAACTTTCAATCAAGTGTAAGCAAAATTGATTGGTAATTTTGTGTTGAGCGAGATTCATAAGCAAACAGTTCACTGAAAGAGGGATTGCGTCTACAAATAATGTAACTATGTTACTTATTGGGATAACACATTGTGTGAGGAGTCGACTGCACCAAGCAAAATTGCTCAGTTTCCTACTGAAATGAAAACTGTAGTCTTGTAGCTAAGTTTAATATTAGATTGGATGGTCACATTGTCTTCTTGTTTGTCACCTCTTTTGAACAGATTTTTGATGATCAGCTTGTATTAATTTCACTTAGATTGGATATGAGTATTGGATATATTTTGCTACTGCTCGGCTGACATAATCAATGCAAAAATATTAACAAGACAGCTTGATATGGCATTTATTGAATGTAATCTAACAATGACTAGTCCGACATTCGACACTTAAACAAAGCATAACAACTTACCTAACGTGGTAAGCCACCACCACCAAAAATCCAAATCAATATGAGTAGTCAATTCACAAAATATTATTCTATATAATTGATCATTTGTCAATGTTGTTATTTGCCACCAGCTTGAATGTTGAATAACGACTTTCTTTTTAAGATCTTGACTTAGCATCAAGAGCCTATTATGATTCTCAAATTCGTCTCAAGTTCTAGTACATTGGAAAAAGATGGGAAATATGTACACCGTATGCAAAAAAAGAAAGACATTACATGGTGTATATCACAGAAAGACTAATATTGATGTAAAAATTAATGGTAGAAACATCATCAATATATCTAGAGCTGAAATTGAATGATTTTTCCCCTTATTCCGCCTCTTATGAGGAAAGAAATATATTTAGCCAGTAGATTGGTTCTCGCCGCAATAGCAATGCTTTGTTGAAGACATGGGCACCAAAATCCACAAATATGCTGTAAATCAAAAACTCAAACATACTGATATTGACTTCTGTGTAGATATCAGTAACAATGTTATCCTAATGTCACAATTGTAAATGTAGTGAGCAGCCTGGTGTGTATTGTTCGCTGTGTGGTCCGGATATCGGGAGTGGGATTTTTTGAGTCGGGGAAACTCACTTAGCAGCGATTTAAAGATTAAAAAGATTTAAAGGTTGCTTAAAGGTTTTAGTATTTAGTCTCACCAAGCTAGTTTGCCCCAACTAAAATTACTACGGGGAATCACACACCTTGGGATATAGGCTTTTGGTAGTTAGGCAGGTGTCTCTCTGGCAATCAAGCAGGAGTCTCTTCTTCTTAGCAACCGGGTGTCGCCTTATATCAGCAGACATACACCTACTCACAAAAAAGAGCCGTTGACACTTTCCCAGTTTTTCCATGGAGTGCGAATACAGGTCACAGCTTGGATAATAAAGTCACAGCTTGCCTGGTAATAACATTTCAAGAATGTATGAGAAATATTCAAACAAGTGTAATTCTAATTTAGTAAGTCAAATTGAAATAAGTATAGATTTTATCATTTGTGTGTTGACAGGAACCTACAAATGATTTGGAATGTATTTTAGCTTTGTGACATGTCACAGCTTGCCCGGTAATAAAATTTCAAGAATGTATGAAACATCTCCAAACGAGTGTAAATCTAATTTAGTAAGTCAAATTGAAATAAGTATAGATTTTATCATTTGTATGTTAACAGGAACCCACAAATAATTTGGAATGTATTTTAGCTTTGTGACACTAATATAACATACATGTATCGTGTTGAACCTTTTTGAAACGCTTGAAGTATGCTATCTTTCACAATTAATTTGTATATGATGCACAAATGATGGAACACATATGCAACCAGCGAGATGTACACTTTAAGATGGGGTTCCATGGCGTTTAATTAATTTAATTAATTAAAATTAAAAGCAGAACTAAATACACTGATATGCCATGTTAAGCTAGTATATTAAAAAAAATCTCCATTAAGCAGAACATGTCGGTATAGTGTTTCATTCTGAAACCGAAATCATTAAAGACAAGTAAATATACTTAATTAGCAAGAAGAATATGTTTGAGGTGTAATTGCCATTAAGTAATATATGGCATTTCTAGTCACGTGATCACTCATATTGTAAAGAAAAACTGCGATGTTTTTTTTGGAAATATTCCATGGTTTAGAATTGCAGAAAAAAAAAAAAAAAAACATGAACAGGTGCGACTAGAGAACAGAGCTAACAAATTTCAGGTGTGTTAGCCAGTACATACGTAACACTCAGGGCCGTCACTGTGAAACACAACAGCTCACTCATAGTGACTGTGGATGTTTTAACGCAATCAAACACATTATTCTTCTTCTCATCAACAGTTATAATGGCTGTCACTGTGAAACTGAACATGGTTCTTACAGTGGTTTTGAAACTAACGATTTTATACACATTTTATGAGACCCGTAAGTAGCCCAGAATGTGGTTCACAGTGTACACAATTGTAGTTTAAAATGCGTGTGAAAATTATATTACCCACAACTCTATGCAATATTGAAATAGACAATTTTGTTACACACTGAAAGATTGTTCCGCAGTACATTTTGCGTAAATATGATCGCCAAATTGAATAAAGCTGATTTTTATATTTCAGTAACTGATTAGATTTTGGTTATTGATTCTAATGATGAGTGAACTGCTAAACTACAAAAATACACATATCTCATGGATATCTAGATGTTATTTGTTTAACTTTATTTTCTATGTCAGCAGTAACCATGAATTACAATTATTGCTCGACTTTCGGCTTTCACCACCCTAGTACTGCCATATCTGAAGGTCTTTGCCACAATCTGGCTACGCTGTGTGACGTTGATACCCAAATGTGTTCTATAGTGACTGCCAAACTGGACACATATATCACAATGTAATACAAAGTGACTAATAATGATATACAAAGTGGCTCACAAGATATAATGCAAATAATGACTGTCGCTGTGAGCCTGAACTCAACTCACACAATGGTATACCAACGAATCACTTTATACTCACTGAGAAGTAGTCCTGAAGACGGTCCACCATGTGTCAAAATGTGTCTATTAATGTGTTATTCACAGTAACCAAATTAAGTCCCAAATCCTGACCCCCTGTTTGACTGTCTATGTAGTGATCTCAGTAACTCAGTGAATGTCTCACAATATGGCACCCAAATGTATCTTTAATATAACTCAAATGGAACCCCCAGAGTGTCCCCCATTTTTGCAAACACTGTGGCTCTTATATTGACTTTCAAAATCCTTCTTTGTGACACACGTTGTGAATGTCAACAAATCTGTCATAATAGCATCACCTTGTGACACAAAGAGTATGCGTCACAATTAAACACAATGTCAACGACACTGGGATTGCCCCTATGGTTGGTGTAGCTATTTGTATACAGACTGCAAAAGTATTGGGGTCAATATACGTGTGATGTCACCCATGCTCAACAGGTTAAACTAACAATTACCATACAATGTATGTTGTACAATACTAACTGTTTTGTGGCGATTAAACATAACAAACATAAATAATTAACAATAATAAATACATCTACATTTTGGTCAAATCAGTTGGTGTGTTCATTTATACAGTGAAGGGAACACATTCATTATAAATTATAATTAGACAGATAGAACTGATTTGAATCCGAAATTGTTGCACTTACTAAATAATTAAAAGGTAGTATATTCTTGGTTAAATATGAATTGTTTTTACGGTTAATACGCCAAACATTAGTTCTGAAATCATCCAATAAGAAATAAGAATAATTTCTGAAATAATGAAGATGTTGAATTATTCATAACTAAGACTACAATGCATAACTAAGAATGCAGGGCACACAGGTCAAACACAGACGATGTGGCGGTAACTTGAAAAAAATGCAAATAGAAACACAGTCAGAAGCATTGTAATTTGTATTACATTTAAAGCATAAAAATATCTTTTCTAATTTTGCTTCAAGGTACTCTTGGTAAATGAAATATTTAAACACGTTAAAACGTTGATGTGACTGCACGCCTTGAATGCAAAAATAAGATTATGAGTTAAGGTAAAGCCAAGGAATTCACCAGATCAACCATTCAAGTAATACTTGCATTTTTTTATTTGAGATTTTATGACACCAAATTTGTTAAAATTTATTTTGAGTTTCCAATCCAGGAACACAGCATTACCAGGTAAGCTTTAAAATAATAATTGCCATTTACGCAAGTAGTTTTGTTAAATACTATTGAATCGTCTGTGTAAAAAAATGTTAAATTGTCATCTGACATTAATATACATGATAATAATAATAATAATAATAATAATAATAATAATAATAATAATAATCCTTGAGGATCACCGCAGGTAACAACTGTCCACAAGGACTTCCATTGAGCATCCTCTATAATATGCTTGATAGGTAGGAGTAGAACAATAATTGTAGTTGACCGCATATACCGTAAAACTGTAATATGCTGTAATATGCTCTGCTGTAATCTACGTTGTGGAGTCATTTATTTTGTCATGTAGTCAATGTAATTAGTAAGATCAGTTGCAGTAAATATGCCTGATTAAAAAGAAAACATGTGAATTACTTGTTATGCCCTTTAAGTGAAATGTAGTATGGGATAATAGTACTTTTAGAAAGGTTTGCCCAAAAATGTGACAAACTGGCCATCACATGAACTGAGGCTGAAGATTATTGTGAGAGAAGCACTCAGTTCAGTCGCACATTTGGGTAAAATAGTTGCAAGTGTGTTGTCTGGACGAGACACCGTTGATGTTCTGGTATGGCACATACATTGTCTATTGACACGAAAATTCTTATTGTGGGTAGAAGATATAATCTAACTAAAGTTAGGTAAAACGTAACAGTGTCTTCCACAATGATAAACTGCAAAGATTGATATGAGGATTTTACCAGACTTCAGTTAGTCACAGTGTCTACCATAATGATAAACAGTAGAAATCTAAATGTGGATCACGGAACTGACAAATTCATTGACAAACTCATTGTAAAGACAACTTAAAGGACATAAAATGATCCACACTGAGACCCATATATTTCTCTGATGATTACAGTGAGACATGGATTGAGATTCATAGTGTGGGTCTCATTGTGGCATTTTCAAGGCCAGAGTTAGGGTCACGATGAGTGTCCCAGGGTACAACACTGTGATGATAACAATGACGATTACTGTAAAGTACAAACTCAGATGGTTAGGAGGGTATGAGAGACATTTTTAGAGTTTGCAATGGTATGCTCACCAGCCCAAATCAGTCTTGTCGTAAACAACGATTTGTTCACCATATTTTATGGTCTGGTCATTTAAAATGAAGGAAGTAGCTTTTCATTTGAATACGTGTCCACTGAAACAATAGTGGATGTCACAGTGGGGGAAATTATGAAGGTCACAGCATCTGTCACAATGATTAACAATGTCAAAGAGTCAGAGAGATACCACAGTTAGCTGTTACTGTGATGAGAGCCAGCTCGACAATAACTCCATATTTCCCAGAACATAAAAATATAACATCACCTGTACTGTTCTTTTATTTTTTTATATATTGCAAGGGAAACCCTCTGGGCTGCTAGGTAACCAACGGCTCCTTTGAGTCCACGTGATTACTGCATGGACAGGGCGTGGCGGTGTTCTTGTTAGAAGATCGTGCCATCACACAATCGCTACGTATTCAACGATTTCCGTAACAATATAGTACGGAATTATGTCTTTATAATAAATAATGCTGGTACAAAACCATTTGATATTAGAAAATTATATTACCCACAATACAATGCAATATTGGAATGGAACATCCACAAAGCCATTTTGTCTATATATTAGAACACAGTTATTAAATAAATTGTTTTCTAGAAAATTTTGAGAAACAATGTTTGCAAATTGTAATAAAGATTACTATTCTATATTTTAGTTACTAACTATCAAATATGATTTTTATTTTCTAATTAACAATGTTACGAAAATACACATATATCATGGATATGTAAATATAAACAGGCTATATTATTACATTTCGGTCAGTACATCCAGTGCGGCTATCATACTACAGAAAATACAGCTGAATTTGTCAAGCTATTGTGAAGTAAGTTGACATCTGTTTCAGTCATAAATATTTTTTCATTATCTTATACTTAATCACTTTTTAATAGAATAGAATAGGAAAGAGCACACACGCTACCAACACAATGTGCTTTATAATGGATTTACACTAGTTTACCCTTTTTTGGAAAATTTTCTTCAAATCCCAGCGTGGCTGTTGAGTGTGTATTTTATGTAACGTTTGCACAAATGAACAGTGGATCGATGATCAGTTCAGGAACCACGAGTAGGATGTACCCGGCACACCTGAAACATATGTGTGTGATCACTGACTAGTCGTTGTATTCACTCACATATCATCTGCTTAGCTCTGCTGATAGAGTGAACCATGAACAATACATAGACGTGTCTTACCACTTGATACAAAAAACTCTTTAAAACGTCAATAACACCTTCCTTCTGAAACTGCTGCATTGATGAGTAAAATATGACATTTCTTATGTTACATAACATAAGCATAAATAATGGAATGTTATGTAATTGTGTATGTGCCAGTCTACCCGTTGCCCCGTCTCGGGTAGCAATATTTTAGTTATTATTCTGTATATAATGTGTTTAATTACTTTGGAAATATTTAAATAACATAATTTTTTAGTTGTGTGACTTTTTCATTAGTGCAGTGTGTTGGGTTGAACCTGCATCCCTCCCATAGGCGCATGTTAACATGTAGTGATTACATGTTTTCAGAGATTGTTTTACTTCCGTAATTATCTACATAAGACATATGGTGATGGTAGAATACGAGTGTACTGAGCAATAAGGCAGTCACTGACAAATCTGGAATATATGGGAACTGCTGATGCTATTCGACTTTTGAAAAGGCTCACAATGAGTCCGTTTTTTCCCTGATCACGGAAATCTTTGTAAACACCGGGAAACGCTTAGCTGTTTTAAAACTGTGAGCCAGCAACTAAGCTTTTTGCAGTTAATAGGTTCACCGCAAATCCGTATACTAACATTTTAACATGACTTAACACCACTCTTTCAAAGTCACCTTTCTGGATGCAGATTAATGGTTCGACATTTCGGAATCCACTATCAGAGTTATAATAACATGTATAATAACCCGAATGGTCTAATTACGGTGTTTAGTAAAACAAGAGAGAGAAAATAAATCAATTTGCTTTAATCTTTATGATGGTAAACGAAATTTAACCAAAATGGCTTAAAACAATACTAGAAATAATACATACATATTTATTAGGTAAAATTGGAATCAGAAATCGAAAAAAAAAATATTACATCATTGCTTCAGTAACATGTTTTCACTCGCATTGGTTTTGCGTCTTCCTCAGACTTCGAGTGTTAGAATACATACGTTCAGCATATATTTTTCGAATGTAGCAAGCTTTCAACCCGCCCTTCATAATAAATAGACAGGATATGACAGATCTCAAGCTAACCAATATGTGTTCGCCAAATATCCAATGCTCGTACCATAGTTTACGTGTACCGTAATTTTATTCGACTTATAGGGCACTTTTGTATTTTATAAAACTAGGTATACACAGTGTTAACCTATTTTAAAACTGAGTCCACTCATCTAGACTCGATTGTTGGCGATCCGCTCCGCTAGGATTGCCCTTATAATCACTTGTGTCGTTTTGTGTGTGTGTCTGTGTGTGTACATTTCCAGTGTTTTCACGTATGAATTCTTCTTTGATTTGTTTGGCTTGGCCGATTTCGTTCAAACTTGGCAGGTAGATCACACCTTCACCCTAGTGATTAGGAAAAATCTGAAAAAAATGTTTGGCCCACCGTTGCCATAGCAACAGCCAAAAAACTGATTTTTGGATAGCTTCGCGCCAAATGTATCTCCTCCTACAAATTTGGGTTAAAACACTTCAGACATAGCTCATTCTACTCAGCTTGAGTGTGGGCACAAATTTACTATTTGAATTTTTGATATCTGTTTTCATTACCGATAAATTTGACCCCAAAGTTGGGGTAACATTTCACCAGCAACGGCTTTTAACTCCTCTGTGATTTTTTGGCTCGGCTGTTTTGTTCATACTTCAAAGGTAGGTCGTGCCGTCACTAATTGGAAAACAATCTTGGCCCACCACTGCCATTGCAACATCCAAAAACTGATTTTTGAATACTTTCGCCCCAAATGTATTACCTTCTACCAGTCTTGTACACAGTCAGCTGGCATCGGTGTCGATGGGTGCATATGATAAAGGGAAGTTGTGCAACCAAATTTGCCGAGTTCGCAGTTTTTCGCCAATAAAAAAATAACTAAGGCAACAACTCACGGTTTTTCAGCATTTTTGTAATAAAGACATTATTCGCTATCAATAATCCGCCCAAAACAGGACCATTTCTACTAATTCTTGTGGGTTTTTTTTTACGTTTTTCGAAAAACCTGCGATTAGGCTGCGAAAGTAGAACATTTCGGAGGGGGCGAAACGTAAGAGCCAAATTTAACGCGTAAAAATAGAACGCGTATTTTGACCTATATGTGGTCGTTGCCAAAGACATCCCTGCGTCCATCGCCTGGTGATGCTCTTCCGTTTCACCAGTTGCGTTTTTTTTTGACTAAAATTTGGGCAGTACTGTCAGTCACGAAAATTGATGAATAAATTAATACACATAAAATATGAATCATGGGCGAATTCAATGGTCACCGAACACTCCACTACTAAACAGTCTGTGGCAAGATAGTAGCGTACTGTATATTTGACCCAGATTTGACAAGCGTGGTACAGTTTTTTGCGCGTGTCCGTAATAACGCGCACAAAGGATTGTGGGTCTTTTATTTGCTGGCATTCTTGACTTTTGTCTGCAGTTCTTTTTTATATTTTAGAGTAAATGCTTTTGATATGCTCTTAGGTTGCTTAATATCCGTCTGAAATTCTGGACTGTGGTGATACTTTTCGATTAGGAGTCGTATATTTAAATAACTCACCGTGACTAGTGTTTTGCATTATGAAGTATATTTTTATGAAGGTCAACACACTGCAATTTAGGTAAATATTTACCATTTCGTTATTTCATTATTTCGCTTTCTAGCATTTACAGGAAACGCTTCATTCTAGAAAATGCTGTCGCAAAATGGTTGAAAATAATAAATGTAACAGCAGAATACGTCCTAGCACAGTCACTCTCCTAATAAACTAAGTGACTTCTAAAGACTGAATGGTGTTTGCGAACTTCGTATTAGTTATAAACCGACGTTAGCTTCACGTTTATGTCACACCATGTAAACAGCCAAAAACATGTTGCTTGTTTTTGAGCGGAGCGGATCGCCAACCAGCCTAACGGCTTGTTTGCAGTACAATTCAGAAACCTTAATAATCGCTGCTGTGTGGTGACTCGCTGTCACCAGATGCGTAGCTGCAGTGTGTACCTAATTAGTTAGTAGATACAGTTTAACAACGAGTAAAGTTTCCAGTTTGTGATTTCTATATTTCATGAAGATTTTTCCAACCATTACACACAAAATACATACCATTTCCACTGAAATAATGAGTATTTGGTATTCGACCATTCGCTACGAACACAATAAATAATGTTCGCATACGAGTGTGCTACGCGGTGTGTCCAAAATTGGAATGAGTTGTGTCATGTTCTGTCTAGTTTATAGTCATTCAGATGTATTTTCTCATTTATAGTGGAATAACATATTCTGTGTGTGTTTGTCTTTTTTTCCACTCCAGACATGGTAAAAACTCGAATATTGTTGCTGTTTTGTCTGGTTGTCATGGTTTGTTTGAGTGAAGTTTGGGCCATGGTGTCAAACGAGTTTCTATCTGTCACTCCACTTTACAGTGAACAACAAACAGAGGAGAATAACTGCAACAGTGACCTGAAAAAATGAACGTGTCCTCCCTTCTGCGAAGAATAGCAACTCTGGAGTGATACAACTACATAATATAAGTAATATAATGTACAACTAATGATAGATATATTGTAATTCGCACAATTGTTTTTTTACATTATAGGAGTTATTTACATTACAAACACCATCTATTAATTATCATGATTTGACAGGAAAAAGTAAGAAATATACCGAAAACACATAGTGGAAATTATTAATGTTATTTTGAATGGACATCTTTCATTATTGACAAGTCAGTCAATTAAATAGGCAATAGCTATGTCATTGTTACAGAACAAATAGTGTGTGAAAATTGATAATGTTAACCAGGTTATCTTTCAAGATTGTTTGAATTTGTGGATGAGTTATGATTTGATTTGACCACAATATAAGGTTTTCGATGCATAGCGACCGATTGCCTAACAACAATGATGTTGAAAGATCATGATACTATGAGGTTATTACGAGGATACCTCGAAGTATGCACGTAAGTACAGCGGAAGTATCGACCGACGCGCAGGATACCAAGGATACATCATGGGAATTCCGAAATCCAAAAAGTTTCGAACAGAATCAGCGAATTTATTTGTGTGGAGTCCGTTCAAACCCTAGTGGCAGTCATGTTCATGCATTTCCCGAATTCAATAAAATGTTTAGGCAAGAACACACTGAGGGAAACTCAAATACTTTTTTGGCAGGAGTATGTTAAGTAATTGTATGGTAATGTCGCATACGACTTGTTTACCACTTCCGTGTGACTGAGAATGTTTTAGAACCGTACTGTGTCTGGGTGGAATTTTTAAAAGTTGGTTGAATAGGTAATAGGACACTGTAGGAAGCAATAGAAGGTAATGGAACATTCTAGAAATTTGTAGTAAGTTCCAGACTCATTATGTATGCTAATGTAATGGTCTATTTATAGACAGTGTGGGTATATATAGGGGAGTTGTTCAGCACTGAGATCAGATCGGTGATCTCGTTGAATTGTAATGGAGTTTAAGTATCTAGTTATTGGAGTAGTGGAGTTTTACCGCGTTATTGTACTTGATGTTTGCAGAGTATAATAATACCAGTACCAGTTGAAACCTCATCTGTTGGCTCCGTGTTCGTATTTTATCATCGCCGCCAGGGAAGTCTTTTTGTTATTGTTGCCATCTTGGTATTTGAACCATCACACCTGTACTATACCAATTACGGTAATATTACGTTGCGAGTGACATCTGGGGGCTTGTCCGGGAACAGTGAAGACATATAGAAGACAACATGACCAGCGAGATAAAAGATATGTCGAAACAAGAGTTGATGGAATGGGCGGATGAACTGGGAATGACTGGAGAAGACAAAAGGAAATTTATTTTGGAGCAATTGAGTTCTCAGCGGGCTGACAGACAAGCGGCGAGGGAAGAGAGAAAGGCAAAAATGGAAATAGAAGTAGAGGTGAGGTAAATGGAGATTGAGGAAAGAAAGGAAAAGTTACGGCTGGAAACGGAAGCAGGCGAAAGAGAGAAATTGCGAATGGAAGCAGAACAGCGAGAAAAGGAAAGGGAAGCAGAGGTAAGGAAAATGGAGATTGAGGAAAGAAAGGAAAAGTTACGGCTGGAAGCGGAAGCAGAACAGCGAGAAAAGGAAAGGGAGATTGAGGAAAGAAGGGAAAAGTTACGATTGGAAGCGGAAGAAAAGAAAAGGGAATTTGAGTTGAGGAAATTAGAGCTGCAAGCAGCAATGCCGGGGTTTCAACAGGCTGATTTTGGTGGTCAACGAAATGTGGTCAGTGAGGCACAGTCACCAAAGTTGCCTGCATTTGGCGATGGTAAGGACGAACTTGATAGTAATTTATTGCGGTTTGAGAGGTTTGCAACGAATGCGAGTTGGCATAGAGATGGATGGGCCACAAAATTGAGTGCGATATTGACTGGTAGAGCACTGGAAGTATATTCCAGGATGTCCGACACTGATGCAGTGACTATGATCGTGTGAAGGTGGCGCTGTTGACAAGATACGATTTCACAGAGGATGGGTACAGAAAGCGATTCCGTGAAATTAGAGTCCTGACCAGTTAATTGTGCGGCTTAAGAATTATTTTGCTAAATGGGTTGAGTTGTCAGGCACTGCAGAAACATATGATGGTGTAACCGACTAGATGGTGAAGGAGCAGTTTATTGGTGCCTGTACAAAAGATCTTGTAGTTTATCTTAAAGAAAGAGCACCCAAAAATTTAGATGAGTTGGCATTAATAGCAAAGCAGTACCTAGTGGCACATGGTCGACAGTTATCCACAAAGGACCAGGTGAGGCGTAACGATAATAAGACGGCCATTAGAAATACTGATGTGGGACAGGGTAGTAGTATCCGGTGTTATGTATGTCAGGGTGTTGGTCATCGAGCAGTAAAATGTCCATCCCGCGTTACTGATGTCAACCATCACAAAGGTGGACAGTGCCTTCAGTGTGGTGCTATAGGACATGTGGGTAAGTTCTGCCGTAGTGGACAACACAGGGGTCAAGAAAGAAAGAGTGTCAAGCCCAGCACTACTACTGGTGCAGCTGCAGTGGTTAAAGAGGAGTCTAATATCAGTGCTAGCTGTGCTGTTCAAATTAACGGTGATGTGCCTAAAATGGTTGAGAAGGACCATTTGTTGTTAGCATCAGGGGAGCATGTATGGAACGGAGTGGCGTTGTGGAGGACAGGACTTTGCCTGTGGGTCAAAGGAAGGTTGTTGACACAGTTGTGACCATGTTGAGAGACACTTGGTGTAATGGCATTATAGTCAAGAAGAGCTTGGTACCAGATGACCAGTATACAAAAACGATGGGTCATATATATTGATGGTTGATCGTACTGTAAGCAGGGTTCCAGTCGCCATGGTGGAAATTGATGCGCCATATTTGAGAGGCACGGTTGAAGCATTATGTGTGCAGGACCCAATCTATGAGTTAATTGTTGGGAATGTGCCCGGAGCAAGACCACCAGATGACCCGGATCCAGTGTGGAATGTGAGTGGAGCAGTAACAACCAGAGCGCAAGCGAAGAAATCTGGTAAGGTGAAGCCGCTCAAAGTGTGTGATGTAAAGACTGGAGCACATGTAACAAAATGTAAATTAATCGAGATGCAGCAAGCAGACGCATTGTTGAAGAAGTATTATGGTAAGAGTGAACCAGAAGTGAGAGGGCACCATACAACCGAGTTCCAGGTATATGGGGGCTTGCTATATCGTGTGTATCGGGATCGTTCAGTTCCAGGAGGCAAGACAGTACGTCAAGTGGTTGTGCCGAAACTGTTGAGGACTCGTGTTATGGAGATTGCCCATGATTCAATATTTGGTGGACACATGGGGATAAAGAAGACAGAAGACCGGATTGTGACTAGCTTTTATTGGCCTGGGCTACATCAAGATGTTACCAGTTTTTGTAGGTCATGTGATGTGTGCCAGAAGACTGTTTCAAAGGGATCAGTTGTGAAGGCCCCATTAGGTGAGATGCCTTTAACTGATATGCCATTCAAGCGTGTGGCTATAGATTTGGTTGGACCAATTACACCAGCCAGTGACGGGGGTCATCGATACATCTTAACTATGGTGGACTATGCTACATGGTATCCAGAGGCTGTTCCACTTAAAAATATAGATACGGAGACTGTAGCCGAGGCGTTGATTGACTTTTATAGCCGATTGGGGATTCCAGAATAAGTACTAAGTGACATGGGGACTCAGTTTGTGTCAGAATGCATGCAAGAAGTATCAAGATTGCTCAGCATTAAGAGACTGACGTCTACGCCCTATCACCCTATCTGTAATGGACTGGTGGAAAAGTTTAATGGTACATTGAAGAAGATGTTAAAGCGGTTGTACCATGAACAACCAAGCCAATGGCATCGGTATATTAGTGCTTTACTCTTCGCATATAGAGAGGTACCACAGGAGTCAACTGTTTTTTCCCCATTTGAGCTGTTATATGGTCGAACAGTTAGAGGCCCAATGAAGATCCTTAAAGAGTTATGGACCGAAGAGAGCGATACTCTCTCTGAGATAGTTAATAGTTACCAGTATGTGTTTGAGTTGAGAGATCGGTTAGAACAGACTTTAGAGATTGCTCGAGAGGAATTACAAAAGGCACAGAACCGATACAAGTGTTACCATGATCGTAAAACGAAGAAACGAGTGCTTAAGGAAGGAGATAGGGTGTTAATTTTGCTGCCAACTGACAACAACAAGCTATTGATGCAGTGGAAGGGTCCTTATGTGGTGGAGCAGGTAATAGGCGAAAACGATTATCGAGTGACGGTAGGTGACAAAGTGAAGACGTATCATGTAAATATGTTAAAGTTGTATGTTGAGCGGGAGATGTCACCTCAACCAGATGGAAGTGAGACAAGTTACTCACCAAATACGGCCATAGACTTGATGAATGCTGTGCGCGCAGCTACAGCGGGGTGCAACGAGTCAGATGAAGAGAATGCTGTAGACGAAGATGATCTTCTAGAGTTAGGAACTTGTAAACCCAAGGAGTCAGGTAAAGATGTTCAAATTGGTACAGACCTGACAGAACACCAGAGAAAAGACTGGTGGGTTTAGTCAATACTTATGATAAGGTGTTTACTGACTTGCCAGGAAAGACCAAGATAATCAGTCATAAGATTGACCTGACAAATGATACACCAATACGATCTAAGCCATACTCACTACCATATGCAATAAGGGAGAACCTTAGGCAAGATATTGAAGATATGTTAAAAATGGGAGTAATCAGGAAGTCCACATCACCCTATGCGTCACCGGTGGTGATTGTAAAGAAGAAGGATGGATCGAATCGCATATGTGTAGATTATAGGAAATTAAATAAGGTCACTGTAACCGACCCTGAGCCAATGGTAACAACAGGGGACATATTTCAAAGGCTACATAATAGTAAGTTCCTGTCAAAAATTTATTTAAGTAAGGGTTATTGGCAGATACCAGTAGATGAAGAAGATATACCAAAGACAGCATTTGTTACTCCTGATGGAACTTATGAATTTTTAAGGATGCCATTTGGAATGAAGACTTTGGGAGCTACTCTGGTGCGGGGAATCAGGAAATTATTGTCAGGTATGGAGGGGGTTGGAAGCTATACAGATGACCTGATAGTTTATTCAAGCTGCTGGGATGAGTATGTTCAAGTATTATCTGAGTTGTTACGAAGACTGAGGCAGCGGACATAACAGCTAGACCATCCAAGTGTGTTCTGGGTGCAACATCAGTAGAATTCCTGGGTCATGAAATTGGACATAATTGGGTGAGTCCGAGTCACGGCAACATGAAAAAAATTCGAGAAGCGCAAAGACCAGCGACCAAAAAAGGTGTCCGATCATTCTTTGGGCTGGTCAATTACTACAGAGACCACATCCCCTTATTCGCAACTACTGCAGCACCCCTGAGTGATCTACTAAGGAAAGGACAACCCAACAAAGTTGTATGGGGAGAGGCCCAGGAGAAAGCATATAACACTTTGCGGGAATACTTATTGGGCAAACCAATTTTGAAGTTGCCAGACCAACAGAAACCATTTCTGTTGCGGACGGACGCGTCTCAGGTAGGAATTGGAGCAGTACTTATGCAGAATCATGGTGAGAAGCTTCATCCAGTTGCGTATGCAAGTAAGAAGTTATCCGATGCAGAAAAGAAATATTCAACTGTAGAAAGGGAATGTTTAGCCATTGTATGGGGCGTGAATAAATTTCGCCTATATTTAGCCGGTGTGGAGTTCATTTTGCAGACAGATCATAAACCATTGTCTTACCTGGATAAAGCCAAGTTTGCAAATGACCGAGTGCTGAGATGGGCGATGACTCTGCAAGAATATAATTATCGTGTTGAGGATATTCCTGGACGGGACAATGTGGTAGCGGACTACCTGAGTAGATTGATGGACTGAGGAACTTTTGAACAGTATAGTAGAATGTTATTCGTTTATGACTGTATTTCATATTTTATTATATTCTACTGTATGTGATTTTCGAATTTTTGTACTCAGAGCTTTATTCAGTTCGATTTGATATATTGTATTGTTGTTTTATTTGAAATTGTTATCGTATTCGTATCATTTTCGCCGTTGCTAGTCATGTAATATTATATGTTATAATATTCTTGAGAGGGGAGGCATGTCACATACGACTTGTTTACCACTTCCGTGTGACTGGGAATGTTCTAGAACCGTACTGTGTCTGGGTGGAATTTTTAGAAGTTGGTTGAATATGTAATAGGACACTGTAGGAAGCAATAGAAGGTAATGGAACATTCTAGAAATTTGTAGTAAGTTCCAGATTCATTATGTATGCTGATGTAATGGTCTATTTATAGACAGTGTGGGTATATATAGGGGAGTTGTTCAGCACTGAGATCAGATCGGAGATCTCGTTGAATTGTATTGGAGTTTAAGTATCTAGTTATTGGAGTAGTGGAGTTGTACCGCGTTATTGTACTTGATGTTTGCAGAGTATAATAATACCAGTACCAGTTGAAACCTCATCTGTTGGCTCCGTGTTCGTATTTTATCATCGCCGCCAGGGAAGTCTTTTTGTTACTGTTGCCATTTTGGTATTTGAACCTGTGCTATACCAATTACGGTAATATTACGTTGCGTGTGACAGGTAAGTTGTAAAATGTGTGTGGACTTTTTTCACATATCAGTCTGGTACGAAAAACACCGCATGCAAAAATGATTGGTGATTTTGTGTTGTGTGAGATTAATTCATAAGCAAATGAATCAATGAAATGAGAAATCCCGAGTTTAATTATACTTCTATGTGCTCATTTTACTCATCCGAACAGCACGGTGTGTAAGAAGCCCACTGTATCCTGCCACATTGCTTGCATGCTGCAATTTAGTCTTGCAACAGAAGCGGAGTATGTTGGATCGAATGGTCACGCCTTCATCTGTGCAGAAAGTGTTTGTATCACTTTTATCAACAACATAATATGTGCTGTTGTACCCTCATGGTGAACTATTTAGAAATAACGCTTGATGGATGGTAGATTTTAAAACATCTTGATTTCAAGTTTTCCGAAAGTTGTTTGGAATTCTACAATATACACATTTGATTAAGTTTTTGTTTGATTCAGTCTGAATAGATTGTTCAGACTTCTAAGGTCTCATTTCATAGTGCTAATAATCAGGAATATATAAGGCATGTTATGGCTCCTAATGAAATCGCTGACAGTGTGCTGAAATCCAGTAATTTCAAAATAAATGCCAAGATTGATTGTAAGAGAAAATAAATTAATCGGATTTAAACAGAAACTCGTATATCGTGTATATCAGACCCCGTGAATTAAAATGTCAAACCACCGAACCAAGTTACTGAACTCTACTCGGGAAACATTGTGTTTGTCACAGGCCTCGTTCTGGCAAAGCAGTCTTCACCAGAAGTCTTCTCAACTCGACCAGTAGACTTAGCTTTAGCCTTTGAATTTGTGGCACACTTACCCGAGGGAAGATATATGTGTATTTTAGTACATTCACTATATTATTGTATCTGTACACATCAGTAATTGTAACGTATAATACTATGAGGTTATTACGAGAATACCGCAAAGTATGCACAAAGACAGTTCGGCTGGAGTACTGTCTTTTCCACCCAAGGATACATCATGGGAATGCCGAAATCCAAAAAGTTTAGAACAGAATCAGCGAACTGTTTTGTGTGGAGTCAGGTCAAACCCCAATGGCAGCCATGTTTGTTTTTATTATTAGAGTACGCTTAATCATACCAAATTTGGAATACGCATTTGCTTATAGAGTAGAGTAAAAATACCCCGTAAAATACCGCAAAATTACGGTACGCTGTACCTTATGGTGTTACGGTGACAGATGTATAATAAGTATTGTTATTCAAACCATGGCGGCTCGTGTAATTTTGCAGTGCAATATGTTTATATATCGCCGTACTATGTCAATGGCAGTCCCGGTAATCTGAATGGTTCATGCAAACAGATTGAACTTTTTACTAAATATCACAAAATACGCCAATATCTCAAGATGTGTGTAGTTTAGCTTTTCCGATGTGTCTGCAGTTCAGATCACCAAGTCTTTTTACATGAGCCTGAATAAACCTTTTGAAGTGATGTTTAAGTAATTATTGGAACCTATCATTAATGCTACAACTATTTGTATATGCCATAAAATCATGTGAATTGAGGTTTCCCTATTGACCATTAATGTCACTACAGGGTCAGGTTAAATTATACACCATGGAAACATGAATTATTGAAATTTATATTTTAAAATGTCATAGTCACTGTTTTGTCTCTGACTTTTTGTGTTGATTTGCTGCCTCCATAACAAACTTTGGTAAGCATGTTAACAAGACTGTGTCAATAAAATGTAAAACCAATCTTGCTATTTTTTCTGTGACTACTGATCCCTACAAATCTATGATGGCGTCCAGTATAGCTATATAACCTATAGATATATCTGCCAAAACATAGATTATAACATTGAATATGTATTAAGGTCAACAATTTCATAAATTTACATTTCAGATTGAATAAAAAAAATATATAAAACATACTACAAATATGTAGTGTGTATTTGCCCATGGTGAAACAGTTGAAATTGTATATTTCGGTTAATGGTGTTACTTGCAAAATGCACAAATCCACACTATGGTCAAAACGCAGTTATTGTGGCGTACGAACTGCTTACAGTGAAGAAGCTACATTATAATAATTACTCTCAATAGATAAATATTACTTTGAATACTTGTGACAAACTAGATAGAATTGTCGGTAATTTTTATTTAAAACAACAAATAAATCAGACAAATAAACAGATAAATCATCAGAACTAATAATTCAGAGTACATTGTATTGTGATGTCGTCACGTTTGGCAGGATCTATTTAACTATTCATATTTTGTATATTTATATACTAATATCTGAATAATCTAAAAAGGCTACAACGAAGGACAAAACAAAGCCGCGCTTTATCAAACTACTACAATAAATTTATGTTGTGAAAAATAAATCTCAATATACAAACGAAAACTTTATGCATTAGGCGGCTTTATGCTAATACATTTCTAATGAAAAACAAAGCCACGTAATATCCCAATATTACGACCAATGAACGTAATGAAAAGTACGCGTCCGATGTGCACATATTACATATTTACACTAATAAGTGCCTAATGATAAAACTGTGGTTACACCTAACTACATATCCAACCAATGAATGTGATAAAAGGTATAAACATTGCCGTACATGTGAAGGAATCTGTACATTTCGAAGTGATGGCGGCACTGGGTGGTCGTCCCATCGAAAACAAATTGTTGGGGGCGCCCTCTAAAATCAAGCTGAAAACATTCGGCTGATCTGCACTGGCTCGGAAGATGAATTCTGATTGGCTAAAAAAACAAAAAAACTTGTAGCGTTGAATGCACGTTCATTGTCAGTATTGTTATGCAAATTCAAACTAGCTAATCATTTACAACCTTCCGAGCCAGTGCAGATTAGCCCAAAACATTTGTGAGAGCAAAATTTTAGAAGTTCTAGATTTCAATTTTTTAAGGGGAAGATGCCCCTGACCCCCTATTAAGGTCGGGCGGGATTGTGAGCAGATCCTCCCCCCCCCCTCCCCATGCAAAAGTTCGTGCCGCCGCCTCTACTCCGCACATGTCCTCGGTCCTGACGACGAACTATGCAGCTTCTGTTTTCCAAATGAGCATTGCAAACGTGCCGACAACAAAAGAACTAGCGGAGGTTACCGGAATAGTTTTACCAGGTGATGTTGTAATTACCATACTGCACAGAATTCGTGTCTGTCTTGATTGATATGATACGATTAATTATCATTTTCCGACTTTATATAGACTTTACATGAATATTCATTATGCGTAATGTTAATAATTAAGCGTATGGATAAGATTGTTAATTATTCTAGCAAATTTGAGAAACAAAGCAGGTGTATGTCTACAGAGCATGAGTACAGAAAGCTAAGTTTTGTTTTGCTTTTTGTAGTATAAAGACGAATTTCAGGAAGTATGTTTACGTTTCAAATTATGCAGATTCGGGGTCTGATGACGATGAGTGTGGAACTATCGTTCTTGGTACATTTTTCTATAGTTTTACAATGGAAGTTAAATCAATGATATTGAGTTTGCGTCAACTCATAATGAACTCTTGTATATACTTTCTGCTTTATGTAGGTCGGACGAAGTGTTTTCTGCTAATGATGTGTTATGAACGGCTCAGTTGCACGATTTTTTAGTTGTGTACTATTACACACATGGTGAAAATTAACGTGAATATTATGACATTTGCCATATAGTGACATTTCACATTACGTCACTGAGATGAATAATATGCACTATATGCATAAACCGATTGATCTTTTTGACTCCTAATCTTGAGATTTTCGGCGTTTTTGTTATTATTGGTGAAATCTCAGGAGAGCGGCTTACGATGGGGAAGGGATGGGAAATTTAAGGCGTGCAAAAATGACTATAAATATTGTAAATATATCAGTAGTTTCACCAAGTAGATGTATATTTGTTGTTTCAAACCATAACCAACTTATTGGCCGTAGCGGCAAATCAGATCATGTAAACTCTGAAAGTAGTCCGGTATGATATCACACATATGCCCTGATAGTGTGACGTCACAACCAGGTGATAATAACGGCCTACTTATATGATTTATGTATCACTACCTATTCCGTAATATCCCAGTGATATAGATAATTAGGTCACTAAACAGCGGCTAGTGACATTTCACGGGACACTGGAGTTCAGGCATACGTCATCCCAGTGACAATCGCGTCAAATATAGAATGTTTGATATGTGTAAAATTAATGAATATGTTTACGGGCCGATTCACTGTAATAAAATACGTGATCTAAAATGCTATGCTAATAAGATATGCGATTATATGATTAATCATTTAAACATAATTGTCAGACTAATAACTGCGACGACGATAGTGTTGCTCATTCGTCGCACGGGACGGTCAGCAGACAGGTCATAGAACATCCGTTTTAGGCAAGTATGTTATTTGTGATTCTTTATTTTAGGATTTTCTCTCGTTCGCACATATCAAAGCAATCCCTCAAATAAAAATTAAACAAAGAAGTAACGTTATTATGATGACAATGTGACATGTTTGGTTTCATTATCAGACTGAGATTAATTTTCCGCCAGATATGAGTTCAGTTGCGAACGAAATGGCTGACTCGTTGGTGAACACGATGTGTCGACGACAAAGAATATTGTGGTCCGTCACACTGACGATCGCTGCCTTCTTGTTTGTCGTACAAGTGTTTTCTTCTGTCTCGTCCTATCTCGCCTATGAGATAGATGTCAAAATCGGAAAACAAACTGCGTCCACCCAGCAATTCCCGGCAGTTACCGTGTGCAATATTAACAAACTCCGCCGTTCGGCTGTTGCTGTGAGTGAATTCAGAGGTATAATGGCATTAGACGGACCGTTGAAGTGGTTTGAAAAATACGCCCGCTATTCAGGTAAGGGGTACATTGTATCATTCGACACATAAAAGGGTAAATTAACATTGTTTGTTATATGGTTTGCGTAGCCAGCCCGCACGTCCAATACAAAATGTTCAATCTCGTGAGAAAAAGATTTTTTTTTTTTTTTTTTTTGCTATTTTTATACTAAACATAAAGGTCCCTGCATCGAAGGCGATATCACCTGCGATAACAACCAGTGCGTCAAGGGGTTCATGGAAAGCGGACTTTGCAATGGCGGTAGGTTAAACATCGCAATTGTATTAAATATTACTTTTTTGTTATTAAACATGTATGTACATCAATCAATTCTATATATATGAAGTGTTGCTTCACAAGAAAACATGTAATTGTACTTCAGGGCGTTATATGTTTAGCTAGCTTATCTGCAGACTGACGAAAAGTCGTTATTCATATAATAATGCATTCGACCAATCACAACGTTCGTTCTTCATAGATGTTGTTAGTGCTGATGTCAGCAGCTGCCCCGCCGATTGGACCATATGCGACTCGCAGTGTATTCCACCTGCAGCCCTGTGTAACTACATAAATGACTGTGATGATGGAAGTGACGAAAGTAATTGTCCGTACAATAATGGTAAATTAAATTCAAATTACCTATGATGTATTAATTATGTCAAAAGTTATGAATGTAGGTATTTATTATCCACAATAATTCGAAACTTCAACTCTAGTGTGGAAGTTAAAGTTACTGGCACATAAACAAACATACAGTATAAATATGAAACGCTGGATTCGCGAAATTCGAAATATACATTCAATATATTTAGCCGCGTGTTTTATTTTAACTATTTGGTATCGGATGAGTATTATAAGCAAGCCCATTATAACCCTGACAATTTTGTATTTCATAAAGTGATTTCGTTTCGTCGCTATGAAACATGGTTTAAAGTATTTTTTTTTTAGTTACGACAAAATCAGTCGACCCGGATAATGTGCACTGTGTATTAAAACAAATATATAGAAAATTAATCTTGTTAAATATATTCAAATAAACAGAAATCAAAATTGGTTATTGGTGAAAATGCGAATTGAAAACAATAAACAATGTAACGTTAATTGTGTGCACATGTCTATTTCATAATCTGGTGTCTGTCTGTGCGTAGTTGTATAGTGAAGCACAATGCGCGTTTACACTATACAGATTGTGTTTCAATATGTCGTATTTCATTCCATTGCTTTAAATTCTACCTGCACAGAAAGCAATTAAGCGAATGACAGCTAGGCAACGACAGAAATGTACGCGTCTAGTAGAACTCGCGGAACCTTGTGTGTCCCGGTGATTGGCTACACAAGGAATAAGCTTTTCTATTATGTAAATTAGGTCACTGGCATGTAATACAATGTGTTAGAATATCCATAACGCAAAGCGCAGAAGCGTCAGATGTCGCTGTAGTGGTCAGGAAACAAACAAAAAAAAACACATGCATATCATCCGTAGCAAAGAAGAGAAAGCTCGGCTCACGGTCATGGGTCGACATTTTCGGCAAATCTGGTTATGTCATGCCTTAATGTTATTTGACTAAAAACGCTGCAAAGAAAATATGTGCATCTTGGAAGTCCAAGAGCTGATTGATAGGGCGGTGTTGAAATTAATTGTTTTTATTGAGAAACGGTGTTCCCCATATATGCCGCAGTGCTATTAGACATGCATAAGACATATGGGATCATAATTTATGCACAATGGCGCCAAGTTTTGGCAGTTATTTCCAACAGGCTCTATATTATCAACTCTCGCATTCATTACAAAAAAAAACTGAAAGACGAGCAGGCCTAGCTGTTGGTAAGAACAACGGATAAGTACGTATTTCAGTTGTCAAGCCAGGGCAATCATTTATTCCTCACAAAATATTCATCTTTAACGTGCGCTGTAAGCAATTAATTTAGACCGATGGATGAATCCCACACGTAATACTATATATGTACGTAAACGGATGTACAGACAATCGCGTCCCTAAATAATATTATGTAAATGCAATATTCGGCACGGATCAAAACGGTTTATAATGTCTGATTGTAATCAAAGTGAAATGTCAAAACCCCGATGGCAGTGAAAATCGCAATTTCTCAAAAGAACTCAAAGCGTGTTAATTGTGAACTGATATCCAACTAAACTATTAAGATGAGTGGAAACATAATGTCAGGGTGGAAGGTACATATTACAAAGGATATTAAACTATACACAGTACATGTTAAACACAGTCATCACGATCACATTGACAGCTATGCATTTGTGAATTCTCTAAACCGCACCATGATGTTGAAAACACAAAAAACGTATATATGGTAACGTAGTGAACAAACTCAATTGCAGCTATTCTTAGAAACGTCTCAAACGCACGTAAAAGATACAAGCTGAGCGCAGCGCATTCAGTACGCGCGCGGCCAATCTACACTTGTCTAGTGTTCACGTCAACATCAGTCACTATGTTCATTATTTGCTTTTAAGGTCAATGTCCGGAGGATGCATTTGAATGTAATGACGTCCAAATGAAGTGTATACCAAAGACGAAGACGTGCGATCGTGTCAAACACTGTAACAACGGAAATGATGAACAAAATTGCGCTTACACAGAAGGTACGCTGGTTATGATTTAATGAAGTGATAACTTTGTTACCAGCGTTAAGTATGATGCATTTTCAATAAATTTTCAATATTTTTTTTTCCATTTTTTTTTTCCAATTTCTTTGTATTATATACGATTTAGCGAATGGATACGTCCCAAACTCGGTCAGTCCTTCGCGTACGAACGACCGTATGTCGCCGACAGTTCCGTAAGGCTCATCAACTCCGAGTCCGGTGAAAGTCTCAACTTGACGTTCTTCAACATCAATCACTGTTCTCTTGTCTCGACGAGTAACGCTGGGATTGCGTTTGTTTGGTGGTCTAATGTTGAAATAAAAACCTTAACAATTAATTGTTTATATTCACGGAATATTATATTGACACTAAACTATTTGAATTAGTTGGCCATGTGATAACAATGATGATGTCATGATATCACATATTTGAAGATCTGGTTGGTACGTGTGACGTCTTTGGCTGCATTATCCACTTATCTTCGGTTTGTTGATAATACCAGTGCAAGTCCTCGCCCGTATAAACCAGCTCAACGAATAAGTGACATGGATAGATGACATCACAGTATTACATGTAATTTAACTTGTCATCGATTCGTCGAACATGACTGCGCGTCAGTGGCGGCGGCACGGGGCGGCAGTGGGTCGCTCCCTCGAAAAAATGTTGGGGCCCCCAACAAATCCAGCTGAAACTCTTGTATGTCAGCAAAAATTTGCTCCTCAAAAGGCAGGAAATAGCGTTTCAGAGGATCTAGATTTCAAAATTTAGCAGACCCCCCCCCCCCATGCACAATTTCGTGCCGCCGCATCTGCATGTCGCTTTAATCTTACAGAAAACGTTTTTATGGACGACTGGAACAAAAAGTTTCTCGGCATTTCTTCGGATCCTAGTATTTACGAAGATTTTAGATATAATTTCTACGTGAACAAAACTTTCACGTTTTTGCCGAATATGGAAGAGCTGCGCTGGGTGCCGCTGATGGTTGCAAGCCAGGCCGCTGACTTTGCAGACTTAAAGGAACTGATGCAACTTACGAAAGGAGATATACAGTTACTGGGACACCAAGCTGAACAATTTATCATGAAATGTGAATTCAATGGTTTGAAATGCGACATCAGGTACTCGTTCGACAATTTACTTTTTAGTCTGGTTTCTTCCATGTTTTCCAAGTATTCCCGTCATGCCTTTATCAGCTGTCATCTTAACATTTAATATCAGAAATTACATAAATATATAATACAATTATTAAAAGCGATCGCTGTTGCCATGGAGACTGCCAGCAAACATTTAAGTATTAACTGTGGTGCTTGAATAATTGAAACTTTCATTAAATGTTGATTTAAATAATTGATTTATTTTAATTGTGAAGATACTGATCGCAGCCTACTTCACAAATAATGAAGTATCCTATTGTAGTCCTATTGTGAAACCGCAACCTGCATAAGCGAAGGGACGAAATTAAATCGCCGCAGTGTTCGTATAAATACGAATAGAAAACGTTTATGTTTCTTAACGACATGACAATTGTCATACAAATTATACTATTAAAATGGACAAGATAATACTTTTATAATTATGACGATGACGTCAACACTAAAAATTGCAAATTTCTGTGTTGTTATCCTAGTATTTTCCCTCATTCGACGTACTCTCTAATTTTGCTCCTTTTTCACCCAAATAATGACCCGCATTTATGTATTCATGTTAAACTTCTAATCGCTTCAAGTTCTGCTGCGTCTATTATTTGTTAGCGTGCACGAATCTGTAATCTAAAAAAATTAAACGTTTGAAATAAAAGATAAGTATGCGCAATTAAACCGCAGGCGTGGTCGGTACCTGATGTTAAATGTCAAGCGTGTATAAGTTGGTCGCGTTGGCGATACATTTTAACATCCATATAAGGCAGTTATTGTAAATTTTATTTCTGAAAATGGTAACTTTCTTGTATATCAATGTACTTAATAGTAAATATACTTACTATTTAATTTGAGCACACATTTAATTTTTCGTGTTTTTTTTTTGTTTTGTTTAAATTACAGTGATTTCCGTGTTATGCAAGACAACGTGTATGGGAACTGTTTCACCTTCAATGGAAACGCGGTTCACCAATCGGCACGAAGTGGGCCAAACACGGGTAAAGAGCGCCAGATGCTTTCGTTCTTTTAAAACAGTATCTTTTCAAAAATACGTCTACCAAATCCAATTGCCATGCCATACAATCATGCATTTATAACAAATGAAACCCACCACTTGCAATACAGACTTTATTTTGTGATTACGCTGCGTCAGAACACATCGTGACCAATATTCTGTACTGAACTTTGTCGTTTTTTTCCGCTTAAAATTAAGAACACGTGGCACGCGTCAGTATAGCTGAGATTGTTTTGTGAATCTAACACATACTATACCTTACCCAGTATTTCCCACTATTTAACATATATACACTAGAAGCGGCTTATCAATATATTTAATTGTAAAGATATATATGCCATTAACGGTAATACCATATACGATTTCTTTAACAATTGTTAAAACAAAATATGAACTATGTATAAAAAGCGTATGCGTTCATGACTTTTTGCATTAACCTCACATTTTTTCTAACACTAGTGACGCAATGTGCGCCTCAACCTGATACGTGACACATTTATGCGTTTATTGTTACACACTTTTTAGGTCTGAAACTATTGTTGAACATAGAACAAGAAGAGCAAATGAGTTTGTTCGGAAGAAATTCTGGAACGAGGCTACAGATTCATTCACCGGAGGAAACACCTTTTCCGTCTCAGGATGGCATTGACCTGAAACCAGGAATGAGTACAGGGGTGGCATTCGATACGGTACGTTCACGTCACTTACGAATATTAATACTAAAAACGTCGCAGTCTCAATACAATATAAATACAATGTAAATAGTTATCGATGTACAAGCGGAATCACACTCGTTCACAGGATTTCTAGTGCACGTGATATTTTGTCCGATTACGTCAGCAGCCTTTAGGCTCGATCGCAGTTGGTTCTTGACGCGCACGCTAGCTGCCTCTTGCATGTAAATAAATGAGCCAAATAAATGTAAAAACAAAATTAGCTGCAGGATTTTATGGTGTTTCAAATCATTAATCTGTCATGGGTAACAGGTATATTTGAAAGACAATATTAGTGTTTATTGCAAACCTGACTGTGAACGAGGCAGCGAGTTGTGTGACTTACTCGGACAAAAATACAAAAAAACAAGTGATACTAAAACCCGCAAATCGTCCGTTTTCCAGGGGTCGCTTGCTTGCCTGCAAAGGACTAATGTTGTTTACATTAAGTTCTAACGACAGTGCAAGACGATTTTGTTTCTTTTCTACAGAGTTACTGTGTTTAATCGTAGCTAATACTTGTTCTTTTTAGGTTGCCGTTGAACGATTGCCGTTACCATATGGTGATTGTTACGACACCGCCTATCCTGAAAACGACGGCAATTATTCTGCGAAGGTAATGTATAAATTCCATGTTAATACCTTTACCAATTTAGCAAATTAGTTTCACGAAATTAAATCGCAGGAGTGCACCAAACAGAAAAAATATAACTTGCAATATATTATTATTATAATCCAATGACGTACTTGAAACCAAAAAAATTTCCTTGGTGTAAAAGTTGCATTAGGTTTCACTGTTACCCACACGCTGCGTATTTCAGAAAACATAGACCCGCTTTGACTGTTGTATACACAACAAGCGCAAATCTGCTTCAGTCGTAGCCCCTTGTCTGACTAGCACGTGCAACAAAAAATATGTTAAAGCGCGTTGGTCGTCGCGCAGCGCGTGTTGGAATTTCATGTAAATAAATAATGTATTTTACACGCGTTGTATACGTCGCTATGCGTCCCATATCGAACAGGACGCGGCAAGACGACTGCCGCCCTTTAATATATGATTCTGCACTACGACGTGTGTCAGGAGTGCGTTCGCGTCGCTGCCTCGGAGTGCCCCAAGTGACGATGGCAGTAGTGACCCGTGGCAACGAAAGGGTTCCTCGAGGAAGTAGATTACACGAACGTAAGTCTGGAGAAGTAGTATCACGTGATCGTAGTGGTTCGTTGCTATGCGAGCAAAATCCGTGTAAAATGTATAAAATTTAGTTTTTAAATCGCGCCCAGTTGCATTTTATGTTTGAGAAAATTACCAAAACACCTATTTACGTATCGATTTCGTGGTTCCCTATCTGTTTCCCAAACTTCCCCGGCTCTGCAAGCAGGGGCGGTAAACACTTTCCGAGTCGCCCCAGTTGTTACGTCACTGGGCAGGCGCGAAGCACCGCGGGTCACCCGAGGCGAGGACGCGAACGCACTCCAGAAAACTCAAATCATGGCACGTGACAATGCTTGAACTCGCTAGACCAAATTACGGTACAGATACAAACATGTAAAACATGAAACACGAGATTCAAACTTGAAAACAGTATACGCGCCTCGCGACCACGAGTAGACGCACAGTGCAAATACAAAATCCTTGGCAGATTGAACCACGACAGTGTGTATTTAATAGGCGTCTTAACGACAAAGAGGGGGAGATGCGACAACAATAAACAGCTAATCAGCTATCTTGTACAGTAGAGCGGTTTTTTTTTATGGCGACCCAAGCAGAACAGATCACATAATAATATATAATTTATTAATTGTATCTTACAATCATACAAATTAATTATTGACAAGAAATAAATTTATATTACAAAATATGTATGAAAATATAGATGAAGAGGGTGTCAATAGATAATATAAGCACTATATAATGTGATGGCGATATTAATATGTATATACATACAAGCTTATTAGGTTATTCTCATTTGATCTTTGATTAAAAAACACTTATAAATAGAGCTAACGAGTTAATGATTTGGCTTTTAGAGAAACTTAGTAGTTGTACTAGAGTATTCAAATTTGGGGGTTGTGTCTCATTTGGGAGATACTTTTTCCTGATTGTGTCCCATGCAGTGCATTTTAGTAACAAAATGATATTCATCATCAATTTCTTGCAGGCACAAATGACAAATACGGCCTTCCCTGGGGATATTATTATGTCTGCCTCTTTGTATTTCTAAGGGATGGCACGCACATCTTAGTCTTGCTATTGCTCTGTGCAATTTTAATTGTGGCAATGACACATAGTTTTCAGTTCCAAAATTTGTTTTGTATTGCCTATAATACTGCGTTTTTTCGCCAGAACAAACGTCTATATACCAATCTGTAATTCCAATATCACGCAGATCACGCAGTTTTGCAAAATCAAAAGTCTCTTCTATCACCAAAACAATAATACAATTGAGGCATTACTACCTGGAAAAAGATGAGTTTGTTGACAGGGAGTGGCAAATCACGAAAAGTGTGTAACAGTTGAATGAAAGATCAGTCGAGTAGAGTTTCTAATATTTTCTTTCAGAGTTGACAGTTTCAAAACATGGTCCACATAAATATTTGTCACTTTGCTGACGAAGTATGCCACAAACAGCTTGCAACGTTGGCATAAAAGTTGTGGAAAACTGGATTGAAAAAATGCATCGCCCGTTTTGGGGGTTTGGCAAACAATATAAACACACTCCTACACTCACGGTTACTAGAAAAGTGTTGAAGTTACCATGCATGCTACACGTCGCGATTTCCGACATGTTTTTCTTTAGCTTACCGCACAATGTTACACAGCGTCTGATTGGATGGCTTTCCAACAGGCGCATCCAATCAAACTTGGCCATAAGTTAAAATAAGCGTTTACCCAAGGTGATCCCGCACGAGTTGGCGGCTTCCGCAATAAGTCGGCACCATAAAACCGCGCGATTCGGAAACTGAAATACATCTTGAAATAGCGTGTAGTGAATATGCTCTTACAATGACTAATTCGATATGCACAATTTGAATCTCTGACGTCACAATCAACGTGCAGACTACAATTCTGTTAAAAAAATACAACGTCCTAATCGCGCGGTTTCTTCTGCTCGATGTAAACATACTCCCCGACGAATAAGTGCGGGATTCAACCGAGAAGTCACGTATTTTACCTCGTTAACAGGCATAGACCTTATTGGAGGCGCCTCTAAAGTATTCGCCAATCAGAGTTGGCGTAACATGTGACAACTGGTCATAAATATAATGTAGCGTTGTATGTGTTGACGATCGCGTAAAATCGCCCAATCATTTTGTTTTTTGCGTCTTTTCAACAGTTTCCCCTTGCCAGGATTGTTTTAGGTATGTGGCCTTGTACTGATCAAAAAATAAAGCTGGTCGAACTATTTATGTAGACTATCACTTGTTCGGTTACAATACCGCAGTCGATTCCACGCGTTCCCTTGTTCGACGTACGGCACGACCCCTGGTTCGAAGCTTCCGCCTCAAGCTTGGATCGATCAAGGCAAAATATTAAAATCATTGTTTTAAATCCTAGAGTCTTATCATATTAGTTCCCAGTTCTTACCCCAGAGACATACCGTACAGTTGTTATATGTTTTCATACATGTGACGTTCATATTATATTACTGAGAGCATATAGCTTACACCATGCTCACGAGTACTTATTACGACGCCGCGTTTCATGGTGGTCGTATTTCATAGTATTGCTTCTTTGTGAGGCGATGGCCGAATAAACGAATCTTGGCTGGCGAAGATGAAAAAATAAAGCCCAGTATAATAACGGTCAAACCAAATTTTTCATAGACAAATATATATCTGTTCCCTACTAGTGAAAACCTCCTAAGAGGGAGTAATTTAAATACAGGAACATATATTTAAAAATGAAACATAACATTCGCACTTGCAACTCCGCAAATGCTCCTATCACTGGAAACAGACGTGCTCCCTGTTACGCCTCGCCGCAGTGTCTTGATTTAATAATGCTTGGAATGAACGTCTCTGACAACTATCTTCGGCATTGGACAATCATTATGCACTCGGGAAAAAACGAATGAAGGCAGCTTCCTTTTGAAAGGCGTTTATCGCGGTCGATTTTATCATTTAATATATTGAATTTGGAGAACACGCCTGCGGTGAATCGGAAATAATTGAACTGTACTTTCATCTGTAGATTTGCGAAGAAAAGTGTTTCCAGAATCATCTTCTCGATAAATGCGGATGTGTGACTTCGGTAGTCTTGGATGGCGAGACAATGTGCAGTGCGCTAGATGAACACCAAGGTTAGTCATTATAAACTAATTTTAACAAAACACCAGTTTACCATACGAGGCCAAATACTGCCAAAATGCCTCTATGTATCGGTCAAAAAACTTTAAACACACATCATCGGAATGAACATGTACATAAATGACGCCCACATAGTAATGACGTTACAACTTGTATGCGAGATTATTACGATGTCACCCCGTACCGCATAATTGCATAATTTCCCACACCTTCGTCATAATCCTATTGTTATACTCATTTCAATGCTTGCAATCAAGACTTAATAGTAGATAATTACCCGGACTGCCAGCGAAAAACAATTTCAAATTATATTTGCCTGGGGTTGAATTGCGTTCAATGAAATGATTGAATTTCTGTCACTGGTTACATTGTTGCCGCGACCGGTGTGAAAACAAAATAAAAAATCCGAACGCGACGTAAATGTAACGCAGTTTTTGGCTCCCATGTGCGAAGCACAAAATGGGAGTCTTTGCAGTTAATGTGTCTGTGTACTTGGATTGCTATATGAGGACATACACACCTTCCGAGGACCTTTTCATAGTCCTCGGAAAACATAATTTATATTAATAGTTAATTCGATTATTAATACGTTCTGCGTAGCTTAGGTTTAGTATCGGGGGAAGGTATGGTTCAGTTTATATTAATATTAATATAATTATACCATACCTTACCCTGATACTAAACCTAAGCTTCGCAAACATTTCTATGTTCAGTCACGGGAAATTCAACTCTTGTTTAATTAAACTTAATTAAATTGCAATTCTCCATTGTATTGCATTGTAATTGAGTTTAATTAAACTCCAATTAAAACGCAACCCTATATAGGAACGCGTTTTAATCGAGTTCATATCGCAACTATATTAAAAGTTAATTCAACTATATTAAAAGTTAATCCAATGAAGTCCTCAGAACATATAGCAATACAAGTATGTGTGTGTGTGTGTAATTGTGTAAGTGTGTATGTGTGTCCGACTGTTCCACTGCTATCTTAAGAACCACTCATTGGATTTTGATGAAACTTGGTGCAGAGATGCTCTGACGCAATGCGCAGATTCTGGTAAAAATCCGTGCATATTAATTACCTAATTTACATAATGATCAGGCAATTTTCGGTTTTTCCACTGATATCTCAAGTACTAATCATCACATTTCAATGAAACTTGGTACATAGATGTCATATGACACTGCACAGACCTGATAGTTTTTATGGTAATATCAGTACATATAATTACCTAATTTGCATAATTAATTAATTTTCAGCTTTTGATATAAGTAGTGAGCATTACATTTCAATGAAACTTGGTACTTACATACTCAAGGACTATGCAGAGATTGATTGTTTCGGATAAATATTTGTGCATATTAATCACCTAATTTGCATAATCAGTTAATTTTCAGCTTTTCCACGGGTATCTCAAGTGCTAATCATCGCATTTCAATGAAACTTGGTACATAGATCCTTTAGAACTATGCAGAGACCTGATTAGTTTCAGGGTAAATAATTGTGCATATTAATTACCTAATTTGCATAATTAATTTTCAGCTTTTCTACTGATATCTAAAGTACTAATCATCACATTTCAATGAATCTAGAATTATGCAGAGACCCAATTAGTTTTCGGTAAATATTTGTGCATATTAATCACCTAATTTGATTTTTTTTTCAAATAAGAACAATTTCCACATTAGAGCGAGTCGTAACATTTTCGCAGTCGTCTGCACGTAATTGTACTAGGTCAGGTAAATTAATCACCATAAGTATAATAACACGATGCATGCAACAGTCTCGAACAGTGCTTGAAATATATCTAAATAGTTTACCAAAATTGCCAGTCCTGCGAAAAATTTACTAGTCCTGTTTAGGTGTTTAATGTTTTATTTACTTTCAATCGTTTCACTATATTTCATTCAATCAGTGTCACTGCAGTGACTTTCATTCAAGTAAGACAAATCTGATTCATGATCCAGCCCTGAAAAGGTCGCGCCAACAGGAACTCTCGCATATTGTGAGAGTTCAAATCATGCATAGTGTGAGAGTTCGCCAAATCACACGTCGTTCATAGATTGTTGTTGTTTATGCTTGTTTTACATGTTGCATGTGTCAAAACAGACACATCATACTCTAGTTACATAACTTTGAAAACAATCATACATCCGCGCACATGTTGTGAGTTTTGCAAAAAGTAATATTTTAATTATTTACTCAAAAGATCTACCCGACCACAAGGCCAGTAACATGAAATTGTCACCAGCCTGATTGAATAGTTACCCGTGCGAGCAGTAATTTTAAACACGGGTCTCGATGCATGTATACAAGCCTCAACCACTGATATGCATTTTATTCCCATTCTTCACAGATATGTGTGTTCAGATGATGACGCATTTCCGTAACAATGGTAATCTATTCTGCCGATGTCCCCCACCATGCAGGTGAGATGCGATGCATTCTTTTATATTATGTAATCATTATATATAATCCCGAGTATACGTAAGAAACGAAAAAAAACATCGAAACATTTCCAGTTAACCCATTTTCTTGTCCGTCTTATGATAACAAAGTTGATCGTCAAACATGGCGCTAACTGATGGTGCGATTTACACGAGATACACGGCGGTAAAACATAAGACTTAACATGAATGCATCTTTCTTCATTGTGCTGCACTGTTCACGCCCAATATGTTAAAACGACATTGTAGCAATTTGTTTGTATCACATTCAACTTTAAAGGGAAATTCCGTTATTAGGAAACCATGCTTTATTAGTATATGTCTATTTATTGGAGAAACCAATATTCGAAAAAAAACATAGACCTCAAATTTCCCAAGAAAGATGAATTTCACCCCAGTTATATGAAGACAAACTAATTATTTTTTATTTACTTTACTTTTAAAATTGTAAGGTGTATCAAAAGTGAAACATATACCCATCAACTCCATCTTACCAAAGTTATGTTTGAAAATATACATTCCCATTTTGTACAATGTATTTGAACTTGTATATTGTGATTACCTGTGTCAATATATTACCTGTTATATATTGTTTACGTGAACCTTTACCTTGTTGAGTTGAGTACAACCACACCAGATGTACAAATATATATTTAAAGATATACGCAATGTCTCCAAATACACACATCACATAAAACACGTGTATCTTATAACGTCATGTCTTTTTGATCAGAGAGCGAGACTATAAGATAACAACATCAGATTCCAACTGGCCTTCTAAGGTATATATGGAACACTTCGCCAGATATGTAAAAACTGTTAATGACGACAACGAAGATATGGATGAAGATAGAATAAGGTAAAAGTGTACATTCCCATTACATGTGACGTTGATGATTATTTCAGTGAATGTTTTTTTATGTAAAGTTCTGAGGTTTCCACCGTCTAGGAAATCACATGGTTTTTTTTTAAACTGGTGGCTTAAGTGACAATCTGAGAATAATCCCCGACATAAACATACAGGTTATCATATGTTGTCAACAATATTGTGTTTTATGTTACTGTCTCCTCCTTCTTGAGTTGTAAATTATGACGCTTTTTGCCATTCCACGATCAACTTACATTTTATAAGCAATACCATCTAACCTTACACGCAAATAACCAACTAAATATTGTTGAGATAACCACGCAGTTTTTTCCCTTTATTACCACGTGTAATACGCCATGTTTCGTTACAGAGAGAACATCGTCTCAGTGAACGTCTACATGAGTGATATGTCGACCATGGTATTTGTCGAAGTACCATCCTTTACCGTAAGTATTGCTGAATTTCCATTATGTTATTATTGAAGTTTATCGTGCAATAACTCACGTTGAAGTAATTATGTGATGGTCCCCCCCCCCTCGTTTATTAGAAAATATTATTAGTATTATTATTATTATTATTATTATTATTATTATTATTATTATTATTATTATTATTATTATTATTATTATTACAGTTAGTTCAGATGTTGGCAGATCTACTGGCAGCATTTGGTGGCTGGATAGGGATGGCTGTATTCATCAACGTAATTGCTAATATGTGTTGGAGTCGTAAAGTACGCACCCACGTTGGTGGATCCCCGAGTAGTCAGCCAATATAGGCGGCCATGGAGTTTATGGTCGATATCTCTTCATGAAGGATTAAGCACACAGTTTATAATTCACAGTCAGTCACTAAAGTGGCCTTTGTTTATACTTTAATATATAAATAGAGAAAGTGTAGAAATAAATAATTAACATATTTGTGTTTTGAATAATTAACGTCGTATAAAAGTTGTATTGTGTTCGCGGTTATTCATGGTGAGCGCTTTGTAGGTGTCGTGCAGCTGTACAAAGGGCCACAGGTACACGTGACGACAACGACACCCGTACACAATGGTAAATGTGAAGGTGTTTCCAGTGGCACGGTATTTAGAGCTGATTTTATAGTGTCGGTGAGATCAAATGAGATCAATTACAATATCAATATAAACGCACTCTTAGTTTTTAACTATATAATTATCATATATCATTATTGTGAACAAATGGAGTTTTGAATGAATAGCTTGTTCGTTCAATACTGATAACAGCGGGTTGGTTTATGAGCATATGAATCAATTTATATATCGTTAGCATGGTCATCCGCTGGTGGCACAGCACGGGGAACCCATACGTATATCACACTCACACGAGTAAACACAAGAAATGTACAATAGGCGCACATGTGCTGTAATATGACCACCCTATTAAAATATACGATAACATTTCACTAATGTTTTGCATTCATTCATGCGTGCGAGTTGCGTCTTGAATGTTGACGAGGTGTGGTCAAAACTTCACGTTCATAGTGGTATTTAGATGTTGTTTACATTATCCATGTTACCACGAAGAGTTTGCTGGAGATTATTGTCCCAGGGTTTGCAAGTACATTGACGTAAGTGTGACAATTGTTGATATTCTTTGGAGAATTATTTCATTCTTAACAACACTCTCATTTTGTTCAGCTATAAATAAATACATTTTGAGTATTTTGAGTATAATTGTAAATTACAAACGATATTTTGGCAGCACACATATTAGTATTCTTTCGACGGAAGCAATAAACTGTGTTGCTATTGTAATTCTTTAAATGTTAACATATGAGACTAACAAAACTAGCTATTGTTATCGAAGTACCGGTAATCCAGTATGAAAGAGAGAGGGTCAAAAAGCCCTATATATTTTGTTGACAAATAAATGTGATACATATTAAATTTCAAAACGATTTTGGAACGCAGACATTAAACAAATAGTGTTTATGATATCTTCGCTGTAACGTCAAATTAACGAGTCTTGTTTAAAATATGTAAACTAATAAGTCATTTGTAGCTCCTTAAAGAATTCACAAATAATACTATTAATTTATGTCTTATTACGTAAAGGTGTTTTCGATTTACATTTTTCTACAAAATCAATTTGAAAATTTGAATATCCAGAATTGATTTTTACCGCTTGTGGAATGTATTTTGCTCCGTGATGTTTATGGATTTGTGTTAATCTATGCAAGCATCTTACTTGTGTTATCGGATCACCCACTTTAAATGTATAAAAAGTGTAAATAACATATCCATACTAACCGTGGATCTTCAGACAACAGTCGAATGGGATAATTTAAAACAAGAACGCAAACAATTTACAAACAAATACATAATTAAAAACAAAATATAACTTACAAGCACACTAAACTAATAGAAGGATAACTGAAAAATATATGAACTCATTGGTATACATGAAGGGATGTCAGGTGTTTTGAAAAAGATGAGCACATCTTGCCCAACATGTGACACCTGCCATATATCAATCTGAGCCATACATCAAGGGTTTCTACATCAGACAAGTGACATTAAGATGACATATATCAACTGAGTATATCGTTGGCCTAAAATCGCTCAATTTAGAACTGTTATAATTTGAATACCAATAATTTGTTGACAAATGTATCTTCTAAACTCAACAAACTCGAAATGTCATCTTCAGAGTCCTGTTCTTGCAAGCGGCATTTTGTATTGTTAGCGACTAGAACTACTTTTATTCCAAAAGGACTAATAAATAATGTTCATCATACGCAAAGTAAATTTGTCTTGTGGTATTGTAGTATGCAGTTTAGAAAAAAAATGTAAATAGGAGTCACATTAAAGTTTAAATGTATCGAAAAGAATTTAATTTAATTACATTTAATTTATACTACATTTGGAAAAGATGAAATTGAAGTATCTTAAAGTCCGTCTTTAAATAAATATTAATATTTTAGATGATTCTTTAGTTGTACATTACATATATAATAACAGTCACGCAATACAATACACAGATATAATATACGCTGAGATATCCTTCGCCGTACTTAAGGCAAGTTACAAATATCCTAGAGATCTGTAGAATTGTTGGTAATACGAGCTTGCAGAGACCGAACGAAAAAAAAAAGAAAAATGCATTGTCCATATATATGAACAATAGATTAGTCGACTGCTTCAGGCCACCAGCATGTCATCTACCAATTTTGAATCATCGACTAGGAGATATGATTTGTTTGTCCCTGGTGGAGTTAAAATCTTGCAGTGGATTATAGTGATTATGTATGTAAAGTTGTATTATGACGACAAATGAAAACGGCGACCTTTAATCATGCGTCTGTTAAATTCATGTGAACGTTATAATAAAATGTCGACTTCCTTTACCACAACCGAGTTATTGAGGGTAGCTCATGAGCGGTGCGTGTTCGTACTAATTGGTCGAGTATTGAATTGATCACCCGTAGGGATTTTCTTTTCCGTCGGCGCGTCTATGATACAGACAATGATGTATTTCTGAACAGAAAAGAAAATACAGTACCTGCTCTTCAGTAGCTTTATAACACGCCAAATGAGACATTGCTAGCTGAGACAGAAAATACAACACAGTTACAGAGGAGATACAAAGAATGGCGATATACTATTATTTGAAGATGAATTACACTGCAAATCTCACTAACGCTGATGAACACGTTTTATTCAATGATTCTTCGAATGTGAAGCACCTGACTTTGCCCAATGGGTGGCTCATAGCATCGGCTGTGATGTGTGTCGCAACTTGCATGTTCGGTACCTTCTTCAACGTCTCCGTTTGTGTAATAGTTGGGAAAAGTAGACAGCTCCACACGCCTGCTAACAACCAGCTTGTTGCCCTGGCTATATCAGACCTGTTGAATGCAACAATCACATCTCCGTTATGGATCTACAGAACTATAGTCGGTACTGCGGCACCAGATGGTCCAGATTACATAGTATGTCTAGCACAGATTTTCATCTCTCAATTCACCTTAACGGCTACTATCGTACAACTTGCAACACTGAGTCTTACTCGCGCTTTGGGCATCAGTGGCAAGTTCAGCCGATCCACCCTCAGATGTGCCATATATTTTCAAATCTTCTTCAGTTACCTTTTGGCGACTTGTGTAGCATCATTGAAGACTGTTTCCGGACCAGCATTTTCGTGTTTGCAGTTCGCTGAGGGTGGACCAGGTGTGAGTCGTACACGATCTGCAATAGTTGTAGTGTTTTCATTGAGCGCGATGATAATTATCACATCATATGTTTTCATAATTGTTTTTACTCTCCACCACCGGAACAGTGTCCAGCCATATATCGAAAATCAGGGAAACGCTTCTTCTAAAATAGACATCACAACTACTGGAATATGCAGTGTGTTGATTTTAAGTTTTGCGTTCCTTTACATGATTGGTCCATTCATGGTGGGTTTGAACTTGATAGGTGTTATTGCATATGATAATGGCAGGTCTTATTGGGCGTTATCGCTCCTGACATTCGGCAGTATGATAAACCCCATCATTTACACACTTATGTCGAGAAAATTTCGAAAAATTATTCGCGATGTGTATAAGATTTACCACACAAGAGTATCAGTAACTTCCAATACCACTGCCGCAACGCGAGAGATTAATGTATTGAACGCATGATTTTTTTATGGATGTTCTGTGTGGATATAACTATGGAGCTAGGTTTGTTGTTTGTAATCCCCCATTTAAAAGGTAATTTACTGCATACTACTTCAAGATGTTCATTCTTGAAAAATATTGCCTTTATGGTATCGCCCTAATCTTTAGACAGTATGTCTACTCATTGATAGCATTTCTGATTTCTGAACATGATTTAAATTTATTAAAACACATAAAGAAAATGGATAGAAAATATGTGTTTATGTTTAAAATAGTCATCATCTCTGTTTCGGTTCTTCAGTTCGTGAGAGAGATTATAATTAAAGTAGCTGCTAGATCATTTGTTCTATTTGTTTTAAAATTACCACACTTAATAAGTGGTAAAACAGGGCACACGGGTATTGTGTTATCCTTTTTTCTGGTCTTAGATAATGATGCCAGAAGTGTTAAAATACGTTCCCAATTGTAAATTGCACAAGCAATAACATTGTAACTCTCACATAAACAGATTACTGTTTTCTAATATGTTTTATTGTAGTTTTACAGATAGATTCTCGACCGTTTTTTAATTGTTTTTTTGGAGGGGGAATTAGCATTTAGATATTATTTATCTGACAATGCAAATTGTGCAAGCGTTCGAAAATGTGTTTGCTTTTTGTACATGTTCCGTTTGTTTACAAATCGTATGACGTGTTTTTCCAACAATGTGTTACGGTTCATAGTCTCACACAAGACTCTGCCAAACTTGATAAATTTATATTCAAAATATTAAATATCATTTATTTATTAGATGTCGTCGTAAACAACATTTCATGACCCGATTTTGTATACGTTTCATCTAACAATAAAGTACTTATTCGGATTTGAGTAGCAATGTCGGTTGTACGTGATGTACCAAAACTTGCGATACATTAAGCAAACACAGAAATTTAATCAGATCTCTATCTGATAATATTTTGTTATAAAAGTTTGTTATAAAATTTGTAAAATAAATTCTCTCTATATATATATTGTATCATTGAAATTATTGTTGTATACGTTTTTCATGAAAATATGACGTAGTTTTTTTTCGGTAGTGGAAAATAGAATATTAGAAAATAATAATGTAAAACAGATGTATTTAATAAATCCGTTTGTAGCACTCGATTTCATTCATTTGACATATATAAACGTTTGTTTATTTTATATGTAATTTTTGTACTTTTTCATGTGAATGTTTTTTACAAAAAGTCTAGTCTCATTTACAACGTCTCACTTAGGTCTGTTCATTGTTTCGTCGTTACCTTAATCATAATCACACCAGGAGTCATGTTTCATTCTTCCCAACACAATTATTCGTTACATAAAGCCATGATAATAGGTTCTTTTTGGAAGGAACCATCACTCATTTCTAAAAGGATTTACAAGAGCATGTTATACGTTTCAGTTCATTCAGACATAATTTGCCATTGCATAGACGATCCGTGTTTGTTTTTCGCGTCATATTTACGAGTTATCACGGTTATCCGAAGTGTAATAACGGAAAAACAACAAATCAAAATGCAAAAGCATGAGCAAATTACCGACAGGTTCCTTTGACCACGGACAAAGGGATCAACCAGCTTTAGATGTCATTCTAGTCTACGCCCGTCTAGATGGTGTCACATAATGATTGGCATCAATTACGTTCTGTACTGTAACAACCCACTATATTGTTGGGTACTTTGATGTATTATCTCACAGGGTTGAAATAAATGTCAATCAGTTTGACACGACGCAGCATGAGTAACATCGTTTTCTACGTAACAATACAAATACGTGTGTGTTTATGAAGTGGTTTTGACCAGGTTGTACGGTTGTGTAAATGAGAACAATAATTTTCTATTTGTACATAATATTTCGTTTTTTCTTCCGAAAATGTCTCAAGAAGAAAGGAGAAACAAATAAGGAATTCAAATTGTGTATATTTATTGATATGAACACGTGACCTGTGGTTCTGAGGAATTGTATACGCGACAGTCCTTTGTAAAATTTATTTTTGTGTGTGCCAGCGTAAAATATAGTTTCCCACGTAAACGCCGTTATGAAGTTAACACCACATCAATGTGAATAACATGACAATAGCAATAAGGTAAATTTAATATCAATAATTTTATGATGGATATACATGTCGTCAAGGTTGTTGCTATGAGTAGTAATCAAGATCCATTTCGAATAACAATTTCATGTGCATTCACCTTGAATGTGAATACGTCACGTGTGAAATTATCCATTCCACATTAATATACACATCATGGACCAACGCTAAATTGGTGATATTTGTATAGCAATGTGTCTGTATTCAACCACTTAGCAAATAAGAACTGAATAGGATAAAGACGAACACAGGGGCGTAATTTCCTATCATTATTGCCAACAATTTAAACTTGACCTTTGTATACAGATAAGAAAATAAGGCATATTAAATAGTTATTGGCTTTTTCAATCGATATATATATATATTACTAATTACGGGCGCTTGTGCCACAAGCGTTACGAAAGAACATGCTACTTTGTGCTAGGAACTGACCATTTGAAATCATAGGGGTGGCTGGCTTAAATATTTGTTCGATACTTTGAAAAGCTGTTGAAAGAAATGAATTGGCACATTCAAGAAAGACAATGAACAGAAAAGGCACCGCGAAAAAAAAATTGCGCTGATCGCAGTCTTCCAGTCACTCTTCATGGTTTCAAATGCGTGTTCACCTAAGATAGAATGCCCATATTTAACGTGCGATACTTGTTTTGGCACTTAGTCAATAATCGCGAAAATTGTTCCCTCGAATTTTGACGGTCAGTACAATCTAACCGAACTTAGATGACACCCAACGTCGTGGCCATCTGTTCGTTGCATAGCAACAGTCAACCGTGGTAACTTGACAAGTTTTACAGGACTCCAAAATATCCCGAATGTTTTTATTCTAAACCATGTATCATATTTGCAAATTTGAACCAGAATCTAAAATATAATTATAGACTTTGATATTTAACGAGAGCAATCATCTTAAAGAACATACTTCTGCATAGAAACAACTGACAAAATTTGAAACTTACTGGACCACTATCTACCTCAAATATCATATATTAGTCATATACTAATCGAACATTCTACTCCATAATGTTCTTGCTAAGAAGTTACGGTGTTCTTCAGCACTATTCTACATTAAAGGGCGGTGGTCGTCGCGCCACGCTTGTGCGACAATTGTGTTGAAAAATATTGATTTTCCCACAATCCAATGCGCTCTTCTGGTGAAAATCACGAGTACGTGTTTTTGACGAAGGCGCAGCGTACACTCATTACAGCCAGGGACTCCATCGATGCCTTTCAATCACAAAAGAAATTACATAGTTAAAACTTAGTACAGACAAAGTCGCCATCTTTGTTCATACGAGTCACATATCTCGCGCATGCGTGGCGCGACGACCACGTTCCTATAAATTTAATTTGATTTTGCCCAAAAAAGCTAAAACTATGCAACGAGGTCACAGACCGAGAAATGTTATCGTTGCCGAACTTTATATATCCTGAAGTGTACGAGGACTTCATCTGTCTCAAATCCACCGTTCAAAATAAAAAAGGTTTTGCAATGAAGCATTCTGATTGGCCGAGACACACTAGTTGAGTTTATAATATAAATTGGGACCGACCCTCGTTAGTTTGAGGCAAATTTCATTTCGTAACTGACATCGGAAGTTCGAAATATTAATTATCACATTGAGTAAGAAAATTCACCAAACTGTCTCTATTTGGGTTGGCATATTGGGAATGTCTGAAAAATGCACGTTTTCTCCCCCTTTCGGTTCACGCATGTTGTAGACGGTCGATGACCAGCTGGACTGGCTCCATCCAATAAAAATGTCGGCTCCTATAAATAGACAAACATTATTGTTAGATCGTTGATTTGTAAATATGGTTATCTTGTGATTGATATACCGAATCATGTGATGTAATTCCTTTTCAAGGATATGTATAGTACCTTCTCCCTGTGGTAAACTATCAGATATATATAGAGTGATACGAGTGACATACAAGAATATGGTATTATGTGTTATCACATGCATACATTACACATGCTATATTTATATTTGACGCCAACGGTATATTTACGTATCCGGAGATGCATTGCTAACCAATTTTGAAATCAATTCAATCTGACCTTTCTGAACATTCAAAAAGTATTTTCGGGGCGGACATCCGGACAAGACTATCCCTACTTGTGTAACATGTATAAATATGGTTGCTCGGGATTACCTCATAGTTGAGTTTGCGATGTTTTCTCGACTTTAGCGGTTTTCACCGGCTGTCACCGGCGTTCCACAGCAGCTTGCGCAGAACTCATGGAAATTACATTGAACAGCGGTGCGTTTCTTAGCAAGGTAGAACGTTATGTGACGTGGCTCCGCCCCAAAACTACGAATTACTATAATTTCTAACATTTCTAGTGTAAAATCGCTAAGATATTGAGATACTGTCGTGTATTGAAGTTGGCAGTAATGATGTCAAATGTTTAATATGTAGACATCTACTCTATACATCGCGCCCTCTTACGACGAGGGGTTGCCATGGTATAAATAAATGGGGTGACATGAAGTAATGAATAGAACTGTTTACTTACTAACGGCTATTTCTTGTTGGATCATAGACATCATGTAACTGTCGTGTATGTGTTGTGCTATTCGTGGTGAAGCACTTATAATGTATTCAACACTGTATACTTTTTGAACGAGCTTTCCAACATGGTCTACGAATCGCTGAAAATAAAATACAGATATATGTTATGTTGTATAAATTAGGAACCTGAGAGCAGACACTTCTATACACTCAGTTTTAGTTGATGGATACTAATGTTGCTACTACTGTGCATCTGTGTGCAATTTTAAAGAAGCCTAAACATATTTCGTGGAGTAACCATTCTAGAATTAAAAACTAGTTTTAAGTTTCTAGAGCGTGTTCCAAGTCATTGGTTGCTATGTTGAAGACACAGTAATAAAAAATCGCATTTATTTTTCGAATTATAGAAGAAATTAAAAAAATGTTTAGTCTGTTGAAAACCATTTGGAAAACAAACATTTAAAAATATATATAGAAATCCCGCGCGCGTCATTTTTTATAAATATGTATGATATCTTAGAATTTAAAAGAACTAATACTTGAAAAAAATGACAATATTAACGCACACAAGTATCAACATACTGTTTCTATGGCAACGTATTTATACTTACATGTGAATACGGTGGGTAAGCTATAAATATACATTTATATTCGCGGTTACTAATGTACTGTGCCAGGCTCTCTACTATACGAGGTGCGATCTTAGCCAGGGTGAATATGGCTGGGTATTCTCTAGCATTACAGTGAGCAACGTTATAATACAACCCAGGGGCGCATCTGTGCAAAAGTAAAAATGAAAGTACATGTCATATCTGTCTCGTGTTTGTGCAATATCGACGCGTAACAGTTATCTGTCGGTGTTCGTATCGCGTCAGGTAGAAGACCTACCATCATGTAGGGAACATCGTTAATATTTTGGGTTTATCGACGCAAAATCGAAGCAAGCGTTTCGTCAAGGCAGTTCGAGCCAAGTTACAATTGTGTAATACTGAGCACGTCACTGCGCATACACGCAACGCATTATGGGAGAGAACTCCTCGCAAAGTAACAAGCAAGAAGGAAACTATTTTTTACCAAAGTAATTAATGCAAAAATGCAAATTCTTATCATTTAGCCTCTGATTTGTTTTACTCGAACAATTTTCAGGTGACTCCATTTTTCATTTTCGGTATCCCGATGGCAAGTAATTTGTAATAAAATCACGGCAAAGATAGAATATAATCTCTAACTCTGATTCATTTTAGTTTAGGATTGGTGGGACCGTTGTTTTAAAGGATCCCGCCAAATTTAGAGGACATCCCTGCACGCGTGGGCATGCGCAATAACATATTAGCTAAAACCTGCTATTCACATCCGATATCATGATAAAATAATTGTTTGTTACTGCTTATTTAAAGCGGGGAAGTCGTCACCTGTGCTTTTAGCGTGTGTTGTTATCGTCGCTTGGGACTCAATTCCCGCGCGTGCGCAGGTGACGACCCTCCCACTTTAACTTTGCGATTCGTCTCGCAATAAAACAGCTTATATACAACGTTGTCATAGCAAAGTGCAAGCTTGTGATAACCAGTCGGCAATATATTATTTATCAGACATCACATGGCGGTTGGCACAATTGTAAACAAATGACGTCACGTTACAAGATGTTACTTTGACTACAATCAAATAGGATGGTGTCACCCTAAACAAAATGCCTGTTCAACCACTTTCATCTCGTTTGGCATTGATTAAAGCGCAGTGGTCGTCGCGCAGCGCGTGTTCGAATTTCATGTAAATAAAATAAAACACTGTATTTTACATGCGTTGTATACGTCGCTACGAGTCGGCATATCGAACAGGACGCGACACGACGACTGCCGTCTTTTAACATACACATAATCCAAAGATTAAGAATAGTGTGATCTGAAATAGTATATGAATTTTGGAAAATTCTTACCTTTCATTTTTTCATGCGTTAATATTTGTTTTTTTATTTAAAAAGAATAGATGTTTTCTTTTAAATTATGAATCTGTAAATACCAGTTTGTATATGCGATTTTCTATGATTTGTCTCACCGCCATTTTTATTTGACTTGCAAAACTAAAAATTTAGAATCATACAGAATTTCCCATAACAATTTTATTGACGTGAATTTTACAATTTTGTATCCAGATACGTCATGTTGACGTCATAGAAGCGACATGTTACTTAAGAGCGTGATTTTTATGAATAATGTAAGAATGATTGCATTTACAGCCAAAACAAAGTCAGCTTGGACTTTCAGTTGCGAGACGTGACAAAACAAACACATTTCAAAAATACAAATACAAAACAAACACATTTCAAAAATACAAATACAAAATAAATGCAATCAAAGGCGCCGACCACGCAGGTAGGAAATAAATAGGACACGTTGTTACACAGTCTCGCCAGTCTCTTCCACTCTGGTGATATAATTATGCTATTTCCCAACGCACTTATATTTAATACATTGATAAAAAAAAAAACGCAAGAAAAATGTAAATCAGTCTTGTAATTACTAGTAACTCAACTCGAACGCAACATTGATCCTTGATCGGCGTACTCGTAAATGATCGAGAAAATTTGCCATTTCAAAGGACACTCCGATAATTGTCTGCGATTGTGTGAACATGATGACGTGCAATCAAGGAGCATAGCTTAGCGATAGCAAAGTTAGATAAATACAGCTGTTGAAAACAGAGACTCCTTCGATCTCATATGTTCAGATTCACGTGGATGTATCATTTTCAACTATTACAAACAACACTACGATAAAGACTTAATAATACGCACTTCTCCAGGCAGTACTAGAGATTATTGCAGAAATAGCAGGTGTGTGCGTTTGAGTGAGTAAAAGAGGCAAGTTAGATTCCTTGCATCGTACGAATCGCACGGTCCCGTGTTTTAAGCAGTGAAATCTGATTGAGCGCCTCGAAACATCGCCCCAATCAGCTTGGACGTAACAAATTATAAAACAAAATTCCACTACATGTTTTTGTCGCTATGAAGACATCCTTCACACACAAAACTGCGTTGACTGCCTGTACCTGATAAGGCTTGAGGGCACCAACACCAAAAACTTTCGCAATGTTATCATCACAAACATCACGATTCATGGGCGCCGTCATTTTGTTTAAAATGAAACGCCAAAGAGGGATTTGTAACGCACAAACTGATTGGACAATGATTAGCCGCAACTGTTAGAATACGCATATTTGATGGTCGTTCTACCAATGTCTGTTTAGAGGATGGGCCGAATAAACATAGACCTTGGCTAGCGAAGATGAGCAGGTGTTTGCGTTTGAGTGTGTAAAAGAGGCAAGTTAGATTCCTCGTCGCAACATGTTCTATTTATTTACAACGCGCGTGGTCGGCGCCTTTGGTTGCGTTTCCTTTGTTTTGTTTTTATTCTCGAATTGTATCACTGGCAGTGTTTGTTTTGTCATGTTTCACAACTGAAAGTCCAAGCTGTAATCAACGTTATTAACATAATTAACTAACCTTTCCCCTGTTTGGTTTCTCCAATGCACAGCCACAAAAGGCTTTCCATCGCATATTTTTTCAAACACCGAGTCAACCAATTCACGAATATAAGGAGCGAAAGAAAGATGCTGGTTTATCAGAGAGTTGAGTTTACTATCTTCGGCTGTCTTCATCCATTGAATGTCTTGATCCAAATACAAAGCTAAGCATCTTTTATCAGAGATCGAGCTGAGAAAATTCTGACTGTCTTCAAGAGACGATGATTCTTTAGCGCTTTTAGTTACAGGATAACGAGCGTTGATATCACGAAATGCTTTCTTCATTGCGATATATCGGTCGTAACCGCTGAGATTTTTGTCTTGAACGAAGTAGTACGGCTTCCATAGTAGGACCGGGTCCGGTTGAAATTCATTTTGACAATCGCCGTAGAAGTCATCCAACGACACAATGGAAACAATTTCCTGTAGTTTCTTCACATCGAATGTCTCTTTCAGTGTTTTCATGGCAAACATATTTAGTTTATCTTCCGTTCTGGAATACACACGAAACGGAACCGAAACAAGAGCACGTTGTTGCAAAAGAGCCAGTCGTAATTCTATACGGAACATTGAGAATGCCCAGTCTGGTCCGGAATCAATGTACGAATGGAAGGGGGCAATGTATTTTTGATTGCTCGTGTATGTTTTCTCGTCAGCAGGTGCATGGGCATGTAATGTGCTCGCTTCTGTTTGCGTGTGAATGCCTTGGTCCATCTGTTGGGCATGTGATAACGCTTGGTTAAAACGGTCTAGCTCTGCTGATCGTTGGTCAGGCTGGTCAAGCTCTGGCGATCTTTGGTCAAAGCTGTTCACTTCTGGTAATCGTTGGTCTAAATCAGCGGCTGCTGGTAACGGTTTGGTAATAGTACTCGCGTCTGTTGGAGGTGTGCCAAGGCGTTGTTTTTCTGGTAATGACTGGTCAAATCTGTCTAGCACAGGTGATTGTTGGGCAAAACTATTCACTTCTGGTAAACGATTTTCAATACTGTTGACGACTGGTAATTTATTTTCGATCTGGGTTAAAGGTTTGTCAAACTGGTTTAACTTTAATTGTTGGCCATATTTGTCTACATCCGATAACGTATTGTCAAGCGTGTTCACTGCTGGTGAATTGTTGTCAAAATTGTTGACCACTCGTATTTGATTGTTAACATTTTCTAACTCTGTTAAAGGTTTGCCAAATTTGGTTAACCCTAGTAATCGTTCGTTATTAAGATTGTTAACCATTGGTAGCGGATTTTCAACATGTTCTATCTGTGTTGAAGATGTGTCAGGTTGTGTTAAGTCTGGTAAATTTTGTTCAAATCTGTTTGCCTCGGGCAACCGGTTGTCAAGCCTGTTCATTTCTGGTGATGGGCTGTTAAAATTGTTAACCATTGGTAGCGGATTTTCAACATGTTCTATTTGTGTTGAAGATGTGTCAGCTTGGGTTAACTCTGGTAATCTGCGGTCAAAACTGTTCACTTCGGGCTGGTTGTCAAGCGTATTCACTTCTGGTAATCGCTTGTCGAAATTGTTAACCACTGGAAATTGGGCACCAAAGGAGTTTGGCTCCGTCAATGGCTTGTTTATCGTCGGTAATTGGCTGTCATCGTTGTGTGTTATTGGTATTTGGTTTTCCAAAATATTTACCACCGGCAACTGCTCGTGAAACTGTTCTAAACCTGGTACTTGAAGGCGATCTTTTGGTTCAATTTCTGAACGGGCTCTTTCTGCGTAGTTGCCCGTATCTCCTTTACCTTGTCTAAGTATGGCAGCTTCCGTGTCACCGGTCTTGTACGAAGTCCGCTGATTAATGAACCAGTCACCCTGTGATGAAAGAAACAGAGTAGACAGTCAGTATAATCTCTAAATGCAAATATCCTGATTGAAAACCCGTGGGCGGCAACCCTATTCTTCGCGACGTAAACGGGGCGGCAACCCCATTCTTCGTGACGTAAACGGGGCGGCAACCCCATTCTTCGTGACGTTAGAATAAATGTACTTGGTTAATGAGCACAATTCAAACACCACGACTGTTGTGAAAGGAACCAACGAAGAACAACTTATTAGCGTAGTGGTTCTTGTGCCGTGTTTATTAATTGTAGTTAGCTAGTTTAATCTTCGAGTTTTACCACTGAATAAAGGGCGACCGCAAAACCGGTTGGTCCACTTGGTCGAGGCGAAAAACTGTGCCCCAGATTTATTCCCTAGCAGATGAGACTTGGAGAGAGTCGTGCTTAAAGCGCCACATCTCCACGCAAATAATTTATATACACGCGTTGTGTATGCGTCGTATGGGACCCATCAGAATCGGACAGAGCGCGCTGCGATGACTATGATGTAGGCTATCGCGTTCGACCGGGCGTTGACGCGTTGAATTTGCATAACGCCAATATGGTTTATGCGGTAATAAACAGGGATAATTACAACAATGTCGGAAGTCTAGGCATCGCATCACATCACTAACATTCAAAATATACGTTTTAGGAGAAAAGTCAGCATACACATACATACACATGTTCTTCAACAGTATTTTATTTTCACTTCACTGAGTACAGATATCAAAGCGAAGAAGTCGTCGCCTGCGCATGTCTCATTCTTTACAAACAAGCGTCTATCCACGAGCCTTTGCGTTTTAGCGTGTGTTGGCATCATCGCTTGGGACTCAATTCCCGCGCGTGCGCAGGTGACGACCCTTCCGCTTTAAAAAGAAGTATGATAACGTTAGAATGTTTTTAAATTACGTGTACTAAATATGAGACATTTGGCTTTATATTCTGGGTTCATTAATTACAGTGTGTAAACAACAAAACTAATACGAAACATGTGACGTTCTTATCGCAAGTATAGCCAATGCCGGAAATTCAGCGACACAATGAAATTCATAATATCATGTTGGCCCGTTATGGACACGAAATGCTGCTACGAGTGTTATCGCTACCATACGGAGACACATCACATTCTGCCTTCATATATATATACGATTCCACTCGATTGGAGAAATATTGTTTTTCACTTCTTATAGTTTATTTCATTTTAACTATTTTTTTATCATTTAATTTGTGTTTTTATTATATACGTGTTACCGTATGTTTGTTGGATCCCGCGATTACTAATACTTTAAATACAACACTTCCGAAATATGAATAATAAATATACACTTAGAAAAAAAATATCCCAATGGCTGTACATTTTACAGACGGGTTCAAACTAAATTGTGCTCACATATATAGTTGATAGGAGTAATTTGATTGGGCGATTGCTGTTCTTCGATCAAATTGATATCCTGCAATAATCATGGGTCACATGGGCTTTCTGCGTTCATGAAAAAATAAGATAAATAAAATTAACTGAATTAATTGTACAAATCAATCGCAACTCGAACCAATATCAGCCCCCCCCCCCGAGAGTAAGGTCGTCGTTTTTCCGACCTTCAAACGTTATGTTTCATCGATTAAACAAATAGCGTATCGGTCAGTATCCCGGATGTCATCACAAAGGTTACAAGATTAGTATGTACAAGAAAATTACATATGCAAATAGTTGTGATTTAATGCGGATCGGAACACTTCATGGT